>NC_136593.1:11577592-11715092 GCF_910589615.1 Taurulus bubalis | reverse complement strand
CAAGGATGTTTTTGTTCTGACATGTTATTGTCTTCCTTTGTCTTTCTTGGTTGCCAATGAGAAATGCACCTTTTTTTTCTTCTTTACTAAGAAGTACAATGTGGATTCACAGGCTTTCAAAATTGGATGAAATTAATTTTGTTACACTGTAGTTTTTCCACAAATTGCTCATTATTTTGACAGTGTGAATTGTTTTACTTGACAATAAAACATACATTTGCTGAAAAAACTGTGTTTGTCCTTGTTATTTTAATACTGGAGGTCACTGTGACTTGTTTTCACACATCTGCAGTTGTTGACACCTAAATATAGGCGGCATCATGTAATGTATTGTGAGCGCGGCCGAGAACGCGGGAAGAAGAATCCGAATAGACTGGCATGTGGGTTTGGCCAATAAGAAGCCTCGGTCTGGCTGCAGTTGTATGACAACTGACGAATGACAGCTCGCCCACAGCCAGATGGGCGGGGCTCTGATGCAGCGCGTGGTACTTGTGTCAGAGCAACAGAATCCAGAGGGTCTTCACACTGTCAAAAAAGGAAGAGAAGGATTTCGGCAGAAGGTAAAAACGTTTGCTCTTTCTTCGGTAAATGGACGTGTCATGTGGGTTAGCTACCCTTTTACCAACGATGATGTGTTTTTCTTCCGAAAAGGGTTTAATTAACAACGTTAATTTCTTTAAATTAGCGTTGGCAGAGCAGTTTACGCAACGTTAATCACGGTGTCGAGATGGACGTGGTATTTTATTAACGTTGCCGCAACACGGACACAAAATGTGCATCATTAAAAGAGCGTGGGTTTGTGCTCGTGAATCTTTTTTTTCGTGAGCCGTGATTAGCTTGCAAAGTGTGCAATTAAGTTCGCCGCAATCCATATGCCGTAAGGACATCAGCGTCTCAACGTGGACGGGCAGAGTAACGTTGCATTGATGTAACGTTCACGGACCGCACACGTTCACAATGTAAAGACGCGTTCAGAAACCCCTGGATGTGACCCGACACGGAGACGTCGGCTCCTGAAGCTCTCTGTCCTCACAGCCGCAGTCACACTGCTGCAGGCAGCGAGCTGGCTCACGGTGCGGCAGAGGCCAGGTTGATTCCTCCATCAGTCTGAGACGAGACATCACTGTGACAGAGAGAAAAGGCTCAGTGAAACACGTGCAACTAACTAAATAATACAGATAGCAAGCATGTTTTGTGTGCATACATTGTAATAAAAAAAACATTTGAAAATGTCAGACTGTTGAAGTTACGGTCACGTTAGTATAGCTATAATCATTTGAAGGACTTATCCTCATAAGGTCATAACTGTCGTGTTTCTCATTAATCTAAGCGGAGCGTTTTGCCTCATCATTGAGATTTTCATTTACAGGAAACCCGTCAAGATTATGCCCTCATTTGCGTTTGAGAATTTAAGACAGGAAGTACCAGAGGTGTTACCGTCACCTCTTCACTGAACAGAGACGGGAAACGCAGTGCAAGTTCTTTCCTGATTAGACAGCGGTTTAAATGACTTGGAAACCGCCTCTTTTAGTCATTCTTAGCAATGCATGTAGACCTGCAGCAAGTCAGGGGTCCTCCAAATGAGAGGCCAGCTCAAGTGGCTTTTTTTGTTATAAGTGATCCAAAAAAAGACTGCTGTTCTGTTCCCATTACAGTGCATCGAGAGACCATAGTTTACTGTTAAAATTGCATCCAAACCTTCAAAATCATGTATGTGGGCCTCTTTGAAAAGCTTTAGGCTTTGTTGTTTGCCCTTTGACAGTCTTCAACATTTTGAGGCAGCATCACTACATTGTAGCTTGTATGTTGAATTTCTGTTAAAAAAAATGAAGATCCAATGGATGCCATTTACTGAAGGACACCAGGGCTTAAATAGTGTCTTGGTGTCATGTTTTTAGCACAGTCTCATTAATACTATGTTTTTCAGTTGGATATTTCTGGAACGCTAACATTTTGCGCTGTTGCACATAACATGTTAGAATTATTCTGCTTGAGCAGCTGTACAGTAAAGAGCTTCAGGCTTGACTCCCTATTTCTGGATGGGTGGTGGGGGGCTGAAGTCACTGTGACTGAGTCATTGGTTTAGCTAATGATGCAATTAGAGAGCTGCACTTTGCATCTCCTGATTAGATCCCTACTTGTATTGGCTTGCAGACAACCAAGAATTCATTTTCTTGCCTGAGTGCTTTGGCAGAAACATTTTAAAAAAGGTAATAGACAATTTGCAAGCAATTAAGATTTCATCAAACATAAAAAAAAGGTGAAATCAGCAATGAATGGATAGATTTGTCGATCTTTCACTCAATGTGGAATCTGATTTATAGCTCTTGGGGATGGTACAATTTAGAACCACTATAGGTCAGTGATTCCCATGGACTTTGGAAAGAAATTGACTTTTTATGCCAAATTGGGCTTTAAAGTTTGCATGATTAACTCTTAACATATTCACATGTGTCAGTGTGCACATTAGCATAATGAAACAGAATCACACCATCATCATTATACAACTGAAATAGAAAAATGGGGCTTTGTGATAAGATACCTTACTATTTTGCTATTGCTGCCTAAGGTATTTGAGGATTTGTTTTTAGCAACTCCTAGCAATAATTTTTGGGGACTTTGTTTGCTCTGGTTTTGCATAGACACTTTAGACTTTATCTGGAGCATTTTCAAATGCAAAGTTAATGAGAAATGCTGCAAAGTCACACGTATCATTCTGTTATCAGGGTGTCTGCACTGCTCTCATAATTACTGTTTCCATAAACAAAATAGGGCTGTATGTGAGGACAGGTTTGCAAGATTTATGTCTGATCAAGTATGTTTTTATGTATTGGCTTAACTGTATGGGTATTTGCATTGCCCTTAGTAAAGACATCTTTAGGACAAGATCAATACTCATTAAGTACTCTTTGTCTTTAGGTCAGGCACAATTAGCAGATAAGAGTAATAGTAAACAGGTCTGATCTGAGGTACAACAAAGCAAAACAGGAAGAGTATTACCGAAAACGTGTTTGTTGTATGGAATAACTGTATTTGCTTGTCTGTTGTATGTTATTAAAGATGAGCAAATACACAACTAAGTGCAGATGCTGCACAATCCCATGTTGACCTGCTAGTTGTGCAGCATCAACTACAAAAGTTCCCACAGTCCTGGGCTAATTGGTAATCATTCATACTTTGCATTTTCAGGGAAAAAAAGATCCACTTTGGATCGAAACAAAGGTTGTTGTAGTTTTTTTTTTTTTTTTTTAGCTGAAGCCAATATTTGCCTTTCCTATCCTGCTGACATTGTATTTCTGCCGTCAAGTGGGACTTTTGCAAAGCACTGCTGAAAATATAATTATTTAGATACATTTTTATTTCTATAGCACAACTACTTTCCTCCAGAATGAGATGTGAGACTAGTTTATGCTTCTTCCTTCCACTTCTTTAGATTATCTGACTGTGTATTTGAGTCCAAAACTGTCGCAGTAGCACATGATCCCCTCTTCTGTTGCCCGTCTTGAGACAACCAGTCAATACTGCATCTATACGCTGACATGCACCAGTCTGATGCTGAGCCGGATTTGTAGCTTTTTATGTTTTACCAGAAGTTACTGACTAATTCCTCAGAGCCTGTAATTTAGTTTACTTAATGCCTGTCACTTGGCCTGTTCTCTGTGGTAATCCCAGTGAAACTGTAGTACTAAAAGCCTAATGGCCTTCAGCTCAGCAATACCCAGAGGACCTCAGAGTCGACTCAATATCGGGCTGAAAGTAAAACCAACTGCATGTAAAGTGTAATTTGCAAGTTTGTTCTGTTTTGTTTATTACTGTTTGTCTTTATATTTTTGGAGACATTAAACATTATCGTTCAAAAGTTTGGGGTCACCCAGACAAATGTTCAGTTTCTTCGCAATTTCTCGCATGGAATAGCCTTCATTTCTAAGAACAAGAATAGACTGGCGAGTTTCACATGAAAGTTCTCTTTTTCTGGCCATTTTGAGAGTATAATCAAACCCACAAATGTGATGCTCCAGATACTCAACTAGCTCAAAGGAAAACCAGTTATAGCTTCTCTAACCAGCATAACTGTTTTAAGCTGTGCTAACATAATTGCACAAGGGTTTTCAAGGGTTTTCGAATCATTCATTAGTCTTCTATGCGATTAGCAAACACGATGTACCATTAGAACACTGGAGTGATAGTTGCTGGAAATGGGCCTCTATACATCTATATAGATATTTCATTAAAAACCAGACGTTTCCACCTAGATTAGTCATTTACCACATTAACAATGTATAGTGTATTTCTGATTAATTTAATGTTATCTTAATTGAAAAAACAGTGCATTTCTTTGAAAAATCAGGGCATTTCTAAGTGACTCCAAACTTTTGAACGGTAGTGTATAAGACAACAATAGTTTGAGTAGAATGTTGAAATATAGAAATTCTTTAATATTTAATTTGGGCAAAATATATGTAGACTGATTTAAAAATAATCTTTAGAATAATCAATACATAAATCGTTAGAGTAATCGACTGATCATGATCAAAATCATTAGATTAATTGATTGCAAAAAGCATTAACAAATGTAATCCACCATTAAAATGTTTTTTTTTTTTTTTTACTGTTTTAAAAAAAATTATACAGTGTGTAGAAATTATTAAGAAAATAGCCTGCCTCACAATTTACCAATTAACATGTCCTATTTTATTAGCGAGCTTGTTTTATGGCTTAGCTTTTGCTTATCCATGACGGGTGATTGTTGATCTGTTGTGGTAGAAAGATTTGTACAGGATTGGAATAGTTTCTCCTCATCCCTATTCCCTTGTATTAATAAAATAATGGAGTTTAAATGCAGTTTAGCAAGCCAAACATCAAATTCACACCGTTTCGATTGGTGTGCATTATCTTTCTGTACACACCATGACCTTGTACAGTCATGGTTGAGTAAAGGGAATGAGGGATGAAGATTGCGATACATTGTTGTGTAATTATATTTTGGTATCTTTTTGGCCTTCAAACCATATGAATGTCAACAGGAGGGTATGGGTTAAAGTAAATGGCCCAGTTGTTTCTTAAACCTCCCAGCTGGTATTAAGGAGGGCAAACACTCAAGCACCAGGAATGATCACAGAAGGATCACCATCCCCTTATGCAGCAGTCTGGCAAAGCTTCAGTGTCACACAGACTTTGGGACTGCTGCATAAGCCATGCGTACAACATGGCCAACCTTCACCCATTCAGTATAGGGGAAGGAATCTCGAGGCACCTTCCGATTCAGAGGGCTGCAATGCTATTTATAAAACAATTATCGATTCTTCTTGACGCATAGCATTCATACATCATCCATCAATCTTACATGATTTTTTTCTTACCGTGAATATCTGCTATTTAAAAAACACTGCATATTTGTAATGATTCATAGTAATAAAAAAACTAATTAATTAATTAATTGTAACAAATAGAAGAGCTGTGTCGACTGGAGAGTTACATTTTCAAGCATTCCAAAGAGAACCAACAAGAAAATAAATAAAATTGGGAGTTGTAATAGCATCCTCGTAGTAAAAACACAGAATTCAGCATGTTTTGAGTCATGTGACATAACAAGCTGCCTTTATTCACAAATAATTATAGGTAATGATCTTTCAGCTCTCATACAAACATAGCGCTTTCTTGAACATGTGGTAAAACTAAACGATAAAGTGCACGGTTACAGTCACACTAGACTCTGTGACAAACGGAAGTCACGCATAGCGTGTTACCATCCTGCCAGCTTTCCTCAGTGACTACATGACTTTAGCTTTGGTTTTGTTGTAGAGTATCGCTGTGTCCGTATAAATGTTGAGATCAATGTTATATCTCTGCTCCAAAGTGTGCAACATAGCGCGAAAGCTCTGATTCTCAATAACTGAGTCGTGATTAATTTCTCGCTTTCCGAGTTGGTCGGAAGAAGACGAAGCAAAATGCTTCCATACATTTGCTTTTAAGACAGAGGGTGGCAGTCAGATTGTATCCCTATTTAGCTGCTCAAGCTCAGCCCCTTTCACCAAAACTCTGCTAGTATTTAGCCTAGCTTAGAACGTAAACAAGATGCATGTCGATTATGTCTTTTGCGTTCAGGGGCAGCGATAAGGAACGGACAGCCCGGTGTCACAGCATTGTTCTCGACTAAAATGTTTTGCAAACTCAAACGAACGGGTTTACATTTATATATGATATATTTTGCCGGAGCACATGGGTTCTGCGACTTCTCACGTCCACGTCATAACCGGAACCCTGTCACAGCATTGTTACAGGCAATCATAACTGAGATAATTGAGAATTTAGTTTTTATATTTCTGATTATTGAGTTTTAATCATTCGTGAAAGAATCGCGATGCATCTAAGAATAGATTTTTTCCCCCACCCCTAATTCAGTACAAACATGGGGTCATACGTGCATTTTTGAAGGCCATGTTTGGTAGTGTGTTTCCAGTTGTCTGCCGAACTATGGCCAAGTGCATTTAAAAAAAAAAATATTTTAGCTGAAAGCTGTTTAGCTGTTATGTCACCCAGTAAGATTAAATGTAGTTTTGTTTTGGAAGACTAAATGGACTGTGTGTGGTTTGCCTTCAACTCTCTGAAACTCTTTAGGAAGTGTAGTTATGATTGTGGGTAAATATCTCTTGCTGTGGCCCCATCAGACTGTCTGGCAGATGCCCCGCCATGCTTGGTGTCATGACTCTACAGGAGCAAGCTGTGGAGACAGTCTGGCTGGGAGCAGAAGTTGGAGATGCCGTGAATGAGTTTGAGCTCACAAAGAAAGGCCAGGGACAAATGGTGCGCAACAGTGAAGCTATAGCTGTCCCCTCAGGCTTTGGGCAACAAATACACACACACACACACATGCACACACACAGTGAGGCAAATCCATTAAACTGATCTATGATTTGTGATAAATTGCTTTGTTTTTCTGGCTACAAATATCTTGACAATTTAAAAAGAAACTGCGCTACACCTTTCAGTTTTTTTGCCTGAGCACCAACTCATCTATACATCGATACCGTACTGCTAAGTATTTCCTTGACCAAGGCTAGGCAGGGACACATGATGCGCATTGGGTTGTGTTCCTCTCAAAGGCATCATCTCTGGAGTGGAAACCCAATTTGAACAAATCTTGAATTCCCTGCGTCCATCATTATTAATCTTCTAGTAGCACTATGTGCAGCTATGGGTTGCTAGTAACAACAATGAAACACATACCAAAAAGGGACATTAAAATCCATCTTCATTAAGGGTGCTCAGCATTTCTGGGCCTGGTCACCGATCGCTTGACGCAGTATCTGTTGCTCACCGATCATGGGGTCTATTGAAAGCCCTGTTCTTCTCATGTAGCATTTAGTGGCTTGCAAAATGTGCAACATATTCCACTCTCTCTTATGAGGCCGCAATACTGCTGTAAAGAGCAACCCTCATTACACCAGTTTTGCTTTTTTACACTGAACCGAACAAAGCCAGCATAATGCCACACTAGCTGTGAATCTAGATGGCGTGACGGCGTGATGTTTACATGTAACAACAGCATCTGTGTCTAGTTTGATTTGTCTGACTACAATCCGTTGCTGTTCAAGAGTATTCAGGTAGTCGGTTTCATTACTGTTGATTTAAACATCAATTACATTACGATCATTTTCCATCCCTGGATCTCCAGAGTAGTGGTTCCATTGCCCGTTGACTTGTGCTACCACTTTTTGAATTAGTCTAGGTCATAATGATGATAATACCTTTTTTTTTTTTTTTTTTTTCATTATAATTTTAAAATCCACTCGAAGACGAACTGAGAGCCAATGAAGTGATTTTAAAACCTGGACCTGGTTATCACTTATAGCATTGTGAATCAGCTTTATTGGGGTTTTGTTTGAGCGAGTTAAAAAAAATTGTCCATTTCAAAGTGCAGTATCTGTTTGCAGTAGTGTTAAGCCCCTCCCAATGCTAAAACAAACAAACATGCTGTTAACGCATGATAAAATCATTGTCGGTGTTAATGGATTGCTACCTTAATGTCTTTATAACGCGTTAACGTGCCCAGCCCTAAAGAAAATACGAAATAAATACATGATTGGACAAGATGATTAATATGCTTCTGATTGAATTTGAGGTGGTTATCAAAGATAATACTGAGGTGTCTGCAATAGTATTGATTTTGATGTGCAATAGTGGGTATTGTGTGACAAGTTATTGATTGTTGGAGGGAAGTGAAGTAGAGACCTTTTTATGAAATTATTTAATGCCATGCTCATAGAAGTATGTGAGGACCTACTTGTCAGAGCTTGATCCAGGTCCAGATAGAGTTATTTGGGTACAGTGTATAGTGTACTGGGCATGTTCATTTGACCTTTTGGCATAATAGGGAATACGATTTACAGGTGTTTGCATAGAGCCAAATATTGTAGCCCCCTCCCCTTCGAGCTATAGTCGGCTTGCTGCTTAGCCATGTTCACTTGCTATGCAGTCAATAAACTTTGAGCCACTTTCAATGGAAACCCTGAATCTTGTAGTGCGAGAAAGGAGTGTCTTGTCATTGAATTTAAAATGAACACGCATGCTTCTTGCTTTCTTTTCTCTGGCCCATGCTTCTCTTTCACTATTTACAGCTCACTTCGATTCACTGAATGCATGCTTACTCGAATGCTGACAGTGCAAAGGGAGGTGTGTTTGCGCGTGTGTGTGCGCAGAGGGAAAGAGGGAGGGGCATTTCCTTTAATGCATCTGCTCTTTTCAGTGACTCTCCAAGCTCTCACATTTATTCTGTCTCTTCTCTCCTGTCTTTGCTTCTTACTGCCTGTTCCCCCATCCCTATTCTGTCTGTCTTGTGTCACTTCTTCTTCTATCTTTCTTGTATTTCTGTCTTTCTCATGTTTGAAGTACATGCTCATCTCACTCCGACACATCATTTTAGTCACACAGGATCTCACATTCACCAGTCTTTTATCATTTGTCCGCTCTCTTGGATTTTGGCTCCTGGTCCTCCATCATAGCTACTGTATTCTGTATTTACTCCCCGGTTGTGCTCACTGCGTCAGGAATCAGCAGCAGACTGAGGTGGGTGTTTTAAGAGCATCATTGCTAGGTCTGAGGCTACATTTATTTGGTATCTCTCTCTCACCCCTTTCTCTTCCTGCCTCTTTTCACATTGCTCCATCAGTGAGTCGGGATGATCGTACTTGTCTGTTCCTACAGGGAAGCAAATGTCATACTATCTGTGTGCAGCAGATTTTAACATTGTCTCACACTATGCCAGTGAGTTTGCATATCTACCTCTCCAGATCTCTCGGTCTCAGAGCTGTCAGAACGGTTAATAATACTGCTGCCGCTACTGCATTGAAAACAGTCTTTGCATACATTATTACACTGGCATGTTTTTTCTCTCTCTCTGCTGCCTCTACTCCATTACTCTCCCATGTCTGTCATGTTTTATGCATGTGCTGTCCTTTTTGAATTCTTGCCAGAGACTTGGCCATGCTGTAGGATTTATACAGACCCATATTAAAATAGTCAGGGTGAAAGACTTGTGCAGCCTTGCACAGACACATGCGCATTAACACACGAGGCTCAATTCCTTTTCACCTTACCTGCCCCTCACCTTGCTGCGGTTCCATCTGTTTCAGTTGCCATAGCCGTGTGTGTGTGTGTGTGTGTGTGTGTGTGTGTGTGTGTGTGTGTGTGTGTGTGTGTGTGTGTGTGTGTGTGTGTGTGTGTGTGTGTGTGTGTGTGCCTGGCAGAACGTGTTACCATGTCCATTCAAATGGGTGTTGCTGAAGCTGATTGTTGTCGGTCAGTTGCTCTGTGTGTGTGTGTGTGTGTGTGTGTGTGTGTGTGTGTGTGTGTGTGTGTGTGCACACTCATATACAGTATTGTGTGTGTGGGTGTGCTTGCCTGCCTTTGGGCTCTGGTCCAAAAGGAGAGCACAGGAGAGGAAAGCTGCAGGGGTTGAGTTTGGTGCAGTAAGCTGTTGAATGCTCTGAAACGAGCAGGAAAAGGCAGATTCATGTGCTGGTGTGTCCTTTCACTGGGCTGGTACATCGATATTGCAGAAAGCTTTTCTGAAATGTCTGCAATTTATTCGTCCTTGAGAAGCCAAACTCTTAGCAAAGTTACATTGCTGCTGTAGTTTTTCTTTTACAGAATATTTATTTTCAACAAATTTTTCAACAAATCATTTTTATGATGAGAAATGTGTTAGTGTGACAAAGCTAGAACAGGAATAAGGTTTTTCATTCTCTATTTGCTGTCTTGTATTTTAGGTAAAGGCTTTGATGAGGCCCAACAAACAATACAACTAACTAAACTTCAAACAAAACGTATTCAAAGAAATGCTGTGTGACAACAGATGACAACAAGAAAAGCAGATTTATCTGGGCGTCGTAGAAGTGCTTTGGTTAGGTGTCATGTCCAATACTTTTAATGCTAGAAACAAAGGAGACACTACTTCTTTGATGATGTCGCAATTATGCTAGATCTGGAGATTCAAAGTGAACCTTAGACACATCTTTTGAGCAGTTACTATACTGTGAGGTTTGTACATTTATGGGAAACCAACATCTTTCGCATACAATTTTGTTGTTACAAAGAGAGGTTGTAGTTTATAGCATTGATGAAAGGGGCAGCATATTATTCATCTGAAAATTTGTTTTGAGATGATTAAGTTGCACACAGTCTAAAGGTTAAAAAACGGACATGCTTAATCAGTTATGTAAATGTTCCGTCAATCAACTGTTTGATTAATTAATTGTGTCGACAATTGGTGAGGTCCGGGTATTGAGGTGCAAGTCGTTATGCAGATCGGAAAGACCATTTAAACATGATAACATAAACATTCAACATTTTGTATTTCATGTTGCAGTATGTATTAATAAACTTGGACCAAAGCTGTTGCCAGAGCGACAGAAAGGCAATGAAAAGGTCTATAGTTGGTTAAAGTGGACGTGTATCTGTTTCACATGTGGCGTTCTCCTTAGCCCTGTCACTAATGTAGGTTCTGACCCTCTGTAGTTTGTACAGCTTGATCTGCTCGATGCGCCAGTGGGCATGTTTCCTAAACTGCAGTTGAGATTTAGCTTAGCTTCAATAGTCCCGTTTGGGAAATCCCAAGGGGCATCACACACTCACAGAAGACACACAGACATAGGCCTATATACACACACACACACACACACACACACACACACACACACACACACACAGTCAGTTGAAACAGACAAATGCAGCTTAGTTCCAGTTATGATGGACATAAGGGTATTATGTTATTATTAGTTTGGCTTGTAAATGTGTTATTGCCATTACATTCAATTTTTCTTCAGAAGAGACTGAACGCTTCTCTCAATACAGACACTGAGTTCAGAACTTGTAACTGTGACAGTTTAATAAAACAAAAATAGCTTTGACCCATTCGATTATCAATTTTTGCGCAGTGTCAGTGAAAAAGTCTGTTTAATTGTATCGTTTTGTCCGAACTGGCCAAGCTGTGCATTGCAACGCAATGCAGCACACCATTTTGAGCTAAAACACGCGGTTTCTATTTATTCTTGTTACTCTCTTTGAAACCACCATCATGGACAAAGAACGGCTGATTTGGGAAGTTGAAATGAGGCACTATCTCTATTCGATAACTTCTCATCTCACTACAAAACCTAACTAAGATAGCAGCTTGCTGGAGGGAGATTGCCTGGTTTCTTACTTCCTGTTGGCTATATTGTACGTCATTTCCAGTACATATCACTACTATTTGTATGTTTAAAATCTACAAATGTAAGACGATAGCAAGTACTACTCACCCGTCTTTTAAGTGGTTATGTCTCCAGTTTGATCTTAAGCGGACAGCAGTTGGGAATGTGGTTTGTTTACTTTACAGAAGTGCTTATTTAACACTTGCTTGCGATTAAGACAGAATGTAATTCCCTCTGCGGCTGAGTTCTTCTGCCATCATTAAGGTTGTTGTTGAATTATTTGACTTTGGAAGAGGACCACATCCACCTCAAAGCAATAACATATTTCCCAAGCTATAAGGCAGACTGAGCTACTGTCTGCATGTAGCTCTCTTCTCATTGCTGACAACAAACATCACATGCTGATGGTCCTGAAAAGTACAGCCCACATTTTCACACAAACAGGCTACTTTTAGTTCATACAGGTCAATGTTGATGTACATATGGTTCTCTGATGATCCCTGGTCTGACACAGATTCAGTGCTTCCATCATGATTTGTGGTGCCATGTTCATTTTTTTAAAGGTGTGTGTGTGTGTGTGTGTGTGTGTGTGTGTGTGTGTGTATGTGTGTGTGTGTGTGTGTGTGTGTGTGTATGGTATTTTCTTAAATGCTCTAGAAATAGCCTAGATTTATTATTTCTTTTGTGGATTGCCAAGAAGACGCGAGTCATTTATTCACTCACTATCTGAATTGTTGTCAGTCAGTTTATACTGTTTCATAATATATGTGGGCAGGAATTATATTTAACTTAATGATTTACTCCAAAGTTCCGTACACATCCACAGTTATATGTTTAAAATGCTGTGTGTCAGATTATTTTATTCATAAAGCTGCCACTCTAGGCCTTTATTCTGCCTAAATTAAGGGGATGGGTTCATATTTACAAATGAGCACCAAATCAACAGACTGGTTTTGACAGCAACATTTTTGTTTAGCATTTATTTCTGCATGAGAAGTGCTTGAACTGCATGTTATGTAATGTGTGATTGAGGAAATAATGTAGCACAAGTAGACGTGAGGCTGTGTTGTACCAGGTGTGTCATCGGTGATTTGTGATTGTAGACACACTGCAACACTGTGGGGACAGCACATGTGAATCATTGCAACAGGTGTGAATAACTACCGTAAAAGCCGTGTTACAAGCCGTTACTACCTTCGGTGGTTGTCCCCGCTGTAGCAAGCTAGCGCTGCTGCTAGTTCCCCGCTGCTGCTGATTGATTTAGGCTAAGGCGATTGCCTTTAGGTGTACTCATTTTGGTGTGTGCGTGTTCTTAGTGCTCTGTGCCCCAGTATTTGGGACAATAAGCGAGGTGTTAAAGGGCTAGTGTGTAACATTTTGGGGATCTATTAGCAGAAATTGAATATAATATTCATAATTATGTTTTCATGAGAGTATAATACCCTTAAACTTAGAATTGTTGTGTTTTCGTCAGCTTACATTGAGCCTTTCATACCTACTTACAGAGCGGGTTCTCTTCACGGAGTCAGTCATGTTTCATGTTTCTACAGTAGCCCAGAACGGACAAACCAAACACTGACTCTAGTGAGAGCCTTTTGTGTTGTTATGTTACCTAAAGTCCACTGTAGTTCTCCCACATAGTAATACTAATGTAGTATTACTATGGTAAAGATGGCCTCTGATCAAGGCAAACAGCATTACCATGATTTAGCACTTAACGGCTCATGTTACCACGGTCGTGGAAAGGGAGGAGTGAGTGGATATGGGTATTCAATAGTTTGCAGCCTGCAACCACACAGCTAGAAGCCACTAAATCCTACACACTGTCCCTTTTTAAGATCACATGATGTTGTCACCGCCTGTTAATTTTTCCATAGGTACATCCCTTAAACAGACCCAGGCTATTTGTTCTCCTCCTGGGTTCTCCAGTTGGCCTCAGCACATGTGGACCGGACCAGATGGCCTGTCTTCTTAGACTCAAAGGAGACGGAGTAAATGGTTCAGGAAAATGGGTTGAGACTGAAATGTAAGCCTGTTTAATTCTGCTTACACATGACAAGGAAGACATGAGTGGGCACACATCTTAAGTAATAAGTCCAGGCACGCATTAACTAAGTTGCTTTCTTATTATATACAAATCTTGAAAAACAAATGTGTGAAATCACATCCCTCTGCTGGTGGTTTGTCAGTCCTTGTGTGTGTCTGTGCTGCAGTGAGAGCAGAGGGCTGGCTGACCTGCATGGCATATAACTTTCAGACAAAGACGTGGGAGAGGCTGAAAATAGATTGATGGAAAGTGAAGTACAGAGATGCCATTTTCAAACTGAAATGCTCTCAACGCAATGATGATCGGCTCTCTGTGTGACCGCAATTAAGTCTGAACGCTCATCAAAATAGAATTTTAAGCAAACTTTTGAAATGTTGCAAAAAAGGCGTGTTTCCATCAACTGCTTTGGAGACAAATTAATTCTGCTCAAGCATAGTTTCATCAGAAGTTGGTTCTATAAACTACTGGTAAGTAAGCTTTGGTATTCTCTTGCTTAATATCAACAAACCATTCTCTCCTTGAGCTTGGGTGTACATGGTTGTTTTGTTTATAAGCATTAAATCAAATGCATTGCTGTGCAATGTTGTGGTTTTTCTCGCATATGTTAAAATTATTTGTCAATAATGTCAGTAGAAAGACTCCTTTCGCCTCCTGCTAAGACGTTGTTTCAAATAGGCCCGAGACATGTTGTGTGGAGACTGTTGTGTGGCAGCATTATGTTTGTATACTTCATTCTGAAGTGTTTAAAAATGCAAGATAACTCTTATTTGGATTATTTTTTGACACAAGTGTGCAGTTGTAATTGCAATAATAAAATAATACATTATTATATTTTGTATTGCACACAAGAGCAGGGGTTTGCTCCATTTATCACACTTGTATGTAACAATTCTGCTTGAACAGTGTTGTTTGTATAGTGTGCCTTAATGATGTGCTCACGAAGTTTGCATTATACTCTGCATTTGATTAACTTGGAAGAAGTATAACATGAGAAAGTAATTTGCCATATCACAAGCAGAGGAATTATTATGTTTGTGTCACAGAAATGCAACATACATTTCAATGTTCAGTGATGAGAGTATTTGTACAAATACTATATACAAAATGGCACGCTGCTCATTGATATGGCAGAGGTAGTGCTGTAGATATATTTACAGCGAAGGGCAACTTGAAACAGGTTGAGAGACAGATGGACAACCCTTCTGGAGATCAGAAGCAGACATACAGATATTGAGATGCAGAGTTTTCTTGGGACTTCTTCCCTTCGGATTTATTTTCAAAACTGAAAGAAATAAAGGTAAGCCTTGAGCCTTAGTCTCTGCTAATATACAGGCGTCATACTTCTAAGGGTAACTCATACAATGTTGTATAAAAAAACAACATCCTTGTATCGCTTAAAATAATTGAACTATGGGGCTTCAACTAGTGGTTATTGACTCAATGATTTAACTACTGAAACCGGTTACTTTATCTAACGAGTCAATTGTTTAGTCTAGGGCTGCAACTAACGATTATTTTAATAATCGATTAATCGGTTGATTTTTTTTTTCGATTAATCGATGAATCGGATAAAAAAATGTTTTTATCAAAAAAGCGTTCATTTCCAACCCTTTATTCAAAAACAGAAGTGACAGTGCAAAACATCTTCAGAAAGTGCACAAACAGGTTGCTCCTTGAACATCCCTGAGCTGTTAATTAAAACAACAAAATGGACTAACACTAAAAACATACACATCTATGCTTTACATCTGCCAAATGTGAGCTCTTTTTACTGTAATTGATCCCTCCAGAAGCTGCATTTACATACCCTGCTTTATCAATATGTATGAAATACTGGGACAGAGGGAAGCTGTACTGCTCCATATAGAGCGTCCTCTTCCTTTAACTCTTTCATTCTGGGTCTCTTATGACCACGACGTCACGTTGTTGGCTAAGCCCAACTACGTGATTTGCTTCATTCTACTTTGAGTAAAAAAAAAAAAAAAACCTGCAGCCAGATCCGCCGGTGTGCCGGTTTAACGTTAACGAGTGACAGCGTGAACTGAACCAGACCGGGGGGGGTGACGGCATGTTTCATCACGTTACGTTTTTTTACAAGCAAGACTGAACTGTAACGGAACATAACGTAACTTTAACGACAATACACAACCCAAACACGTTAGCTAACGCGATAGCAAGCTGACTAGCTTCCATTAAAAACAAGTTTGAGGAACATGAAGACGCTGATTGGCCAAGACTCGACTTGTCAAAGATCTTCTATTTTTGAGAACATCACAACCTCAGCTTTTCTTGTGTCTCACTCCAATCTCAGAAACGCTGGCCGGCCAGTTGCTCTGCTCCGCTCTTTTTTTTCTTCTCCGCGACTTATTGCCCGGCGTAATAATAGCGCGACACAACGAATCGATAATGAAATTCGTTGCCAACACTTTTGATAATCGATTTTTATCGATTCGTTGTTGCAGCCCTAGTTTAGTCCTCAAAATGTGAATAACTAATCACCTAATACCCATATCACAAGTTTCCTGAGTCTAAAATAATGACTTCAAACTGCTATTACAGTCAAATTACTCAAGGGTAGAGATGGGTATCGTTTGGGTTTTTTCCGATGCTAAAACGATACTTTTAAAACGATAACGGTGCCTGAACCAATACAAAAAAGAAAAAAAGAAGCACTAAACGATGATTGACGATATTAAAGAAAGGCCTTTTTTTTTATTGCCAAAGCAAATTGTTTTCTTCAAATTGAACAATATATTAACGGTTTAAGCTTTAAACCGTTAATATATTGTTCAATTTAAAGAGATACATAGAAAGTATACTATAAATATAAATATATACAAAAAACTTGACTTCAAACTACAGCTTCAAACTTTTTAACTTTAAACTATGAACAATATATAAAAATATATGACAGACACAAGCGTTGGGTGGCCTGATGAGGACTGTGTGCAACAGAACTCCACTCAGAAACAGTTAGATTCTACAAACTCTGCTGCTTTACTGGACTATACGTCATCATTAATATCAACTGGGAGCGCTTTTCTAAACCAGATGGGGCTGCTCTTGAATTCGGCAAACACCAAATGAACCAAGAACAAATACGTCTCCTAATAATGTCACTTTGGAGCATTTCTCGTCCAGATTCCAGCGTTTAAAACAGACGTTTCCTCAACGAGGTTTGGTAAAGAAAACGAATCGGCTCTTCTTCTTTACACGCAATTGTTTTGTTGTGTTTGCTGCACGTTGCGTTGTTCAACTTACAGAACTTACACACACACGCACATTTTTACACACAGAATTTTTATACAAACCAAATGTACACCAAATTGTATCTAAATAGTATCAACCCCAAAATTGCTTCAACAACATACTAGAAATATAATTTGACACCATAATTGTCTATGTCCTTATACACTTTTCACAATATTTTATTTTATTATTTTAATGAATTGATTGATTATTTCTTTTAATATTTATGACTAGAACAACTACATACATACTTTATTATACAGTGATGTGATAACATGCAGCTTAGGGACAAGCTGCATGTCTCATTCAGGACTCAGCTGTATTAAATGGACCTCTGTCTACCAGGTGAGCTGTATGGAAACCCCCAGTGGTAAGAGTGACACACGCACGAATAGGAAAAGCATGTTTTGTGCCAGTGAAGTGGTAGCCGGATGCTGTACTAGGACCCACCCCCTCCCATTACCTAAAGGTCAAAGTGTTGATCATGTGTCCAGGTAGAGTTTTCTACAGCAAGACAAACAGGGAACCGTTGTTTATAACTTTTATAAATGACCTGTCAAACAAAAGCTAAAAATGTTTTTAAAATATCTGTAGAAGACGGAGAGCATTGTCCCTACTGGTTGTTGTCGTGGAATAGCCCCACATAGAAACACTGAAAAATTGTGCAGAAAGAAGCTTGTTAATATTTTATGTTTAGAATGGTCTAACTAGGGCTACAACAACTACTCGATGGAAATCTATTGGTACACAAAAACTTTGTTTGTCAATGGACTAAGTTGACGTTTGCACGTTGTTTAGCTAAGGTTAGCCAGCGACGCCTCTGAGACCTCTGATAACGTTAACGTTAATAAGAAATAATAATCCTTGTGTGAAGGTGTAAAAGAAACAAGGAGATGCAATGTTGGTAAATGATGGCAAAGGTTACAGCCTCTCTAGCTTAATTTCTGTCATGACTTGGGTTATGTGTATGCTAGCTAATATTATAGGCTGACTATAGAGGACTAGTATGAATGTAACCACTGAGAAAGAAAAATACAGCACTTGATAGACATCAAGTCCCATATTGATCCAACTCTGACTGGCCTTATCATTGAATTCAAGCCGTTATCATCAGAGCTGAGATTGATCTGGTTATGATTGCAGTCTGGTCAGCAATGATAGGTCGGGCGCGCCCCATTTGGTCACGTATCGTGGCGTAGCTATCTTGAGTTGAACTGTATGTGCAGCTGCTAGAAAGAGCCATGATCTGCAAGTAAGAAGGAAACAATGCACACATTCAGAGAAAAAACACATCACGTCAACACCACTTAATGTCAACATCACTTAATGTGTTCTTACTTTATTTCGAAGAAGCATTTTTCAGGTTAAACAATGCAGATATGGTGGGACTTGCCAAGCCATTCACTTTAATAGGACCAGCACCAAAGTCTGGCACAAATGCAATATTGGAAGGCTGTCACAATGACGTAATGAGCCTTCCTTTTTATATATATATATATATTCCTTGCACTGAAGCTGGAAATAAACTACGACACCCTTGGAATGTTAATGTTTACAACTGTGAAATGGTCTACTTTAAAGCTAGCACTTGATCCACCACAAAGCAGAGGAAACAGACAGAAGATATTTTGGTCAATTACATTTGTTTCCTGTTAAAATGCATACACATCTGCTTGAGTTGGTGAAATGCTAATAAGCTGAGGTTAGAGTGAAACTGGAGTACCATTTCAGTTTGAAACATAAACCTTTATTTGTGTATCTAGTCATAGGGTTATATTCTATAAAACAAAGACATCCGTTTTGCATTAATTTGAGTGTATTTTTGAAATCTCTGAAATTGCTACATTGTTACAGCCCTGCCATTAGCTTGCTCTTCTGTAAGACCCATAATGATCATCACTTCCAAAACAATAATACAGAACATGTGACCAGTCAAGTGTCACAGTACATGAGAGGAGGGAAGTGAAGGTCGAGCCCTGGTCTAGGTGGAGCACTACTGTTCTGCGGCACCTGGACTAGCCTGCTCTCTAGTGCCTGCTAAGCTTTTTCCCCGTCTGCTCAACTGCAGATTTTTTCTTGTCTTCTACTTTCTCCTCATCCTCCCTTTCACTTTCCTTACATTGTGTTTGTTTCCTCTCCTCTCCTCAGAAGGTGTGTGTTGGTTGTAACTTGCCGCAGGCCGCTTCTCCTGGGTCTGTTCAAAGAGCCGTCAGCCACTTACTGCAATTGCGCCCGATTTCATTAGAAACTCTGGACCATACTCACTGTTTCCCCGTCAGCCTCCATCAGAGTGGCACAGTAGCACCCTGAAGGAGAAGATTGAATCCTGTATGGCTGGAAAATAGAATACTAGAGGCATTAAGTATGTGAAGACACAAGATGCATAAAATACCGTGGGAATTATTGAACAATCTATTGAAATGATTTGTATAATTATACAACCTCCTCTACATAGCTCAGATGGGTAGATTTAGTAGTTATATCCATCAGTTATACAAATAGTAAACCTCTGCACTGTGTAGACAATACTGCTGGTGCAGTATTATATAGAAATATAATGGTGCCTAAGCTTCCCTCGCATCATCCGACATGTACTACCGGCACTGCAGTGACAGCCATTTGAAATTCTGCATTTTTTTTTTTATTGAATTACACCTCAGCCACATTGTTTTGGAAATAAAATTGTTATCTGCTCACTCGTATTCCAACGTGCATGTCTTCCTATCTGGAACTGTACTGTTAACTACTACAATCCAGTAACGGGGAAGTGCAGTTTTGTAATGTGTTCAGTAATGTAAATGTATCTCATTTGATTGGATTATTTTTTGTAAAGGTGAATGAGTCATCAACCATTTGAAACAGGAGTTAAAGAAGCAGTGAGGAGGGGTCTGTAAGCACTACCCATCTAGGTTAACAGGTCTGAGAACATGGTATAACAGGTCAGTACAACACACTGATCCAACCTATAGCTCCTCAGTCTGGACACTGGAGTTTGGACACTTTCTGTTCAAATTATATTTGCTAAGCGCAGGGGTGGGATGCTAGCCTAAGACAGAAAGACTTCCTAAAATCTCCCTTGTTTCTCCAGCCCTAATTTTCATTGACTTTATTAGTCTTTGGTGTTCAGCTGGGATGGCCCTATAAAAAGAGAAAGCTGGTTTCATATTTCTACTGCAGTGTGCTGCTTGGTGCTCCTGGTTCACTGCAGCATGTTTTCTCCCTGCAGTGCTAGCAAAAGCTTTATTTCAGCGTCATAGGCCCCAACTAGCTGTGCACTCCTTGTTCCTTGCTTGTGATTTTCTACTTATTATTTTCATATTTCCAGGTGGTCTGTAAACCTGACTTATGTTTGTCGGAAAGTCTTTTTTTAGGAGCTTCTGGAGCACCATGTTCTAAGGTTAGGGATTCAGCACACAAGAGCATAAAGTAAATGTTGAGCAAGGACATAAAATTTGCTGATTCAGCTTTTTGCCGTTAGTGATGCATGCAACCTGGGACCATACATCTCATACTGTATCACAACCACGGAGTGGGAAATATCTACTACACTTAATGGGGATAAGTCATGGCTTATTTATTCACAAAAGCTTTGAGAAAAGCAAAAAGCTCCTTCATGTCCATTTCATTCATTTTTTTAAGGTGGATTTCTGGACAATTTAAAAAAAGATCTATGGAACGGGATCAAAATGACCAAATATAGCGTTATCTGACAAAGTTTCAAAGTGTACAAAAGCAAAACAGGCCAAGCTGTATTGCTAAATGACTTGTTCTGATTTAAAAAAAAAAAACGGAACGAAAATAATACATTTATATATATATTTATGTCTTGAGGATTACAACTTAAATGTGTCATGCCCTACTTTTAGACATTTGCAGCTGAACTGTAATCTATGTAGGCCCAGTCACAAGCTGATGGGCATGGCTTAAAGTTTGACAATAATATGTGATAAACCTCTGTGTGTAAAACAGCTGCAGCCATCCTAGAATTTAATGATTCCTGACAGCAGAGCTCTCAGTTGTGCTTTTAACTTCTTTTAACTGGGGGAGGAGGATTTCTATCAGAAGTTTGCTGTATAAATAGGCCATTTATGCAAATTGATGTTAGCTTTTATCTCTGTTGGCTGCCAGTGACCTGTATTGTTTATATAATCAAGGGCCCTTCACAGCTTAACAAAGCGAAGACCATTTATGAAACCACAAACTGTCTGATAAGAATAACGATGATGCGTGACATGGATTCACATCTTTATATAGGTTTGACTTTCATCCTGTGATACATGTCAGTGAAGAAGAAGATAGGGAGATTCCGTCTGAATTATCTTTTTAGCTTGACAGAGCACGAGGTTGGGTTGACTTTTCTCTGCCTGACTGATCTCCCTTGTAGGATATCCCCGGCAGTTCTCGTCTGATAGCCTGTCTCCCTCTTCCGCAGCCATCTGCTTGGGTCTGTGTGTTTTCCGCAGCTGCCAACATACTACACAACACCGTGCTATGCTTTCCAGGCCAGCACTGCCTGCCTGCTTGCCTTGCTCACATAAGCCCTGTCTCAAGAGGGAATTCGCTCAGGCTGGGCGTAGGTGGATTTATGGATGGAAAGCATGAAGAGCAGCCTTTTTGTGACTCAATTTAGCATTTTGTTTGGACGAGATTGAAGTGTATGAGACAAGCTTAAGAGAGGCTATGGTGCTGCATGTCTTTCAGGGCTTCAGCTTGTCAGGTATGACGTGGCACCATCTTCTCCTCTTCATTCAGTCAGTCTTCTTTTATTACCAGCCCTCTCCAGCTGGAATGTAATAAATATCTAGTCTATGTTGTTGCCTAGTTGGATTTCTGAATCAGATATTAATATTTGACAGTTTACTTTTTTTTATTTTTATCTAAAATATATGACATGAACAAACACAAGGTAAGGATCCCATAAAATAAGTCAAGTAGGAGCTTTACTGAGCAGGTCATTGATGATATTGACCAATATTATTGTGAAATTTACAAAAATCTGCAGTTAAGTAACACAAGATTTCAACCATCCACAGAAAATCTTATGTGATCATTTTAGAATATATTTGTGTGGATTGTAATGGTAACCGATAAGTATGTATAGTCATATTGAGGTACTCGGTTGTTAGTTTCCCTGAAAGCCTAAGTATCATGTTCTTCTAATTCATGTGATCAATAAAGTTAAAAGTGCAATAGTGTACTAGAGTACTTCACCGAAACTGGTCCCTAATGGTGATGGCGTAATGATCCTAATCCGTGTTAAGTAAAATCATCTGATAAGAATTTTGCCATAAATCTAAAGCCTGAAAGTTATATCTTATCTTTCATGTGGATTATAATGTGTATCACTGGGATAATGTAGGTAACATTGCCGATATTTTGTTTACATTCTTTTAATAAGTTGGAAAATAAAATGAACAGTGCTCATTCTCATGTGCTGTATTGCAGTACAACAATTTGAAATTACATGTACTGTAAACCCTTTGATAACCCGTAACTATTGATGCTTCAGGCCATGTTCAGATCAACAAGTAGCTGCGCTGGTGTGGGCAGGTTGCTGCTTCCTACGAGGTACCGGTGAGAAGATAAAATACAGCTGAACAGCTGTGTGATTCTTTTGTACCTGACAGAGAGCCAATTTGGGCTTGAAACATTATACGTGTCTTAATGTGATAAAGAAGAAATGTTGAGGAGCAGATAGTAGTCAGATAGGAGACAGTTAGTAGTAGTGATACTTTTTAATGTTAAATGTATTTAACATGGTCTAAATGAACTGACAGGAAACTATTATATTATACATTCTACTCTAATATCAACTCCTTTCCCAGTCCACTATTCTTTTTTCTTTCTCTCTCTGTGTCTGTCTGCAGTTTTAATCTGCAAAGTGCACCTTGGACCGTTAGTGCAGTAAATCTGAGCCCTCTAACTTGAGCCAGGCTGAGTCTGTAGTGTACCGCATTGCTGCAGTCAGCAGCAGCAGAGGCAGCAGCAGCAGCAGCCAACCCAACGGCAGCTCACTACAAGCATCTCTGAAAGACTGGTGCATTGCTCAATGTGCCAAAGTTAGCAATCAGGTGTAAACACAATGTTTTGAGCAGTATCTAATCGGGCTAAAACAGCTGATAACCTACTACACTGAGGGCAAAAATAGGCACTAGAGCCTTGAGGCCCCATGTGGTAGTTTCCTAATTTATGCAAACATGCCCTAATTGGACAGGTCGAATTCCACTCCACTGTTCACATCAAAAAGACGACACTGTCGGATTTTTTTTTTGTGACGTATTTGGGCTGGTAATGCAATACGTAAATGTTTTGGGCGGTGACCAATCACTGTTGTTCACTTGATCTGTAAATCAAAACTTGAGTGCAGATTGATTCAAAAGCAACTGAAACTGCAACAAAAATACACATGAGTTGTATATTCGTATTGTGATGGTGACTTTTGTGTCTGGCTTGTTTATATCACTGGTGTCTTCTATCATGACCTTGCGGTAACCTTCTGTAACTTCCCTGGACTGTTTTCTTTTCATATTTTGGTGCTGCAAGCAATGGTTATGTGTTTGTTTGGGCTGAACTTAGTGGGGAGTTCGAGTTCTTTTCTTTTGGGACTCATTAAGGGTTGTTCTGGAAATCAGTTTGACAGGACAAACAGTTTAGGTATGTAATTATTTAGATATGTGTTTTGCACCTGTCCTTGCTCATTCTTACAGTATCAGGATAGTTTCTTACTTGTTCAATCGTATTAAATGCAACATTATACCCTAGAGATGGGCGACAAAAGACAAATTGTATTGACACTGATTGTATTGGGCGAGGGCGACAAACTGGGACTGAAAATCACCTGAAAGGCACCTTGAGATGGCGAGGCCTTTTAAACGAGCAGCCAGAGGGCGCAATCAGAATTTGTTTTGGCAGTAATTTTAACACTAATGCAGTTCTAAAGAGAGCCTGACGATGCTTCAAGACACTTAAGTCTTGCTAACACCTGCCTCCTCAGTTTTTATAAGCTCTTAACTACTTGCACTGAATCGAAACAAGACCGACACCTCCGCCCAACCCACCACGTCCTCTGATCTGCATCAATGACAGACTATTCCAGGAGCCCTTTGCTGTGTACTAGATCTAGTACCATACATTTTACCCATCAGGGTCATGCCATCATCATCATCATCATCATCATCACCACCTGATAGCCGGTCTGACCGGTCTCCCAGCATGTCATGATTGCAATGAATAGGCAGGCATTAAATGAGTCCTTGGATCATGGGACACCTTATTTACAGCCTGGGAAATTGATGTGAAGAGAAAGTCACCTTCATGTTATCGTTGCGATGTCGGTTACAAGACATGACTCACGTGAGTGCAGCCACTGGTGAAATAGGGTAGCATGCGCTCCACAGTTCACGGCTTTGTCAGAGTGACATAGATTCCACTTTCTGTGACTCTCCATTTGATTCACTACAATAAACTATGCTAAGGCATCAGTAGTGCTGCTCACCTCCCTTACAAGCCACATTATTGACTTTATGAACTATATGACATGCGTGTTGATGGCATCTGTGTAAACCTAACCACCAATCCAACCCTCATTGATGCCCAGCTCTCTTGCTATAGTCCTCTACAGCAGTGGCCTGCTTCTTGTGCAGACACTTTGAATTATTCATAGAATCAAGTCGTTCTTGGCAGTGGATCAGCTACGGTTTGCTGTTGTGCACACACAAATATACAATACAGGAAGATAACTTAGGACCAAGACCTTCTTATATATTAATGGTCTCTGCCTGGCTTTTTACTACATTTTACCACCAGAGTGTTTTGTATTTTTGATGTGATTGTGCTTCTTTCTAAATATGTTGTTCAGATTATTCCAGACTGGTATACAAAGCCTTTACTATGAAGATGTAAAACTATTTTTTCCTGTGGGAGACTACAGTGGTTGCCATGGTCTGATTTTATTAATTCAGCTCATGTCCGCAGTGAGGACATGCCTCCATCTAGTGGTGAAAGCATGTAGCAATCTATTGAAAAGGTGATACAATGTCAAATAACGTAATTTACTGAGTCCCTTTCCTGACTATAATTTTACAGTTCATGTTTGACTCTCAGTTTCATATCAAAATAAAAGTCACACGGGCATTGGTTACACTTGTCTTTTCAATGGGACTTTTGTGATTGTCTGCAAATGTCCGTCCACACTTGACACTTTAATGCAAGCTGCCTGATCCGAGAGTGATCAAAAATATTTCGTGTTCAAGAAAGCGGCTGTAAAATGGTGTAAAAACCAGGCGGAAACCTCAGGTTCTGAGTCAAATAGACCATAAAACGAAGTATGCTTGAGGGCGGGCTGGCTGTGATTCACAGGTCGCTGCTGCTACCAGAGCTGCAGCCGGCGTCACTGCTTGGAAGAGGCATCTTGCTTCAGACAAAGTGCCCACTGATCAACTGGAGGGCCGATTGTGTCATTCCAGGCAGGAACATTGTGTCTTCCCGTTGCTGTGAGAGGACATTTGCATTGTATAATTACCCTCTTATGCTCCTGATATTGTCTGAGACCTGTTGATAATTGTCAAATATTTATGATATTATGATTGGCAGTCTTTTAGCGTTTGTGGTCAAAGAAGATACATAACTGGTTATTGTAGCCAACAGTAAGTAAATTGGTCAGTTATGGGTCAGTTACAGGGAGAGGTCTCCTTGCATAACATGTTGCGGCCTTATTTTTTTTATTGTGTCATCTTCAGTCTATACAGTCCATCCCTTTTGATTAATCTCTTCCTGAGGAGAATTAATGGTAAAAAGTATGATATCTTTGACTCGGTTTTTGCCAGATGTTAGTGGCAGACGGATTCTCTCAGCTTCTCTTCTGTATAGTTTCCCTGATGAAAAGCGCCAAAATCACTTTGATATCCTAAATAATTGATTGTTATTTCTAACATTGTTCAACAGCTTTGATCTGTTTTGAACAACATGACATCTGGGGGTGATATTTAACTGGTTGGGTAGGAGTATTCAATCTTCTGACCTTAATGGAGGTGCATTGGTTTGTTGAGAGGGTTGACAATAGCCTAAGTTTCGAGGAACACTGAACACTTTACGCTGTTTTGAAAATAAAACCCCCACCCCTGACACAAGCATACTCTCTTCTTTCCAGAGACACTGATTGGTGATAAACTGTAACCTGCGGTCCCGGTGAAAGAACACCACCCCGGCAGGCTGGCCACGCCCCCTCCCTCCTGCCTAAATGTATCCTGAATCTACCACAGACTCTCCTGCACGCCTCTCCCTTCGACAGTCTGGCTCACCGGGCATGATCTACAGGTGAGGTGATGTGTCCGTGTACACATTACACGCCCAACATATTTCTGTAACTTTGCATGTATGCCCATATTCCAGGTATTGAGGATGTATCAACTAACAGACCATTTTGAGTAAAGTTTTAAAAAGGATTTCAATCGATTACATTATTGAGCTAATGCTACGGCGCTCTGCCAAGCCGATTGCTTGGTAAATGCAACCCGTAACCTGTGTTGACGTGTGCAATATTGTTTCAATATAAAAAAAAAATAATCTGTGTAAACTGTTTCCGAACTAGGCTAAACCAACACTTTAGTGTCTTCAGCGTCTTACTTACCATCACTTAAAACCTTGCAGCAATCAGAACTTTTGGTCAATTACTATAAGGTGAAATGATTATATAAAGTAAGACAAGTGTTGTGATCTCAACAAAACCAGCCAAACAGACTGCATTACTCTATTATATTATATTACAGACAATAATTATTTAAGTGCAACTAAGAATATAAAGAAAGAGAGAAATAAAACTGTCGTTATATCACACATAAGCATGCACACTTTGTACATCACTATTGAGGACATTGTGATTTATTTTTGTATTTATTTAAGGTTTAACCATTCATTACCTTCACCTTAATCTAAACATAACCTAAGTCTAATGAAGACACAACCCATTTACAGTGTGACTGCATTAGGGACAACACATCCCACCCCAACTGGTAAAGTCTGAAATGGGTCCCTGAAATTGCGACGTAGGCCAATTCCACTTTGAAACACTCCATTGCAGGCTTGTCACAGCACATTAAAATTGTACTTGTCTCGTTGCATTTTGCGTTTATTCGGTGGAAACCGCAGTATAGGCACCCATGTTTGTACAGATTGTCCTGCACTCTGATGTTTAACCAGCATGTGGTGCCAGTCACACATCAGCTTAAAAAGCATCTGTTCCACTCTTCTTGTCAAGCAGCGTTTTGGCTGTGTATCACATTGTGACCAGATTGGGTGCAGTGGCTGTCAGCTATAGGTTTTGTGATACTTTATTAAAACTTTTGGGCATCTATTGACACTTTTTTTTTGTATAGACTTGAATATCATACCAACAAAAGAGACTTTGACATTTGGATTTGCCTTCACTGGAAATGAGTGGGACTCGGTAAAGCAGCTCATCAATATCATTCATAATTTTTACTATACTTGTTTGTATCCACTACTTTTTCACACATTTCTTGAAGTCTCTGCCTAACTTTGCTATTGATCTAAAAGCGTAAAATGTCTTGTTACCTATATTTGAAAGGTAACATCATCAAACATCAAATTGGAGTGTTGCTGCCTTTTGAGATGGAGTTGACTTGGAGTTGTTAAACACCTAATTAACCTATGATGCCTGGGTAGCACTAAAGGCATGGGAGTCCTGAAATATTAATAGTGAAAGTTATATTACTATTATGTACAGGTCCATTATAATATTATTATTATATTGTCAACTACTGTGTTTTATAGTATTTCCTTTTTAACATTTTTTTTTGTCCAATACTGAATTATTTATCTCAAAGCGGAGGTGCAGGTGGAAGAAGCTGCTAGTTTGCCAGGTACAATGATTTATAGATGAACTCAGTTATGTTTTAAACCTTTTGTTACAACTAGTGCCTGTGCAGAGTGCTTGAAAGTGGATAAATTAACCATTATCAGAAAATGCATTTTTTTTTGTGCTTAATTAACTCAAAGATCACAACTCCTGTTTTTGGCACCTGCGTATGCTGCATTCACATGGAATCAGGCAGATGGTTGACGGCAAACCAGAAATCATCATTTTAGTGTTCAAGAGCAGGACGGTAAAATGACGTGAGCCTTTTGCTGTCCTTCGTGACATCATTTACAACCAGATGTTTCGTAGTTCCCTCACACAGAAAGCAAAAGAATATAAAGGAGAAACCTGCATTTTTTTTTTTTGCGATGTTGATGACTGGAATATTTACATAACATAGTCGACAAAATAATTTGATGTAATATATTTTATTCCATCACCATAGCAATATATTGTCATATGTGTTTTTGCATCCTTCCATTCCATCAGACGGTTAGTTTTTGTTTGTTTGTTTGTTTGTTTTTCTGTGCCGCGTAAATGGAAAGCTGCTTAACTAGCTGTCTATACCTTGCAGGCAAGCATTGAAAGAAAAGACAAAATCTTCTAATCTATATGTGTAAACTCGGTGTACACGCTGAGATCGGCTAACTTGATTAAAGCTGCCGCTTGTACATTGGTTTGGGAAGTCAGAAAATGCATTGTTAGATTTTATTTTGTAATTTTCAGTTTTTGAAAAGTAAAGGATTTGTGCAAACACGTGCACAAAAAATAGATTTTTTTTATGTAGTTTGACAACCATTTTTTGTGAAGACTATGCATTGAGTGTGTAAGGGTCATAGTGCTCAAACTTGTCCCACAAACACAATTTAACCAGTCAACATTTTAACAAGCATGGACTTCTGAATGTTGCATTAAATACACCATATATATTCTTTTCTAATGCCGTATTACCTACTGTACTCTTCCACATGTTTGAGTCAATATCTTACGTCACCTTATTCTCTGTCTTAAATTTCTCCGACTACCAATTTCTTCCTTTTCCAGCTTATATTAATCCACACTTTCCTGTTTCCTGTTTCCTCCTTCCCCTATTGTCTTCAGCGCTCGTTATGGGAGCCCCAAACGACAGCTGCAGTTCTACAGGTACTTGTCTGTCTCTGTATCTGACAATCACTGTTTGGTGTCGCGTAGCAGTGTTTTATCTGTGAAGCATTTTCTTTCCGTTTTTGTAGTATATGTGTGTATGTGTGTAACGTATGTATTTTTCTATACATGTGCAGTATGCATTCATAACATTTGTGTTTTTGTTCTTTTTTATTTCACTATAATAACCTTGCTGTAGAGACTTGCTGTTCTGTCATTTAAAACCATACATCCATTAGTAAACCTCTGCAGCGTAGATAACACTTATCATCTACTATTTAGCTGGCAATGCACTATCCAGCTTAAACCTGATACGGGGGATGCTGGATGTTGTTGCAAGGTTGCTCACAAAACCTTTGAATCGACAATAAATGTCTGCGTTTTAATGTTTTGTCTGCATTTTTTGTTACCGTTTTTTTTTCAGCAATGACACCTGAGACGCCCGCTTGTCTTGTCAAACTTGTGACTAAGAAGCTCCTTACAGAACTGATATCTAGACATATTTTTTGTTTTGTCTTTTATTCGGCATGATTAAGCAGATAGTAATTTCCTTTTATTCATCATTTCTATATTAAACCATAAACCCTTTTGACCTCATGGGAGTTCAACCTGATCTGTCAGTGTTGGGGATGAGACGATGTTCTCTTCGGGTTGCTGGTTCTCACTCCTCCAGTCGTGTGCCTTTTTAGACGGACGGTCTTTCTGCTTTAGATTAGTCATGTTTTATGGTCTGATATCAAGCCTTATTCTGCTGATCCAGTTATAAAAAACCCTGACTATGTGGGTGTACTTATAACGAGCTCCCTACCGGATTTTTATCTTGGCGCCTTGCACATTTCGGTCCTTTTTTAAAGTGCAAACCGTCCCACAAGCTGCTCTCCTGGCCTCTGTGAGGGGGATCGATTAAGACCCCTATCTCTGTCTGTCCATCACTTTGACAGCCTAACGGGCTGATGCTGTAAAGGGAAGTTGTATTCTTTTCAGGCATCTCAACATTGTAGCACACACAGTGTATAGCGTTTAGCACACTCACTACTACTCACTCTATGCAAATGAAGTCGGAAAGGAGTCAACAATCATGTTGACAGTATTTAGATTTGGCACAGATTTGTCCTAACCCCACCTTGTCTTCATGATACATTATATTTTATTATTGTCTTGTTTTTTTTCTCCAGCATGAGTTGTAGATATGTACTATTCTGTGAGTCTGACATGATTTATGTCCAGAGCCATTTTATGTTTGTCTTCATGATTCTGTATGAAGAATGCTTTTGGTGAAATATATCCGGCTTTTTACAGTTTTCAGGGGATGGAGTGCTTTCCGTTCATGAAGCTTATTGACTTTTGACCTCTGTATGTCCTGTGTGTCCATTTAGTCCATCCCAGGTGTCGCAGCTAAATTGCATTTTTATTGCTCATATTTCAACCTCTTGACTGAGTTTGCTTTTAAACAAATATTTAAAGTAATAAAATGTTAACTATAGCAACTACAACTTGTCTAGAGTACTGCATTGTACCAGCTTGGTTAATTACTAAGTCTAAGAATTATTATATAGTGCTGGGAAGGACTGAAAACAATGTGATTACCTTAATACATAGTTTGAGGCCATATCTTCCATATTGGTTTGCCTTCAAACCGGTGTTTTAATTATTTTTTATTTTTAAACTTGGACTGACTTACCTGACAGAAACCATGGAGAGTGTAAATACACTGCACCAAAATATGCAGCTAAAGGCAGATTATGTGCTTTTAGTGTTTGTTCTTGCGCTAGTGATATGGATTACGTTGTACTGCCAAATATGTCTGAAGTCAGTGGATGTTACTCTAATTATATATACTGTATATACTTGAATTATATATGAATTATACAGATTTACTGAGGTGTCCATTAGTGTTTTAGTAATCGTCAGAGACGATGAAATGAACTTGAATTAAACTTGGATGCTTTCCTCTGTGTAAGTTATGAGGCCTGTTCTGAGCAGTTGTGTTTAGAGTCCTTATCATCTGACCCACACTCTCATTCTGGCCTTGACCTGAACTAACACAAGACTGTTGGAGAGAGATGCAGCAAGGCGTGCTTAACCGGTGTGGTTTTCATAATTCCTTGTGTGGAGAGTACTTGAACATGCTTGGTGTTTTTTTTTCAGTCTGTGTGTGTATGTACAGTATATCTTTGCTTTATACTCTGCACGTTTGTTAGTGTGTGTCATGTGCACACAACACTCAGGCCCTCATTATTGTCCAGCTCTTAGTATTCTTTCCTGTGGAACAACAATCAGAAGCTTTTAGTGCAAAAGCTTTGGTGAATAATTCAGGGCTGATATTATTTGCTGCGGTTAGCAGAAACAAGACGGGCCACTAAACGACATAAATGGATTTCTTCCACGAGATCTCACAGGGAGGGGAGGAGGAGAGGTGTTGGTTGTGGTAATAGAGTATGGTCCAAGTGGTGAGGGGAGGGAAGGATGCACTCTCTTATTCACTAATTGGTTTAGACGTTTCCTAGTAAGACACTCCCAGTTTGGGTGGACCCGCTTCATCGCTGTCTGCAGTGTGTGTTTATAAGAGTCAGTGGCACCCCGCAACCTCGCTCATGAGCCGACCCCCAAGAAATCGGGTGAGTTTGAGGAAAGATTTGCACTCATGACCACATCTAGAGTGTTTGTTTGTGTGTAAGGGGATGGCACAGTGATGAGGAGTGTGTGTGTGTGTGTGTGTGTGTGTGTGTGTGTGTGTGTGTGTGTGTGTGTGTGTGTGGGTGCGGGTGCGTGTGTGTGTGTGTGTGTGTGTGTGGATGCATGCTGCCTTGCTTGAAGTCGCCTCCTTTAGCTATGTCTTCTTCTGTCTCTAAGCAAGGAAACCAGCTGTTGGGGAAATAATAAATAATTGAGAATTTGTGGGAGAGATCCAAGTCACGTCAACGGTTTGACTAATATTTTTCTTCCATGTTAGAATTTCAAATGGATACTGTTGGAGGTTTTTAAAGTCTGTCTTTTGTAATATATGCTATATTTTATATTGGTTTAGTACAGAGGCAAGGAATGTGCTATTCAAGTGTTGTGTTTCTCAGTGGACTTTAAAAAAGATATGTTTCAAACCAGCCGTAAAATATTATTTCCTTATCCGGTGTTTATAATGAAGAAGAATGACGCATTCTGATCAAACAAGTAATTCTTGTTGAGGATACGGATGTGGGGATATATAATGTTTTTATTTGAGTAATTATTTTAATTACCTGTGTTAATATGCTTGTGTAAATCTCATTACGTGATTTTGAATTTATCCGTTATATTCATCATAAAGTGCTCCTCGTGTCATACGTTGATATTTATTGGATTATTTGGCTTGACTCCCATACTCTCAAAATCATGGATATGAAGTTTGCTATAATGAACTAAGAAATAGATTGTGATGTAGTTTCAGCAAATTTTCATGTTTTTTTTGTCAGACAATTTTTTTTATGTAAATGGACATCATCATCATCTAATTTTCCATGTATAATACTTGTAACACGTTTCTAGAATGACTAATATAAATTGCAGTCTCACTATCATACGGTGCATTGCGTTTGTTGCTGTTACTCAGTAGTGCAGTCAGCATTAAGTATTAAGTTTCATTCTTGTAGTGATGGTGGACCTGTCACAGTGCTGCCCTCTGTTGTTTTTATCCAGCATAACACTCTCTAGGCTCTCTGACTCTTAGAGGAATCAAATCAGTCAAGCAAAAGTGAGTGTGTGTTATACAGGAATGAAGACTAAATGGTTCAAACAAATACTTTTGTGGAAAACTCAGTCGCTTTAAGCTCGCTGAATTCCTGAACCTAAAATAAAGGCCAACTTTACAAAGCACGACAAGTGCATTTGGTGTTGTGACAGGATTTTTTGAAGCGCTCGTGCCCAAGTGTGTTTACTTTTTTTGTCCAAATGGGGTTTTTTTTGGGGGGGGGGATTATATATATATATATATATATATATATATATATATATATATATATATATATATATATATATATATATATATATGTATTTTTTTTCAAATTATATCGTGGACTCCTCTCAGTTTGTCTCTTGGCACTCCCTCTTAGCCCAGTCAGAATCAGAAGTGAGGACGTGTCGTCCCCTCTTGCTCGGTGCATGTTTGAATGCCTCCCTTTCGCAGAAAGCATGTGTCCTCTTTGGTCTTGCTTTTTAATCACCAGCAAGCCACCTGAATGCTCCCTATCAGTGTAACCCTGCCATTGTGTAGCTGTCAGGGGAGGGTGGTTGCGGGCCTACGTTGTGCGACTCTGATTACAGGATGCATGGCCGTGTGCTGCCCCGAGCAGGAGAGATGTTTTTTTATGGGAGCAGGTGCTATTTAAGGAGGTGGCTGTGCTCTGCTGGCTCCTTGCTCCGTCCATGTCCCCACTTGTGTCCCTACTTTAATCTTTTCTGCACGGGTCGTCTCAGCATCACAAGGAGGAGAAGGAGGGAGAAGGGGGGGGGCATGTTTGCGGGAGGGTACGCTAGTGGCGCCCGGGGGGCTCCCGGCAGGCGCAAGTCCAGTTACTGTCCTCCTGAAAACCTGCAGATCCCCAAACCGGCAGCGCCAAGCAGCGGTGTTCGAAAGAGCAGCAGCAGTGGCAGCAGCAAGATGCTGTCTATGACATACAGTGAGAGCATCCGGAGCGGGATCAACCGCTACCACTCGGACCAGGGGCTGAATCAGCCACCGGCCAAGCCCCCCGACCCGGCTGAGCTGCAGAGAGTCCGGGAACAGAAAGCCGCCGCTCAGATTAAGAACATGGAAGACTTCCTAAAGATGAATGGCCTGGCGATGGAAGAGTGTGTGTCCTATCAGACAGGCATGAAGTACAGGTAAGAGAGGGGCAGAGCTCGACAGGGACTTTGATACTCCAGAGACCTGGACAGTGGTGGGGTTGACGACCAGCAAGTGAGGGCAGCGTTGTGGTCGAGGGAGGTCAGATACTTGAGGGTCGACTAAAAAGGTGTCTGCCATCATATCGGGTTTTTGTTGAGTTTGGCATCAAAATTCACTATTTTGTACCGTTGCTGTTTGTAATTGACTAAAATACATTCTGTCATCAGAAACTTGCGCAGTCAGGAGCATGTTATCTTTTTTTTTTATATCAGAACAGGCTTGCTCTGTCCTCTGGTCAAACTGCACTCATGCAAAGATGCTGAAGCTCAGGTTTTATTTTAATCTTCTAGGTCGGTGGCATATTTACCCAACTCCATGGGAAGGACAGGCTGCTCCATAAAGAGTTACCTGGCCCCTTAAAATCTTACTCCGACTTTCTTCACTTCCCCCCCTGATCTCAAAGTGATTACCAGACAGAGAATTCTGCCCAACAAAAATGAACAGAAATTACTACTTTCTGTCTGTTCAAAGTACAACTGGGAACTATCAGTAACGTACATATAATAATATTAGATATCGTGGATGATATTGGCATAAGATAACATCGTAAGATTGTCATAAGTTATTGGCTTGGTCTAGGCTGTCGTGTTTTCTGATCTTATTTGAATTTTGCAATTTAAGGTTTTTTTAGCTCATAAAAAGTTAATGTTTTGGAGATGCAAAATGTTGTACTACCATTAATGCCGTATCTCGGCAGTGTGTCAAAAATATTGATTTGAGTTTGTCAGTACCCCAACTTAAGTTTTAACCCCAGCCAATTTAATGGCGAAAATTGCGAATGGTCTGCTTTCAACTAAATACTGAATATCTCCTAAACCCAGAGTTTATATATATAGCTATATTATACAGAGAACCTGTGTGAACATAGATAATAAGTTCATATATGTATTAGTGGTATATTAGTTTATAATAGTACACAGAAAAGGAAAACATTTAAAAAATGTAATATATCGCAACTATATTAATAAATTCTGATACATTTAATATATATCATAGTTTTATATGTTAGGAGTATATGTGCAAAGTGTGGGTTTGATTGAGTGAAGTTACATTTATTTAATAATTAATTCAGTTCAGGATTTTCGAGCGATCGTGTCAACTCATCCGAACACTGAAAGTTCCCCTATTTGGACTAGTAGGGCTTGGGAGATCGATGAAGAGGTTGACGAAGGTCTGAGCCCCCACAAAGTCCAAGATTAAAGTTTATATGTACATATTTTTATACCTCCTAAAGATTACTTATAGATGCACCAACAAGTATACAATGTACCTTCAAGGCAGAACAAGAGATGCAATTTGAAACATCTGCTCACTTTCTTTGTCATAAACACAATGGCAGCAAACCAAACAGCCTATTTTATGGGATGTTGCTGTCCGTGTAGCAGGCTGAGCGGCTGTTGTGTCGGCTAATAGATCCCGATAAGCTGATGCTGTAATTATCATGGACATGGATAGCTATGGTCCTCGCACACAGGCATGGCTGCTGTTGTTTTTGACCGAGACCAGTGATTAGAACCCAGGTATGGTTGGCTGCTGTTGCAACGTCTGGGATGACCAAGTTTTACTATCGTCTGCAGGCAGTGTTGTGTGTCAACGGCGTGCTGGCATGTGTCCGCGGCCATAGTTACCTCCCTGTTGTGTAAAGCTCGGTCACTGGCCCATGATGGGTTTGGGTACAGCTTGTAGAAAAAAGAGTTTAATATTGCTCAAGACATGTGTGTTTTTTATTTATAAACCTGAGAGAGCCTACTACAGAAATCTTCAAAATGATATACCAGTAACACTTAAGCTGTTGTTTGATCAATCTTTTTTTCTGTTCATTCTAATGGATCCTGTAACACATCTCATTGTGATTGATGTTATTTCTTTGAGGTGTTGTATTTAACCATTGGTCTCGGTTTACCACAGGACTGGTAAGCCCTGCCAACATCTGCTGTTACTTGTATCATGATCGCCTGCAACTCTGCTAATTGGTGCTGCAAGTACATGTGACATCTGATTCCAACTCATCATTATTTCAGCTGTGTGGTCAGGAAGGCAGGCAGGCCAGCGTTGCTACCAAGCTGCATTTAACCATTCTTAACACTGCCATCACATTTTACAACAAACACAAACAAAAAGGTCATATTATAGTTTTTCTTCTTTTGAACTCTCTTGTTGTGTTGTAGTGTTGCTCACTACTCTGCATGCATACCTACACACTTTGCTTTTCTTGTTTGGCAGACATTTTCATAATGGAAGATATTTTTTAAACATGCAATTCCTTTTACCTGCTCTAGATAGAGTATAACCAGGATTGCTTCAAAAGATATGATTCATAGTCTTGACTCTAATACTCATTTACTAGTTAGTGTGAGTAGTAGTTATCTTAGAAATATTCCTGATCATGTGGGTTTAAGGTTATACATTTTTGTGGAATTCAAATTAATTTCAATATTCTGCCCTTGAAACTAAACACTCAGGAGGCCAATTTGGAAAACAGTCCCTCGTATCTATGTCCTCCCACCAGAGCCAGGCAGCGGGTAAAGGAGCCAGCTTGAGTTCAGTGAGGCGAGACAGGAGGCCTTGTGCCTCCGGTCTGAGCTATACTGTATGGAGGGAGACGGGAGACTGGGGAAGTATAGATTTCTGGAGTGACTTAACACTAATGGACATGGTGATGACCTCCAATTAGAAGTTCATACATGCAAAGCTTTGTCGGACCACAGCTGTCCCTCAATGTATAGTACGCCTACATTATATCCTGGATCATGTTTTTCACCTGTATGTAATGAAATTAACTGAAAAGTTTTCAATTACTATTTTGATTAGTTATCGGTTATAAAGCACCAATGAGCTTCATTGGTGCTTTCTTTTAGTAGTTTTATTGAAGAATAATTTGTCAAGGCTTGGCCACTAGGGGGCAGAAAAACAAGCAGACACGAGTCATCACTGCATCAGCTCATTGACATGTAATTTATATATGCAGCAAACTTGGAGGAATATTAGCACCTGATAAATGTGTCTCTTATAGACTGAACAAAATGTGAGATGCTCAATTATGTTCAACAGACCCTTTCTCTGTCTGTCTTTTAGTGTTGGTGAAGTAGTGCACAGTAGGTTTAAAGGAGCTTTCTGTGTTGGGGATGATTGGAGCAGCTTCCACTCACAGTAAATGTGCAGGCTGCAAAAGCAAAATAGTTTGCTCAGGGAAAAAAAAGGAAAAAAGCTTTTTAAAGCTCAAATGTTTGTCATTTTAGCACTAAGACTTCTATATTGCAGTCATTTAATTTATTGTTATTTTGAAAAAAGGTAACTAGTAGATTTACTAAATAACAGAGTGAGAATGTTTAAGTCTAAAATCTAAATATAAGTTTCAATGAGATAAAGCTTAAAGAAGCAGTGAATTATTTCAGATACAATGCAAGTTTAAGCAAACATCTACAGAAATACAAATACTTCAATACATATGTAGTCTCTTTGTTTTTCAACGGTACAAAGAAAAACTAAATACAGCCGAAACATAGTTGAGGTTTGAGCATGTCCGTTTACGAGCTTTACAACTTTTAGAATGTACAGTACATCACACCCACTGAGTCGGCTAGTAAGTGGCTCCCCTTTGAGTAGTTCTGTTAACAACAGCTGATCTCCACTAGATGGTGACAATGCTTCACTTTAACACCTCATACACTTCTATGCCTCCCACTCAGTGCCATGATGCATTTACTGAGCACAGTGAGTGCATCACTTCCACACTGCTGAACATCCTGGCCAACTAGTTTTGATATTTATCAGTTTCTATTAAGTTTAGCCAGGTATTAAAACAAGACCAAAAGATGACAAACCATGTAAAATATTATACCTGTCACAAGGTGGCAACATGGAGCAATGTTTCTTATTTCCTTTAAGTGTATTGCCTCTGCTTCAAAGTAGGGCTGGGCATTATATATCGTATATTATGTCAAGATGGCGTCTTACATTTTTGATTTCGTAATATGGCCTCATCGATCATGGCTGTTTGTGTCTTTTCCATGTTTTAAATGCTGCATTTATTATTTGCCGTGACCCTGCCGTTGATTATTATAGTCATTAACTGATGATTATTTATTAAAACAATCGTATTGTGAAAGCATCAATAGTCTGCTCTATAGTGTTGCGGCAATGTAGATATTGAGGTATTCGGTCAAAGAAATCATTATATTATATTATTATATATAGCAATCTCTTTCACTTATTTCTCACTAATTTCTACACAAGCACACACGCACTCAAACCTTTTGGTGAGGACATGAATCTGTACTGATCCACTCTAAACTGTAAAAAAAAAAACTAAAATTTTAGCAGCACGGCAGCATGTGTGTCAGACTGTGACGTTTCTCTTCAGGCGATCCCCTACATACTCCAGAGCTAAATTTAGCAGCACACTTGTGTCCACAGCTGCAACTGGATACAGCTGAACGGGCTCTACCCTAACCTGCTAATCCACTATTTTACCTCAGGCCCACTGCCTCGTAGTCGTGCCACGTTGATGAAAGCTGCTGCATTCTGTGTTTGTGCTCCATCATTGCCACATGAGTGGTAGATGATGTTTAGGCATTTGGATAGATTCTGTGTCTCTCCTGTTCCTCTCTGAGCTATCTCTGTCTGGCCGGGTCTGACAGCCTGTCAAAGTGTTCTAGTCAGAAATGTTGTGTGGGCACAAGAGGTGGGAATGCCAGGGATTACACAATTCTATTTTGTTTTGGTGTTTTGTTATGTTTCAATTTAAGTCTATTGTATATGTCAGCTCAATGCAATGTCTTCATGATCACAGTTAGTACGTTGTTTTTAGATTCCTGGAATGGCCATGTGTATAGTTTTAACTTGAATAATGGCACAAGAGGATTGTTACTTGAAATAGTGACAAAAGTCATTGCCATCATTGGTTATTTACAAAGTTGTAACATCTGATGCATAAGCCTTTATATTTGGTTTGTATTACATCATAGTTTTAACTTTATCTCTGATTTAAGTCAAGAAGCACAACCATGGACTTCAGAGGCCGAGCACTTTTATACCTGTACTCTTTCATCACACTGCTGAACATGGATGCGTTTGCAATAAAGCATGCAATATCAACACCTATGTTTACATTGCTATGGGCTACTAGTTATAAGTTAAAAGTGTGGGAGCAGGATTAGTGACAGAAAGGGGCATTCTAGCAGGACATTTTTATTTATTTAATTAAAGCCTGAAAGTGCCATTTCCTGCAATGTAGAGACATTAATCAAGACCAATAAAGCTGTTCTTTCACTATAAATCACAGTTTATATTGCACACTATATTACAGTGCGTGTCACAGGATTTTGTGAGACTTTGGTCCGGGGCAGTTGTGCAGGGAGAGGGCATGCAGCGAGGTCCAGTAGCTGCTCTGCTTGCTCCTTTGTTGTGGAATCTATGAACATTGCTCTTTCTCGCATGTACTTTCATGCCTATCCGCATTAACCATGTGTTTTTTCTTCATGTCTGAAAGAGTGTATGTCTGTGTGTATGTTAGTGTGTGTGTCACTGGAGGCTGCAGGGAGACCTCTCTGTACTTTATGAATACCCAATAGTGACAGGAGGTAGGAGGCGTCCCTCACCCCTTTAGACACTCAGGCTTCAGAATTGTGCTGTTGTCGCTTTGGAAGTTTGTACTAAACAATGTTCAGTATAAAATGTGAAGTTTTGTTTATTTTTCTTCGGGCCATGTCTATTGCTTTTGTTTTCTCTTGAACTTCACATTGAACATCAGTCTGCATCAGTGTTGAATTTGTAGGGAAACCTACCAAGATTTATTTTGTACATCTCTTATGACATTTCCATTACAAATTACAAAAAGGTCTTTAGGCAACAGAAATTGTGATGGATAGACGTAAATGCGATAAGTGTTATTTCTCAAAAGGTCAGGTCTGAGGCTCTCCCGCCAAAGAGGGAAGCTTTTAGTTAATTTCTGTGGTTTTGTGTTCACTGGCAAATGTAATGCGCACGGAAATGTTCTGTCACGGTTGACCGATTCATCAGAAAGGCAGCAAAACCAGGTCCTGAGTTTGTTTGCAGTTGTTGTTGTCTTGTAAAGTATAAAACACATTCTCTTAATTTCCTTTTTGGATTCTGCTAGTACTGTCTAGCATTTGGTTATATTGTGATCTATTTCCTTTCAAATAGCTCCTTTGTCGTAGTGTTGGTGTCGGCCGAGACCTCAGGCAGGACTACCAGGCAAAAGGCTTGAGCTGGTCTGACCTCTCAGCATGTCTATGTCAGAGATTTAGAAACAGCAGGCTGACCACATTATAGACCTGCTGCCTTGTGTCTATATTCATACAGCTGGAGGCCATCCAGGGTGACGGAATCAGTTGCTGAGAAATGAATAGGAACCATCTGTTTCATAAGCATAACTTGTGTGACAGGGCCATCAATTGGAGTCATACATGGGTCATACACTGTAATAGATCTGTGTTGGCCTCCATAGCTGTGAATGGTCAAGGTCATCAGACACTAGATTTTCATAAAAAATGTCTTTCTTATTGACTGTTGTTACCATATGTTGGTACATTTTGCCAATGGATGGTTTGGATGGCTACATCTGGCTCTGAACAGGGTTAATGGAGATAATTAGAAAGAAAACTTTCACAAAAGGTCAGGTATCCTCTCCTACACATAATTAGTGCCTCTGACTTCTCGTTGCTAAAATGTTACGCCTGTCCATCATGGCAAGCTATCTAGCAAGTGAGTGTCTGATATTATGGCTTGTCCATCTCAAGGTTTAAATGGTACATTCTAATCAAAGATACAGGCATGACATCACGGTACAAGTGCCGATTTAAAGATGGGTCAGGGTTAGGATATTCTTCTGTAATGAGACCACCAGGCCCTTTCACCATTAGTTGAGTTCAATTTTCTCACATATATTCCCACTGAAATGTGTGCAACATTTCTGCCTAGCAACGCTCCTCTGTGTGAACCCTAGGTATGACAAATGCACACAGACATGCACGAGGATCTTCCGTTGAACAGGACAGACTATTATGCTTCCTCCGCTCTCTTCTCATATAAGTGAGCACGCTCCCTCGGACTGTGTAACTCAGCCCTTTTTGGTTAATGCACATCTGGTTACACAAGCCTTACATGGCTGGGGGCTCACTATGGTTTTATTGTGGTCAACATATTCTCTTAAACTCACACTGTGTATTTACTTTATTGCATCCTGTATCCAAAATATGTTGTCTTCCTTGGAATAATATCTGGCTATAGTCACCCATTGAATATACAACAATTTACAAATATGTTGTTTTTCCCCCGTATTTGTAATGACATATAATCTCTGAGAATAGCTGAAGTCATTGTAATGAATGTATTGCGTAATAACAGGGGTTCCCTGTTTTTTGATTGTCTCAGCGCTCCCGCTCTGTTAGATCTGTCAATGGGAACAGCTGAAACGACAACTCCTCCTGAGCCCTGCTGTCTGCGGGGAATCTGTCATGTTCACTGGAGAATTAAGAATTGTAGCGCTCGCTGCACACAGATGTGACCCGCTTCTCTCCACACTGTTATCTCAGGGATTCCCAGAAAAGCTAGGATATTATTTAGCTTTAGCTAAACCTAATTTGATCTAACATTCTTTGTGAAGCGCTATTTAAAACCTTCAATAATTCCTCTCTTTTTTTTAATCGTTTATATCCTGGAAATTAGAATAAATGTTAATTTACTTACATAATGAAAAGTACATCAAAACTGAACAAAAGAGGAATGCTAAGACAACCTATATAGGACAATATTCTAATGTATTTGTCTGCTTCAGTTAAGTACATCGTCATTACAGTGATGAAATGGTCAACCATTAGAAATGTTCGGACTCAGCATTAAGTTGCTAGAAAAGCATTACCACATCTGCCGATCAACGCTGTCCATTTGTCTGACCACACATCACTTTCCATTAACTCTCTTAAGCCCTTTCACCCGCTTTCCTCCTCTGCCTTGCTACTGCCATCTCAGAGATGCTATCCTTTACACTTTGTTACTCAAAATCCTCACTAACCCTCAGTAAGTGGAACTTTAACCTCCATTAGACAGCTGGCCAAGAGTTACACATGATACAACTGTGGTCATTCTCAGCTAAGTGAGCAGTGCACTAACAATCACTGACGGTCACAAAGTACATTTTCCTGGCCTGCTGCCTGTGGATACACCGTCTTAAGTTAACGGTAAGAGATGTACAGAGAAGACGGCTACACCAGAAGGAGAGGAAGTAGTTAAGAACAGGTTATTCGGTTTACCCAGCTTGAAGGACCCTTTGCCTTGAGATGTAATTCCCATGTTTAATTGTCGAGGATCTCTGCAGTAATAAAACCAATGCTTGCCCAACTAGCTTGGACAGTTCAGGCCGAGCGCCCTGCAGCAACTCTGGATGCCAGTTCATGTCCCAATCCCAGCTCGATGGAGGTACCCAGACTCCCCCTGACACCAAATTAGTGAACGGCCACATGAGACACCCGCGATTATCAAGTTTGGGAGTCATTTTCCCCTTTCAGTGGCTAAGGGCGTTCTTTGTGTTTTGTCTAGTCTCATTGTGTAGAATTGATTCAGAGAGCCAGTGACTATTCTTGGAGCTAATGCTGCCATTGTGGGGAAGGATCACTGCTCATGACAGTGGCCAACCGTACCTTCGTGGTCAGAGTAGATTATAATGTTCTGAAGATTAAAACACAGTAATTGTCTTTTCCCTCTCTGCCACTGAAGTTGCTCAGCTGCCGTATGTGGGCTGTCAGCTGTCCGAGCAAAACCTCCTGTCCATCCAGGACGGACTACTGGGGCTTTTACTGCCACGATCGCCAACCCTTCTGAAAGGATTAACTGAACAAAACCAATCATTTAGTGTGCGTGTTTCTGCAGCTTTTCTCTCTTGTATTGTTAATATGCAATGCAGTATTGTGAGTAAGAGCTACGTAGTGAATTGTAATCTAACTATTGGTTCATGTTGTTTTCCTTCTCCATCTGCATGCCCCTTAAAAAGAACACTGTTGTTGGTGGATTTTACTCTGCTGTAGTCGTGATTGCAGAAACACATGTTCAGCTGTACGTCTCCAGCTTTTCTCTCCTCTTTCTCCCCCGCACATTGAATGAAGCACAGGGCCCTATTGGGGCGCTGCATTCACACGCACTGAGTGAGTGTCTGTGAGGGGTTTTAGCAGCTTAGTAGATTTTGGGATAACCACTAAATCAGGCACTTAATCAAGGCAAGGAGACAAGGCCACGACTCAAGGGAGGACATTGTGATAATATGTGGAGTGGGAGGAGATGGATTTATTTTCTTTCCACTGAGATTTGCTCATCAGGGCTATCTAACAACCAGCTGAGCGCTAACAATGGTAACTGATGGGATTTGTTTCTCAGGTATTGTTCAATTGTGTCCCCTTTGCATTACTTTTTATCGTAAAAGAACAGTCGTGCTTTGGGTTAAGTCACCCAACTGTGCGCACCATGAACACAATGTCACTAATTAACAATTTAACAGCGGCACTCTGCTTCATTATGTAAAGATCAGAATTCCTTATATTTAGTTCAGCATCCTTTATGACTGATTTATCTAGTAACTAACAATGAATAGAGTTCATTCCAAAAATGTGCTTCTGCAGACTCTGATGAATGAACACAAAGCAGCTAATAGTTCAGGTCAGTAATTGCTCAATACTAGCGTTAAGAAAAGAATCCTAATTAAAGTGTGCATGGAAAGACTGAATGAGATAATATACGTGTAAGCATTTGTTCAGATTGACTTTGACCCTGAGATCACCAGCAGGCCGGGAGGCGATGTGTCCTCTGCAGTGCAGTCTGGTGTGTCACGCAAGTGACAACTTCCGTAATGAAATGAACACAGAGGTAGTTTATGGAGCTTGAATGTCACGCAGATGAAAGGCCTCCCCTTCAGTAATGGCATGACTGCGCTGTATGAGTTTTGATAAGTGGGCACATGTGGAACAAGGTCGCAGGTTTCTAACAAAATAATAAAATGTTTCACCAATCATCTCTTGACTTCACAGCAGTAGGAGGAGACCATTACAATGTCTGTCAAGCATGCTCTCAGCAACACCTGCAAACATTGTGATTTTTTTTTTAAGGGTACCGTACCCGCCATCATGCATTGATAAAAGTGTCAGTCATCTTTAATGATCGCCTTTTCTCTTTATCTGGTCTTTTGGTCCTTTTTTGTTTTCCAGCAAATGAAATGCATGCTGTCAATCTGAAGAGAGTTGGCAGATGTGCCTGTTGTGAATTATTAAATCATAGTAAGTGTGACAGGCATGGTGTATTGGTTTGAGCATATTTGTTGCTCACTCTGTTGGCACATATTTGTAACAGTTTAGAGCTCCTCAGTGGCGGTTCTACATGTAATTACGCCCCGGGCGAGACCCCCCCACAACCCCCCCACAACTCTGTGTTCTGGATTGAAATCAAGGCAGAGTTACTGAGATCGCCAAAAAAGCTCTGAAACCCTGCCTCCATTTCAACATCCTGTCTTTGTGAAGCAGGTTTTAATGAAGTGACAGATTGCATATAAAGGTTTAAGGTACGGAGTAGAGTCAGTAGACTGGACATAAACAACAGACGTCGGGGCTCGGTCTTTTTCTCCCGTCACCTCGAGACGGACCGGCTCGTAGCAGAGAAACAAGCTCAGGGCTCCACTAATGCAGCGTCACGGTGAGTTGTATCTTTATGCACTTTATAATTGTATTTATGCCGGTCGTATTAGGTCATATTTATTAGGTCATATTTTTCGTCTACACCGTGAAGGCCGGTCCGTGAAAATATTGTCTGACACAAAACCGGTCCGGCTCAAAAAAGGTTGGGTACCACTGCATTAGAGTACGGCCCCATAGCCCACAGTGGATCCGCACGCCGCCGCACCCACACACACGACCCGCAGCCGCCCCCAGCAAGCAGCCGCAGGGGGCGCCAACCCCCCACACAGCGACATGATAGATATTGGAAAACCACTTCACGGCCCAGATGATTATTATTATTATTTTTTTTAAGTGGTCATGCCGCCCCCCACGTGTCATGAAAAAGTGCCGCCCCGGGCGGCTGCCCGGGTCGCCCGTGCCCAAAACCGCCCCTGGAGTTCCTGGTAATTGCAAGGCGTTGGTGCAGTTGGTGTCATGTCATTTAAACAAAAAGTAAAGATTATATATACAAATGGTTGCAATCTGGGTTGCATCTGGTGATAATTGTCAGTAAACTGGACAAATTGCCAGAAGGGTCAATAAGTGAAAAATGTTTGTTGCATTGATTCATTTAGGTGATTGATCACTAGTCCGTCGGATGATGCATGCTTATTGATTATTGTACGTTGCACTGCACAACAGTCAATAAATGTGACGATTTTCAGATGCAGATAAATCAAGGTTCAACAAGATTTATATGGTTTAGTAATGACAAGGAATAAGTTGTCACATGGTTTCAGTCGCCATGAAAAGTTATGGCAGGGTATTAAAGCCTAAACAATATTCTGTAAGATGAAGGTTGTATTTAAATAAATACATTATATTTCACCCCTTTGCACGGTATACTGATGTTGGGGAAGTGTTCCCATATCCAGCTGGGTCCGGAGTTTTGTCGAGCTTATTTTGTGGGTTTACGTGAATCACAAAACTGAAACTATATCTGTGCAGTCTGAGCTCCTGTCCCGGGCCTCGCCCACTTCTCAGTACCTTCCCTATGTCACGACTCCTGGAGCAGAGCCGAGTGAATCGTGGCATCACATTTCCACAGCACTGGCAGTGAGTGCATAGACTGTACCATGTGGACGCCATGTCAGACTGCTCCTATGCTCAACTGCTTTGTCGACATTAGTGGAGAGCGAATGACATCAGCGTCCAATATGTTCCCCATCAACCTCAACGAGAGTGCAGGACATACTGCTGCAAAGGTGGCGAGCCCATCTATCTTGCCCATATGCTGCCTCGGCTGCCACTGTAGAGACTGCTATGCATTCACATTCATGCTAAATCAGGGGCTTCCTGTTAAATCTCTCACACACTTCGTTAAAGGAGGGCACATTCAGCTGTCTTGACTGGCTTCTCTGCTCTCCTCACACAGTGTGAAATTTAAATCAGATTTGAGTTAAATTAAACCACTTCTCTCCTCAGGGCTCTATTTAAGTCTCGGAGACCAAAGGTCATGGCTCCAAGAATAGAGCTGTCAGTTAGCAACAGCCTGTTTGCTAGATTTGTGTGATGGAGGTTGCTTCCTCGACTGCTTTACAATACATGTCTGCTCCTAATGGCAGCTCTTTTAATTATCTCCTAGCTCCTAGCACACTAGCTGGTCCACTCAGATAAGCTTCATATTCCTGGGTGCGTGTGTCTAATCTTCTGTCCCTTCAATCTGCATCCACTGTTGCATTTACTCCAATTACTGTGGTGTTTACTTTCAACCTCCACCCATTATCATTTTGTTACCACTCACCTCGTCTAAGAATGCTCTCATTGTTCATTAGATGAGTATCTAGTAACCATTAATGGCAGATGTTATACGGGAATGTATTCAGACGTTTTATGCTGCAATATTAATTATTTAAAATTTTTGAGGGAGAATCGCAAGGAATTATGGAATATTGACGAATTCAGCGTGCCAGTTCAGTCTTAAACAGCCCTGCCTTTAACATGTATTAACACAAATGAAGTTACATAATGAATATTTCATGGCCAGTTGAACACACCCACGTGAGAGCCCCCTTTTCCGGAGCCATAGGCTATTGCAAAGTCCTGACCAGTGCATATTCAGCTTCCTCCTCTTTATTCTGACAGAATAAACAATATTAGCACTGCAGGGCATCAGGCGGACCAAGAAGAGAAAAAATGAAATGCACTACCCTTTTCTTAAGAATGCTGCTGTAAACACAGCAGATTTGCCTTGGTCTCTCACGCTGCTGTAGCTCTCTGATTATTCCTCCTCATAGCTTCTCTTCATATCCCTCCCACCACATTCCCTCTCTCTTTCTCTCCCCCTCTCTCTCTCTCCCCTCCCATCTCTTGCCTGTGTGCACCGTGCAGCTTTACGCTGAGCACAAGCCATACAGATGTACGTTTAAGCCAGGCAACGGCCAGAGCTGGCAAGTGAATATGAGGTTGCCCTTTTGCTAACGTGCAGTAGTATTCAGTAGAATATCCAGCAGCCAGCACAACTGTCAAGGCGGACGCAGAAGGCGAGATGAAAACCTCCTGGAACTGTGTGTTCGTGTTTCATTCTCTCCATCCCTTTGTGTGGATCTATGCGTTTCCACTCTTAATGCTTGGCAGCAAGAGGTGTTATCTCTAGCACTGAGCTCAGCTTTAAAAGAAAATTGCAAGACTCTAAATCTGCCTGTCAGCCTCTGATGAGTCTCTGATTTAAACGATTAAGCGAGAGGAGGACACCCGGATGAATCAAGGAAAAATTTGCAGAGGGAAATTACACAACCTTTGATTTGTTTTTTGGAACTCTGTTTTTTAAAAGATTTAAAGCTTTGTACTTGACCTGCATTTTATGTACCTGAAGTCTGCAGTGATTGCATATTTGATTCTCACAGCAACTCAGACAGAAATGCTGTATTGTGGTGCTTGTATTTGGACTTCCTTTGAGGATTTTGTTTTCACCTGATCAGCGGTCCTTTACTGTTTGAATCCATTCTGATCTGCCCTCCCACCCTCCTGCTCCTCTTTTTTTTTCCTACTGAACATTGAGCTTAGTCACTTTAGCGACTGGGCAGTGATTTCTAACGGAGGCACGGTGTGTGAGGCTGGATTCGGAGTGGGTAGCTCCTACAGACTGATCATTCTCACGCTCTTCAGGGTTCGCAAACATTATACACCTCTGGGAGTTTCTTGCCTGACTGAGTTTAATTAGACTATCTTCTATTGGGACGGCCAGCCAAAAGCCAGGATGCAGGTGTCACTAGTGTGCACGGACCACCGTGGGGGGGTGAGCCGCACCACGGAGGACCGGCTAAACCGACAGAACGCCAACAGCCCCAACACGGGCACCCGCAGCAAGTTCAGAGCAGTGGCGATGGTGGCTCGCAGTCTTGGACAGCTCTCTGTTCAGAGTGTGCCTACGTCCAGCGAGCAAAGCATGAGGACTGGCATGAAGTATAGGTAGGGCATGTTTGGCCATAAAACCTTGAGACTTATCTAAAATGTTTCAATTGAACTTAAACTGCAGAATTTTGCTCCCCCGGTTGAAGTAGCTTTTGAATCATCAAATTCCTCTTTGCTCGGGTGACAATTCATCACAGAGAGGACTGCCCATTTGTCCAATTTGCTATTGTACACCAGTTTTTCTTTCTTACTCCTTCCTGTCGGAATGGCCAAACCCCACCTGTCAAATATTGATGTATTATGACAGTAACTCATTAATTTTCCTGGCCGCTTGCACCTCAAAAACGGCAAGATCTCACATGGAAAGATTTTCAATTTATGTTTTTAGCTGATCTTTGTTCTTAAGCGATACAACTCATTGGCATGTAATTTAAATTTAGCTTGTGGCCATTGATGTCTAATCAATTTGTCTAATGTTTTGGGCAGTAGTGGCAAACAAGCACTGCAAACAAAGTACAGTAAGTTGCATTTGTTAAGCTGTAAAGGGGAAACTGATTAGTATTTTCCCCAGATTAGTCTTTTAGGTGCAAGAATACTATTATCAAACGTTTTAGTTTGTTTACCTTACACTGATAATCCCTTAGTTTTTATTTTATTATAATGTAGGTTTATATTGATTATCATCACTGCAGATCTTTTGTTGAATTTATATCAGAAATATTAAAATCACTTTTCATTCATTACTATTGAAGTAACCCTTGCTTTCATATTAAAGTGTCCCAAACATGCTGTGAAAACAAAAACTTTGCCTAATGATAATTTTTGCCCACAACATTGAATGTTGACATGATGCTGCACTGAATATTTATCGCACCCCTTCAATCAGTTGATTACTGCTCTATTGTGGTAATTACACTTCTATAGCATTCACTCTGACAAAAGCTTTAATATTGTATTTAATGACAAAAGATTGAGCTCTTTTGTGTGTGTGGAAAACCAAAGGGACATAAAGACTAATAACTGTTTCTACCACACCCCATATATTAAACATTTAGGCAAAGTTATACTTGCAGAAAAAATATTTATGACAAAATCCAAATGTCTTCCATTTGTGTGGTGAATTACTCCAAATTGTGCAAATGTTACACAATGGCTGAAAAAGGAGTGGAAACTTAAAATTCCCATTCAAGCACAGAGTAGAAGAGTGAATGACAGTTGAATAGCGGAGGACACAATCTAGAGGCAACGTTGGTGAGTTCACATTACTTTCCAGCGTGGTCAGGATCGGCAGCAAGCTGTCCATTTATGCAAGATATGTCCGTAGTTATGTTGCTAGAGGGATAAGTAATTTTTAAAAACCCACTTTGCATAACATTAGGCTTACCTTTATGTTGGGTAAAAGCGGTGAAAACTCTGCGTGAACACACTTACTAAAATCACCAGGGAGAGGGGGAGGGGGAGAGAGCAATTTAGGACAAAGACATGTACTTTGAATGTAAATAAGGAGCCAGAGTGCATAAACGCATCAGTATATAGAGCTTGTTTATCAAAAACAATGGACAACACATAACAAATCCCAATTTAGCCAGTTTCCATTCATACTCTATTCATTCTATTCAAGCAACTCAATCATATATAAACTCTTGATAATATTGTAAATTCCATGTTGCTAGCCTTTGTTTGAGTCGTGATGTTACAGAGGCGTACAGTCTTTTTTGCTAAAAGGTTTTGCTAGTTCTGATGATGGAAAATTGATATCACTGAACACACTTGACTGGAGAGTGATATTATATATGATGTGTTTCTGTTTGTATCAAAACCGCAGCAGAAAGCTCAGAATATATAGAGGCTCATGAAGAGCCTCCATCAGAAGCCTGTGAGCTGTTTTCTTGTTTTTAACCATTTTATTCCATAAATATTCTACAGGAGCATTTATGTTGTATATTTGTACTCTGCTCTTTATAGGATTGTCATTCAAGTGGTAGATGACTTGATTTCTGATACTACTATTATTATTATTGAGATTAACTGATATCTTTTCAAATAGTATTGTTCAAGTCCCAAAACTCCCCAAAACAAACAAACTGAAAGGTGATGATGTGCCTTTTTAAGCAGAATCATCTTTAAGGGTGGTGAAAGATTAGTGCTACGTTGACTGCAGAATTAAGATTGGGCGTTGATTTGAGGAAACGCATTACCCATCCTCAGTATTGTTGTCAGATGTGACATAACAATCCTTTGCATCTGATGTGCTCGCGGCAGCCTCGCCATGTTTGCTCGCTGTCATTATTGAGGCTAATGATATTGAATGAGTTAAATCATTTTTCAGCTTGCGGGGCCAGCGGCTGTTTGTGTTCTTCGCTTCCCCAGTGAAGTCCAAAGTACATAACGGGCTCTGTGTTTGTGAACCAGACACGCATCTGATGTAAACTGAAGGTAATGCAGGCCTAAATGCAGCATGCGGCTCAGAGATGCATGCACCGAGGCTACGACATTGTGTTTTGTGGTTTTGAAAAGATGCGACTGAAAGAGAAGGAAGCAGAGAGTGAAAGAAAGAAAGGGAGAGTGCTAAGGTTCATGCTGGTGTAGGCACTGTGCCCAAGAGGAAGTACAGTAGGCTGGAGTGATCTGTGCTCATGTCACTGTGTATCTCTCAAACATGCCTCTCGGAGTTCAAGCTTGCAAGCCCTCTAACAAGGCTAACATTTATCTTTTCATCCTTAGAGCACAAGGATTTTTTTTCTCCGTTGAATTTAGTTTTGAGTTTTTCATTTTGCCATTTTGCCAGTTAAGGAGGTTAGTGGTTTTATAACTGTTCCCCAGAATAATACAGTTGAGGCTTATCCACCAAGCAAAACTTTCCACGATTATCCACACTGCAGAATAGCGGTGGGAAATTCAGATCGGCCTCATTTGCATACAGTCCTTGAAATCTCAAATCAAGTCTGTCAGTCTTCATCCATGGGCAAGGATGCAGGTTAGGTAGGAAGTGACCTCCCCCACAAGGTTGAGGAAACCATCAAAGTGAAGATCTTGTCAAGGTATACGGAGTGATTGCGGTTGCTGTCGTCGGCTGCCTCATCACAGACTGAGCAATTTGGCAACGTGACACCGATGATATGACAGGTTAAAATCATCAAGCTCAACTGTAAGTGCCTGCACCTCCTCCAAGGAAGGAATGATTAAATGGCTTCAGTCAGGACTGAATTAATGATGCACACAAAATGGCTTATGATTATGTAAAGTAGTCTTGCTCAAGGAATGGTAGGATATCTGTGAGATTGGGAAGGCAGTGCAGGTAGGGAGTCAATCCCATAAAGCCCCTTCTTTTCACAGTCCGGTTATCTGCTCTTCTCTCAAGCACCCATACTCAGGAAGGGTCTTGAGGGAATGAGTAAACCTATAAAGGGACACTTTTATTTGCCTAGGTGCTGCAAATAAAGTGCTGAAGAGTAATGCTGAGGTCAATACGTTTGAAGACTTACCACTTTTTAGATGGAATGCCATTTTTGTGTGTTTTTTTTTTTTTTTCCTTCATTTTAAATTTCTCTGGATATGATTTGTGCTTTAGGAGGATTATTTTTTTGTCAACGCGTGGTGTTGTTCTTTGTCACATTTTTGTATCAGCTCCACAGTTCTGCTGTATTGCGCTTCGTATCGTTTCCTGCTGTGGCCATGTACTGTAGATCAAAGCTGACTCGCCTCCTCTCCTGGTATAAATCTACAAGTAACTCGCCTGAGCCCAGACTGTCAGTGGGATTCCTCACATCTCTTGAGGTCCACTTTCTGTTGTAAAGTTGACAGTGAATCACAGCAACAGTAAATAGTTACTGTCAGTGTTGTGTAAGCGGATGGCATTTAAATCCCACCACTGTGTTGTGTGAAGCTGTGATGTATCATTATAAATCACAGAGATAAGACCTTACCAGTTCTGTTTTCATCTAGTGCACCTTGAAGTATTCTTCATGTAACAGATGGCAGAATTTATAGTCAGAAAAGGGAGCAGACTGTCAAAGATTTACAAATGAAACGTCTGCTTATTAATGATTTATTTATTTATATATATATATATATATATATATATATATATATATATATATATATATATATATATATATATATATATATATATATATATATATATATATATACATGTATATATATATATATATGTATATATATATATACATGTGTATATATATATATATATATATATATACATATATATATATATAAATATACATATATATATGTATATATATATATATATATATATATATATATATATATATATATATATATATATATATATATATATATATATGTATATATATGTATATATATATATATATGTATATATATGTATATATATATATATATATATGTATATATATATATATATGTATATATATATATATATGTATATATATATGTATATATATATGTATGTGTATATGGTGTGTATATGTATATATATGTATGTGTGTATATATATATAGTATATACTATTAGCTGCAATTGCAGAAAGGAAATCAAATTGGTGACACTAAATTATCAAATTTTTTAAAGATGAAACTGAGCCTCATTTATTTCTTTTTTTTCTTGTATTTTGTTACTCAAATGCAAAAGAATGCATCACTCAGGCTTTGCGTGACAAAAGCTGTGGGTGTGAGATTTTGGGCGTCATGAGAGTGGGTGCATGCTGGGACGTTTTCCTGCATTCAGAGGGCTCTTCATCAGGGAACCAGCCTTTCTACAGCCTGCACACTCCCCCTTGAAATATGAATCATAAATACACACATACAGGAGCCACTCTGATGTTAATACTAAGACTCATCCACAGCACAGATTTCAGGCCCACGGTAGCCACTTAGGTAGCATCTTAAATGTGCACAGAATATACACCATCTGTTTGCTCTGGGCGTTTGGAGGGGAGCGGTGCCAAACGGTGGGATGGTTCATTTCTTGATGTAGGATTGCGTTTCTCTGCATGCTCTGTCTGTGTTGGTGTATGATGAAGCGAGTCAGATGGGAGGGATTGTTGTGGAATATTTTGCTTATGTGCCTATAAGTGTGTCTGCATGTGACAGACACGCTTGCGTTATGTTGAAGGAGAAAATGAAGACAGACTTCTTTGCTTCTCTGTGTGTGTGTGTGTGTGTGTGTGTGTGTGTGTGTGTGTGTGTGTGTGTGTGTGTGTGTGTGTGTGTGTGTGTGTGTGTGTGTGTGTGTGGTATTTTCTTAAATGCTCTAGAAATAGCCTAGATTTATTATTTCTTTTGTGGATTGCCAAGAAGACGCGAGTCATTTATTCACTCACTATCTGAATTGTTGTCAGTCAGTTTATACTGTTTCATAATATATGTGGGCAGGAATTATATTTAACTTAATGATTTACTCCAAAGTTCCGTACACATCCACAGTTATATGTTTAAAAAGCTGTGTGTCAGATTATTTTATTCATAAAGCTGCCACTCTAGGCCTTTATTCTGCCTAAATTAAGGGGATGGGTTCATATTTACAAATGAGCACCAAATCAACAGACTGGTTTTGACAGCAACATTTTTGTTTAGCATTTATTTCTGCATGAGAAGCGCTTGAACTGCATGTTATGTAATGTGTGATTGAGGAAGTAATGTAGCACAAGTTGACGTGAGGCTGTGTTGTACCAGGAGGCCAAAGTTTTAACTTACTTCAGAAAGTAAGAGAGCAGGCCAGCAGGGGACAATACCATTCACCCTGCAGCATCATGCTTAGTCGTGTGTGTTCTGAGTATTTAACCTCAACATTTATTTTTTAAGCAGCACAAGGCAGTTTGCTCTAAATCAATACAGTGGCCAACGCAAGCTCATTTTCACCAGCAAGCATTTTAACATTGAATTGATTGAATAAATGCTGATAGTACAAATATCAATTCATTGACTAATTGTTGCAGCTTTCTGTGATTGTGTTTGCTGCTTTCTTTCGATGCATTAAGTTCATTTAGTTTGTTACCTTTTTATATATATTTTTTCTTCTTTCCATCAAATATTGGATTTTTTTATCCAATATTTGAGTAGAGTGAGTATATTCAAGTGAATATACATCATTTGGCTACGATGGTCAATTTAAAAGCATGTCAAGATGCAGTATGACATCACAAATACTGTATTAGAAACATTGCTAAGACTAGGAACCCCCAGGTTCTAGTAAGTTTCTCCCTCATTCCTCTCAAGTGTAAAGCAGAAGATTTCCCAGCCCTGTGGGCACTGCCAGATTTATCCCCTAACTAGAGCCTTTGAAAAGACCAGAGTAAGAAGAAAAACAAATTCAGCCTCAGGAAAACCCTCTGAGCCGACAATCTGTCTATGCCCAAGTAAAACATAAATAAAATGCCATTGACGACTATCTTTAAAGACCCAGTGAAATGGAAATTGGTGCGTCCGCAGCTTCTATTCTGAGTATTCTCCAGCTCAACAGAATAGTTGAGCAGTGAACTGAAATTGATGATATATAGCCTGGAAGTTGATGATATATACTCTGCAAGTAATCACATTTAACTGTTGTCCCTGACAAGTACATTAAGATTGCAATGTTGTAAAAACAATTGTACTAACCAACCTGAAGTCATTGAAATGCTCTCAGCTCAATGTGGTCCTTGTATTTGGCCAAAGACCTGCCTTTTGTCTGTAAGAACACACTGATTTGTCACGCCCCGATCCCAAGACTGAGCAACAGACCTGCCATGTATTGTATGTTGCCTATAGAGAACGTGTAATGTGCGAGCTTCAAGGACTGAAGGACACAAGATTGGTGGGCCTTGGACAATTAAGATTTAGAAGATCTGTCCGGTAGCCCCGAGTTGAGAGCTAGAATAGCCATTTCCTCATGCTTCCAGTCTTTATGCTGAGCTAAACTAATTGTTTCCTTCCTTAGTCTTAAGAAAAAATGTGAAAACAGATAGGCGTTTTCACAAAACAGTTTAACTCAGGAAAATCTTCATCCATTCACCTCCAGTCACAACTTGCACCCCCGCAAATCTATCTTGGACTTGATCTGAAACGAGACTTTAGTTTTTGTGTTTTGAGTTTTAAAAAAAGGTCATTCAGCTGGCAGCAAGTGAATAGAGCCTCGTGGCAGAATGAAGTGCACATCCATTCATGCTTCATGCCAGTAAGGTGAGTGGAAGATTACATACTTGTTACGGTTCAGCTGATGCAGAGAAGCAGATAATGGTAAAATTGTAATTTTTGGGGGACACGTTCCTTTTAATCTGAGTTAATGTGTACACGCAGCTTTTTTTCCAGAGCAAAGCGGCTCCCACTTTTCCTCTATCTTATTGCCTAGTCGGGACATTTCTAATCTAATATTCTCAACCGTCGCTCTTTCCTGAAAGTGGAATGGATGTTACATAAACACGAATGGAGGAGGAAACCACCTCTAGCCAACACGAGCTAGTGGCATTCGGTCTGTGTGTTTTTCTGAAGTTGAAGCCACGATGAAGGTAGTATTAATAGTTCTGCTTGGTGAACATATCTCTCAACACGTTCCTTTTTACAGCTCTGTGACCTTGTTTCCTCATTCATCACCCTGTCCTGTCCGCTGACATTGACTTTAAGTCCTCTCTCCCACTCACTCAGTCTGCCTCCGGTCCTTCCTGATGCTCTACTCTCACACTGTACCAAGACTTGGTTGTACCACCGTTTTGCACCTCCACACGCCCAGAACAAACTCTTAACGGGATTGTTTTGGTATAAAGCTTTTAATTGGCAAAGAAGTAATGTATATCTGCTCCTACGATGCTATGTATGAGTTATGATTTAAAGGGCGCAACAGTAGACTGAACTCGTCACCGACTCGCACCCTGAGAATTAGTTGTTTTTGCTGGAGCAGCAAATGTGTCTTGTCGGAGTGTTTAAAGTAACACAACATACAGTTTGTTTTTCGTATTTGTTTTTTCATGCGTGCTGTGCATGTGCCTTGTATCAATAACAAACCTCTAATAGTGTTTATTTATCTGTCCTCGAATGTTAGTAAAATGTGCACTATCCAGGATATTATTTTTATTCCATATTGACTCATGAATCATGCCGTTAACGGTGCTTGAATATTACTAACTTTTGGCAAGAATAAATAGAATATATCTTTCTTTTTTGTATTTAATATTTTTCTTCCAAAGACGACAACTCAATAATAAACAATCAATCAGTAATACATGACTGAAAGGTCAGATGACCTCTAACATGACTGTCCCTGTCGACCTTAAAGGAAAATAACCTCCATTATTTTTTTTCCACAAGTCAGCTTCCATCAATGGCAGCCAAAGTCGTCAGCAGAGCTGAAAGATTGACATAGACAAGCGGGATTCATTGTGTCAAGCTGAAGTGAAATGGAACCCGTGTGTAAACAAGCCCCAAATAGATCTCCAAGCCACCCTTAATCAAATAAACCAACATACCAAAATTAAAACATTGCTTTGTCCACTTGAGCTTCGGGCTATTGGTATCAGAAGGCTAATGTTAGAAAGGTTTCCTAGTATTTCAAAGCAAACAACCGGACTGGACATGTGCTACAGTCACTATGTGTCTCATCAGGCTTTGTCCCTGCGGCGCTGCGGCGGTCCGGTTCTGTGCTGTGTCTCCTTCATTATTGAGGAGGGTGTGAGAGATGACTTTACTGTTGTGGTTCATATCTGCTGAGGCTCAGCAGCAACCTGACACCTGGCTGCTTACAGGACCTGGCAGAGGGTCACTACAGCAATGCACAATGCAGTATTTTCAAGGCCAGTCTAGTAAAATATTGAACACAACAATTTGCTGACAAAGGGAGATCCTTACAATAAGAACAATTGCAAGGGCAGTGATGTGGATTCCGATATCCTGGTTACTTTTCTTTTGCTTCAATGCACTGGTAGTGTATGTGCAGTATTAATGTTTAAAGCGTCCTTATGCAACACTTGCACAGTAAGCTTCACTTAGATAAGCCCTAACATGCTGATGAAAATGGTGTAACTCATGATGCATGTGTATCCAGTTGCTTCTAGTTTAAAGTATCTCATTAGACAGGTTTACTATGCATCTCTTTCTATGAACATGCTTGTGCACCATGTACAACACATTAAGCAACACTAATTAATTTAATCACATTAGGTGTTAAAATCTGCAAAAGTGCAAGGCTTCAAATGTACTCCGTGCTGAATGTACAGTTCCATTCTACAGTGTTCAGGGACAAATTCTGCAAAAGGGTTCAGTCGAGATGAATTTTGAGTGGAAAGGCTATTTTGCACCACCGTCATTAAAAACACTTGCAAATATATTCCATTAACAATTTTGGTCAGTAAGCTGCTTTTGGTTTTGGTTATCTCCGATTGCGACATTGAGCAGCCGCCCCTCAAGGGGTTATTTTACTCGTGCAATTAAGAGGCAGTTAATTGTAGATCAGCTCTAGTGGTTTGCCAGAGGGGACTTGTGTGTTAACCTTGTCACACCGGTGCACCGTGAGGGCATATGCTCCCACTGGATTCCCTTATCTTTCCCTCGTCTCCCTCATGACTGACAGGGTTTGCTTATACATCAGCAGGCTCCTATATGTGACATCCTCGTGCTCTCGGATTCAAACTATAACACGATTACAGACGTCACTGACCAAACCATATCTTTTTAATGAGGCTTTTTGTTGTAAATATGTTTGACCCCAATACTTTACTTGCAAATACACAAACTGGATGTGATTTCATTATTTCTTCAATATCGCTCGATCTCACTGAAACCTCAGATGGCTTTTGTTGTGATTTGATATATCTTGAGTCAAAGAACAAAGAGTACAAATGAAGATGGAGACTGCCAGCATCCATGGTGGTTTAGTGAAGAAAGAGTGGAACTAATAAGGTTGAATGATAAAGTGAACATTTAACTGGATTAACTCGAACAAAATGGAACATGCATGGAGTTGCATCAGAAAGAAACTTAAAGCATTTTAAGAGCCTTTTTTGTTGTTTCAATTCAACACAAATGTAGCCAACAAATGTTGAGATTTCCATATTTATTTTAAACGATTTTGGGGACTCTGTGTTCAGACCACATTGGAGTGTTTTGTTCGTCAACGCAGCGATTCAGCAATCTTATCATGGCTTCACAAAACACCCACCCACACACACACACAGTCCCACTCAAACATGCAGTCATATAACACACACATCTGCACACACAGAACACACCTATCCTCTGTCTCCCCCTCGACTCCTTTTCATTTGAACTGTATTTCTATATAGGCAGTCTTGTGAAAATATATTAGATATCCTCCCACATGCTCACTTTGACTCCTGCACATGTTACATCATCTCCGATGCCACATTTCTTTTATCTTTTTACACTGCCAGCTTATTTCTTGAAATGGGTTGACCAGCGGTAGCACACTTCATCTGTATGTTTAATCATTTCTAAGATCAGTGATATATATACTATTATAGTCTGAAGATAAACTAAAATTTCCTCCTAAAAAAAAAATATAACAACACATTCAACCAGATGTCTTTTAACTAAGAGCCATGGATGTCTTCAAAAATGTTAAAGGTTTGCACAACTAATGCTGTGATTATCAGCAGGGAGGTCCGTCTGCACTGTGATGGGCTCCGAGACGCCAGCTTTAGGAGCAAGTTGTTGTCAGTAGTCAAGCGTCCGTATTGCTGTGGGGGATTTTAGTCAGATGGCGGCTGAGGGATCCTGGTGTGCTGTGACAAATTTCAGTGGATGTCATGGTGGGCCTGCTTAAGACCCACTTCCTCTCTGACATTTCACTGCACAGACAAACACACACGCTCATTGTCAGCACACATGTTACTGTCCTCCCTAACGTACCCAACATACATGTGTCGGCACGGACATCCATACAAAACCCCTGTTCTTCTTAGCTTCCATATTGTTAAGCTCCCCTTACAGTAACATGCTTTCCTCACATTACAAAGGAGTGATAGGGTTGTTTATGTATTTATCAATCGCTCAATCAATTTACAAATGAGGCTTAAAGTCCTACTCTAATGTTCGTAGCCACTGCTGGAGTGCAAAATAACACAAATCACTGCCACCGGAGTGCTGCATTAATGTTAATGTAATTCTCTCTGTTTTGACAGAAACCTTGGGAAGTCAGGTCTGCGGGTGTCCTGCCTCGGATTAGGTAAGAAACGTTTCCATCATGAGACACACTGAGAAGTTTAACTGCACAACCAAAGACTTTGTCTAGCAGATTTGTGAGGGGAATTCGTAACCCCATAGTTTACACAAAGCGTAGTTCAGTGGGAAGTTCCAGTAAAATGACTCAAATATATGATCCAAACTGTCTCTTCTTTTTATTAGCTAGATCTTTTCTTGTACACTATGTGCAGTATCACTTGTGCGGAACCTATATTATCTCTGTTCACTTGCTCATCTGTGTGCACATGTATGTTTTTATACTTGCACTCTGACCCCATTCCCTGTCGACCTCTGTAGGAACATGGGTGACGTTCGGTGGACAGATAACGGATGAGGTGAGAGCAGATGGATTTTGTCATCCTCCATTAGTCAAAGCTGGGGAATGGAAACCCTCCACATGATCTGTCACATCCTGGGTTGCTCTAGAAGCCTATTTTTACTTATAGGGAAACCACATTGCCAGAGGGAGTCAACAGTCAGAGAATAAACACATGTTATGGGAAGGCAAAGCCATGGAGGCCTTTAGTCTTGTGGAAGAAGTTTGATAATTGAAGTCTTGACACTTCTCCCCTGATCTCTCAACAGATGGCCGAGCAGCTGATGACTCTGGCCTATGAAAATGGCATCAATCTGTTTGACACAGCGGAAGTCTACGCTGCTGGGAAGTGAGTATATCCTGTGCCACAGGTCACATAGCAGTGAGCTGTAACTCCAAATATGACCAAAACCATAAAAGCACCAAGTAGATTATTATTGTGTCTTTCCAGGAAGTCCTGCACAATCCATACGATCAACAGTTTTCATGGAGACTAATTTGTGGACACAACAGATTTATGTCTCCACCTTTGATCTTCGATTTGAACTTAAATTTGTCCTTTTCATCACCACCATGTTGCATTCATGAGGGTTCCCATATTCATAGTCATGGTCTAAATTTACAGCCAGTGTTGATATTTTTAACTTCAGAAAGCAGCCGAGTGTTGCCTTATTGCTGTTTGTAGTGATGCTTCAAATTCCAGCATGGATTAATCTGGTTTTGTAGTAACTTGGGTGCTTTGAAATAATCTAGGGGATTATCCTTTGCAAACAGTATCTCTGATTAACAGCACCAAGCCTTTTGTTTTAATCCTCTCAAGAATAGCCTAGTTTTTGCCATTATGTTTAGGGAGATGCGTCAGAGTGTCTCAGAAAAGAAAATCCAAACAAAACAAAAATACTCGAAACACTCAGCAGGTCTCAGTGGTTTTCCTCAGCAGCTGTTGTCTGCTAAACATCATCACTATGCTTCATTATTCAGGGGGTGCTTTCAACAACCGGTATGCCTTGTTGTTTTAGGACGAAGGGCCAGAAAAAGTGGATCTTTGACACAGGAGTTTTACCAACAATGACTTTGATCATCGCGCTTCCATAAAACAGACCACAGTTTGCGAGAAAGGACAAATCTGTTGCGACACGTGCAAATGTTTGTGACGGCATGTCACACGGCTCAGGATGTGCTGCACAGGTGTTAATCCTGATAACTTCCACTGCAGAGCAGCGAAGAGGAGCTTATATTACACACATACGCGAGAGTAGAACAAATCACACACTTTGCTCATCAGAATGGAAAAAGCTTTCATGTGAAGTTCTGGCTTACTGCGACGCCTTCATCAGTCAGACGTACAGTGCATAAACTGGTGCTGGTGGCTGTCCAGTCGGCTGCTGTAATGTTGACTCTGTGTTGCGAGCGTGGACAGATAAATGAGGTTTGTAAGCTGTGCTCACACTCCTGGTTCTGCTAATGCACAACACATGGCAGTTTGCTGTTTGTTTTTGGCATGCTTGTTCCCGGCTTAGCCCGACAAAACAGAAACCAACATCAAACAAACGAACATTCAGCACATACAGCTATTTAGATATTAACTGTGATTCTTAACCAGCGTATCCTTTGCAATATGCAGGCTACTGTTTCTCAGGAACATAAATAAAAATGCGTAATTGCAGAAATAAACATGCTCTGTGTGTCCCGCGGAACGGCTGTTATCAGCAAATACATACGGCATAAAAAAAAGTATGCAAGTCAATTCTTTCAGGCTTATGCATTTTGCTCTAGATGCAGAGTAATTGCATGATATTGTCTGAAAACAGTGACAAATTGGAAGCACAATTACAGATCAATCTGAAATTAATAAAATATACTAAATGTATGAATAATGCAACATTATGTTGTTGGTTTCTGTCATAAGTCATCACATCAACTTGGCGCTGGACCAAAGACCTAATTAATGACTAGATGAAGAAAGTCAACCTGCTCAAGGCCCGCTGTATTTTATGTTTGAGCTCCCAGATTACTCGCATATCAGAAGAGCAACACACAGTCCACTGTGTGTGTGTACACACACTATTGCGCACGCAAAGACAGACATTATTGCTCTCAGGAAAGTGCTTGAGTGCTCGTTATTCCAAAAGTGTGGGTCCTGCCGTTGGCTAGTAGTAGCAGTACTTGTGCTGCTTTTTGGATCAGCTGATCGTACTGGTAATTATTAATACGTGATAAACAAGAGACACAATAAAAACCCTGCAGGGTTTAATATTAAAGCTTGACCCTTATCAATATCACAATGTCCTATGGTAGTTTTCATGTAATTTAGCATTTTAATTACATCCTTACTTACCCTTTACAAGCATCCATTAATCTCTATCTGCATAGTGTTGACACACGCGCACACACACACAGTGCGTGTGCGTGTGCGCCTCTCCTTGGGCACGATGTACTGTGTGTGAATGCTTTGATCCTGATGGACATGTCAGCACCTTGCATGTCAGCACCTTACGTGTCAGCACCTTGCGTGTCAGCACCTGCCATCAGTCTATGAAAGTGTGTAGGAATGTACAGATGTTGTGTAAAGCGCTCTAAGTGGTTAGAGGAGTAGAAAGACAACATATAAATGCAACTCCATTTCCAGAAAAATGTGTAGAATCCATATGAAAGAAATGTAGTTCATCTTCAATAACTCGTCCTGTCAGGGAGAAGAGAGATTGGTGAAATCTGAAGGGAGATGAGGGTGTGAAATGTTTAATCATTAAATGTTTTTTTAGATTTCCCACTCATTAATTAAGTAAATATTACTTTTCGCAAAATGAGTGTCAGTTTGTTACTCAGTAATAATACAGTGCATTTATAATCAAAAAGAGCAGAAAGGGACAGATAATAATAATCAGTGGGAAACACTGTAAACTGCAGTCAACAGCAGCATCAGGAGGGGAGTATCAGTGCCCTGTTCAAGAAAGTAACATCCATTGTAGAATTTCAGGAAATTTGAAAGCATCCAAATGATCAGTTTAATATAATTTCAAACACTTGTGTGTCAGTCCGCCCTAAAATAAACAGAAATCATCAGCTCGCTCTCTGCGTATCTCCCTCCAGGGGAACCGTCCTGCTAGCCAGGCGAGGGCTGCAACTGGCAATTCATTTAATTTTCATTTAATTATTCTCCAGCTGATTTTCTTGAAAGAACAAAGAAGAGCCGAGAAATCCTTACACCTTAAAAGCTGAAACTAGAAAATGTTTTGCAGCGTTGCTTAAATTAAATGAAAGAATTCTGATTACCATAACCACAAGTCAGACTGTCTCGCCCCTCGACACAGACACTCTAACACTAATGCTCTGTCATAGGTGAGATCAATTATGGTCTCTGTAGTTTCCAACAACACTTCTGACACAATAAAACATAAATTATTTTAAAACCGCTTCAATTAAAGCAGCTGGCTTTATTCATCAGTGCACCCAAAATTAATCTAAAAGAAATGTCGGTAGTTGCATTGTTTTATCTCTTAAGGAGCACCAAATACATTTCATGTGAAAACTGTGACAATTAATGAGACACAGAGTAAGAGGACTGCAGAGAGATCCTACTGACGGGTCTCTGCTCAGCCCTAATGAGCCCCTTGTTGATCATAATGTCACTCATTAGCACCCATGTGGCTGCTAATGAGTGACATAGTGATGGCTGCACAGCACAGCTGGTCCAACGCTCTGCTGGCCGTGACCTGGCAGCTAATGCACACACACACACACCAGTCCTAAACAGTCCTAAAACCTTTATGCATTATATATAGTATGTGTGAAGAGTTGGACCGCTTTCTTTAATTTAAAATCATTCCTCAGACAGTCGGGCGTAAATGCTCTTATCAAAACTATCTGTATTTAATCTCGTCTCCGTCTGCTTCACAGGGCAGAGGTGGTGCTCGGAAACATCATAAAGAAGAAAGGATGGAGGTATGAGGCACACTTGAATTCATTTTTGTGGTTTTTTATTTTTTATTTCCGCCCCAGCCAGCAACCCTAATCTCGTATCATATCCTTCCTTGCACATATTGGGAGGCTGTGTGTTGTGAACTGGAACAGTAAGGTAGGAAGATGAAAGATTAATGTGGGCAGCCGTGCCCACACTCCTGTGTCCCTCCTCAAAGATGCAAAATAATGGATGAACTTCTTGTCCTTATCCTCTACTTTGTCAGCCCTGGACATTTGTATAGCACTGTCAGGTTTTACGCCTACAAACACACTGGCGCCGGTCGGACATATTACATATTGTGGGATGTGGTTGCGCTCGACACTGAAAGAATAATGTGGAAATGCATGATTGCCCAAAGCGGGTGTCGAGGCATTTCATCCTCGCAGTTAAAACGTATAATATATGGTTTGTGTAGACTTTAGATCTCGCCAGCTCCTATTCAGTTTTTTTGCTATGATTCTCAGTGTTTCACAGATGTTGTAACAGATGTGTTTTCATTTTCTATTTCCAGACGTTCAACTCTGGTGATAACAACAAAGATCTTCTGGGGTGGAAAGTAAGTTTCATCTGGCTGCTTTTCTGACTCGAATGAGAAACGACCCCCCCGTGTATATCTTTTATGTTTGAGTCTTCTGGTCATGGGATCATGTGTCATCCGAACTGTACTTTCAATAAAATATTTGTCAGATTTATTATTTATATCGTAGTCATTATTCTGTTTATAAAGTAAAGTCTTTTTTTTCTTTCTTTTTTTAGAGCGGAGACTGAAAGAGGTTTATCCCGAAAACACATTATAGAAGGTAAGTAGCAGCGCCGCAGGTTATTGGATTAAATGCTGAACATGCAGTAACAAAATGCTTCCTAATTAGATGCTTTGGCTTTAGGAAAAAGGCTTTTAAAAAACATAATTGACACACTCTTGGGGTTGCAAAACGTTTGGGTATAATAAACAGTTTGAGAATCCTCTCCTTTTGTTTTTTCAGCTGTGTTTAGATAGTTTTATAAAGAAGCAAAATCATGTAGCACAACAGAGATTCACTATTACTGTACTAACTGTGATGCTTATTTCCAGGGTTAAAAGCTTCTCTAGAAAGACTGCAGTTAGACTACGTGGATGTGGTGTTTGCGAACAGACCGGACCCTAATACACCTATGGAAGGTAATTCTACTATTGTCGCTACTTCATCAGTTTTGAATCATCCCTATGTATGTCCCTCTCACACACTTAACCATGTTTTCCTTATGTTTTGTCTTATTTCATATTCAATAAATCGCCTCTTTTCTGTCTCTATGACTACTGCAATGCCAAGACTCGGATATACAAACCTCTCGTAACTGAAATATCTATTTTTACATGCTGCATGTTGTACTGATGCTTCCACCTCCACATTCGGGATGAGGATATATACTGATGCTGGAGACCTTTAAATGGCAGAGCGCTAACTGTGTGCGGGCTCAGCTGGTCACACAGTATGCATCTGCTCCAGTGTCGAAGTTCCCCTTCGGGTTACGGAGTTCGGTCAGAGGTCATCTTCCTGCCTTCCGCTTGATGCTTCACTGCCTTGGCTCTTTCACAATGCTTCAGTGTCTTGTTAGTCCGAAGTAGCTGGTGTTGTTTGATGTAAACGTCGAGGCAATTTGTTTGCTCTTCTGCCCTTTAAAGATCGCACGCAATTCACGTGGACGGCTCTTGAGTGTATGTCTTCAAAACAGTAGTTGTACCATCTGGTGTGTTTTATTCTGGCTCTAGCTGAAGGGCAGTATGCAGAATGAAGAAGTGGTGACCTGATGTTCTGTCAGTTTTACAGAGAAACCCTCTTAAGCCAAGCGCCCACTAGATGATAGGAAAGGCTGATTTGGTTGTTAGAGAGACTTTTCAGAAGCGACACACCACCAAGGTGAATAGACGGAGGGATGGAGGATGATTGAGGGTTGACGCGCGCCTGTTTTATTGCACTCTGGTGATCCTGATCTTGTCTGGGACACCCCCGATCGTTATCAAACATGTCCTTGATACATTGCCACTTTGACCAAAGAAAATATACGGAAATTAAAGTTAGGTAATATAGGTTTTCATTCGCTGTCACACAGGGTCAGATATGTCCAAAAAAATTAAACTCCTATCCAATGGCTTTATATTTTATAGAATAAAACATGTTTTTAACCCTCTCTCCTTTTAAAATACACACACTCTAGTCCAGCGTGTGAAGACTCTCTGTCGACTAACTGGTGCGAATATGCCTGTCATCTCTTATTTATTTCACTGGGCTCTTATCTTCGCCTGTAGCATTTTGCAGATCACAAAAAATCTTGCTGGATTTTTACATCAATCTCATTCAAGTGTGCCCTGTCATGCATAGATGTCCCCCTCAGTATGAATCACTCCACATTCTGATTAATAAAATTAGCTTTCCCACTTGTCTCCTGAATCACCGAGCCCATTTGGATTGTAAATTATATAAATACGTCTCTTATAATAATACAGAACAGCTCAGATGCGCATATAGAAGACTCTGATGCTTTATAGAAAATAGACAGCAGAGAAAAAACAAAACTCTGTAAACACAACTGTGTGTCATTAGCATGTTTGTTTGTTTGTACTTGCAGAAACGGTTCGAGCAATGACCTATGTGATAAACCAAGGCATGGCCATGTACTGGGGAACATCCCGCTGGAGCCCGATGGAGATAATGGTGAGACTCAGCGTGAAGACAACACGCCAAAATAATCAGAGCAAATATGAATTTCTACATAGACCAAGGAGTTTTTTCCTCACATCACAAAGATGTGTATTTATTCCTGACCTTGCTGTATGCTACATGTTCCTATTCCTGATCTTCATTTAGTTCCTTATACTCTATACGCAGTACTTGTATAGTATGAGATTTTTATGATTATATTTCCCTATTTATGAGATGTTTCTGGCATATTAAACTATTACTTTTTATTGTATTTTTTAATTACATATTGTCACCTTCCTAAAATAGTGGCCTAAGTCACACTCTTAACATAGGCCCTTAGGGGTAGAATCGCATGATCTGTTCAACTGAAGATGTAGGTGATTTTACCAGAGGTGGACCGTATCATGAGGAGATGATTTAGGCAAGAATATCATTTTTGTCATAAAATGACTTAGGACATTTTATTTTGCCTAAGTCAAAAGACAATGGGACTTAGGCAATTTTACAAGCTTTTCAAGAATGCATTTTGAAGCTGGCATTTAAGCTACTCATTTTTTTTACTCATTTTAAGCACTCGAACATAATATTAGTAATCATAACATAATTTGACCGGTATTACAGTATGCCTGTTGTGCAGTGTCTAGAGGCAGCTTGTGCACCCCTATTACATTTGGTCAGTAGCGGGCCATGGATTTTGACCTACGCCTGCTGACAGCTGATCGTGGCGCCGCCCCCAGCCAGCCCCCAGCCTGTAAAAAGTAAAATGGCTACAGAAGTTTATCAGTAACAAATGCCTTTTTTCCTTTTAAACAAAAGAAACTGGCACACCTTTCTTTTAGTGCTACCAGCTGGGGGTTAATAAACAGTTATTTGTGTCAGAGATGTTGATGGCATGAGCAACAGAGGAACATAGGAACATAGGAGCTGTGCAATGAGAAAATAAGCTAATAGAGAAAAATAATTATAATGCATGTAGTGTATTTGTGAAAAACAATTATATTTTAAAATAGCTATAACTTTTAATTATTAAAAAAATTAAATCAAACATTTAAAATGTAAACTTTGTGATTCTGTTTAGGCCAGCAGAGAAGGCTTAGCAGGCCCTGACGGCCCGCCACTGCATTTGGTCAAGTTTTTTGTGTTTTTTGAAAAACCTGAAAAAATGACTTGGGCCATTATTTTAGGAAGGAATACTATAGTATGACATACTATATACTGTGATCTTTCAATTACTGTTATGCCATACTAGTGTATATGAGCCTGGTTTTTGTTTCTTCCATTTCCTTTAGGAAGCGTACTCTGTGGCGCGACAGTTCAACCAGATTCCTCCCATCTGCGAGCAGGCCGAGTACCACATGTTCCAGCGAGAGAAGGTGGAGGTGCAGCTACCGGAGCTCTTCCATAAAATAGGTGAGCAGTCATGGATTAGTGGCTTTAGTTGAGGTCTACTCAACCTCTACAGGCTGCAGCTGTCAGGTGACTGTAACACGTATGTTTTATTTAAATGAATATTAAAGTATTTTAGAGAGCCAAGATTTCAACTTGTACAGCAAGAACCTAGTGTTTTATTTTTCAAAAGACAAAATAAGGGCTCCGACTTTATGAGTCAGTGATTGTGTCATGATGATCACATCTTTTGCCGTCAGGTGTGGGGGCCATGACGTGGTCGCCACTGGCCTGTGGGATCATCTCAGGGAAATACGACGGCAGGGTGCCTCCCTATTCTCGGGCCTCCCTGAAGGTAGTCAAACCTTCTTTATCTGATCATCTGTGCTGGTGTCCCCACTCTGTCTCCCTACTGGTTGCTGGTTTGTTTGTTTGTTTGTTCATTGTGTGTATTATGTCTTTCAGGTTCTGTAACTCTGTGCACACCCCGTATATCTGTGTGTTTTCGTGCCGTGGTGACGCCATGCACTGTGCACCTCTTTCCAAGCTTTGTTGTTCCACACCGTTTGCCAGCTGGTGTCAGCGTGACGCAATTTAGTGCACACACATGAGCACACACGATACAAACATACACACACAGCAAGAGCAGCACAGCATGTGACCTGACTTCTTTAACTCTTTTTTTAATTTAATTTGACGTTATGGATACCAACACTTAGACTTCAACTAAATAATTCAGAATGTTATTTTAGGCAACATTTTGTTATTTTGCTCAGACTTTTATTTCCGCTTGGCATAATGGAACTAAACTGAATATTATTGAAGAGGAGAAACAGTTTGAATGACTTGATTCAGTGAGCACTGACAAACCCAGTGGAATATTTTATCTGACGGATAAACTTATTGAAACAAAACAAGACTTTGTCATCCAGAATAAAAAATTTAAAAAAAGGTTTTTGGGTCAAATAGGTCTTCATCTCTGCAATACACACAGCTAACGCCTGACTTAATGCAAGTAGTAGAGTGGCATGTTGTGTGTCTGTGGATTGTGTGTCAGAAGTAGTTCTCCATTTTGGTGTTGTGCAGTACTTTTGGTGACTTGTGTGGAATGTGCTGCTTCCTGTTTGGTTCAGTGTTGTCTGGATGTTTGTGGTCTTTTGTCTCTTTGATGATTTTTCTGGGTTTCTTATTTGTTACTAATAGCACTATAACATACTCTATACTTTGTAAACATTACTGTTTTTACTCTGAGCATAAACAGATATACTTAAAGTAAATGATAGTCGTAATCCGTATAAACGGAGATTTGTCTTCTAATGTTTTTAACTTTGTTTTCATAATATTGAACAAAAAGTGCTGTATTTCTGTAAGTGTAGCTCTGGCATGTTTCCCTGGCTGAGGTGTAGACAGCAGGAGGCAGCCACGTGTTTAAAAACGGGCCCTGGTGACACAGCAGTGTGTGTGTGTGAGCAGGGCTGTGTTTTTGAGCAGGCGTGCTGTGTTTTCGACAGGGTTACCAGTGGTTGAAGGACAAGATCTTAAGTGAGGAGGGCCGGCGTCAGCAGGCGAAGTTGAAAGAGCTGCAGGCAATCGCGGAGCGGCTGGGCTGCACTCTGCCCCAACTCGCCATCGGTACGCAGATACACTCTGCCGCTCTCTCTCTTTCTGTCTGTCTGTCCGTCCCTCTGCCTCAGACGGGCCGAGGTCAACATCGCTCTGACAGCTGTCGGGTTTGACTGTTGAATTGTTGTGTTGTCACGTATGTGTTGGTGCTGTAGTTTTAAAATGGATTAAGGAGAAAGAGAGTAAGTAACAAGACAATAGTGAGGAAATAAAAAGTATGTAGTGTATATTCAAAGGACTTAGATTCCTCTATAACCTCTTTCCTTGTCTCTCAGGGACCAATGGGCATTAATATTGATAGATAAAAGACATGTATATGTTTATGTATATACACTTCATCCCCAGGGAGACATACAAATATTAAATATAAAAAATACTCAATATATATACAATAAAATAGCAGAGCAGAATATCAATCAATTTAAGAAAATGTAATAATAATAAAAATGCAGGCTAGACATAATTACAGTGAAATAGAAGTATATACAGTGACTAAACAGAAAATATACAGTATTTACTATCTAAACAAGGATCTGGCACAGTAATGTCAATATTAACATAAGGAATGCATACATGTTTACAGTATAGCTTTGCATATGCAAGCCTGTGGTGTAAACACGTATTAAACAGTTTCCAGTGTCAGCATTAAAATAGCATCCCAGACATGAATCCAGCAGATTCATCAATTGAGGAAAGTGAGAATGTGCAAACCCTAAAGACGTACGCTCCTACCAGGGCTGTTAAAGTGTCGGACGTTAGCGACGCAGGTGAGTAAATCTGGGGCTGCTCTCCTACAGCAGCGCAGATCACGACAGATCGTTCACGCCTCGCAGTCGTGCAGCGTCATAGATTAGGTTTCACGGCCCAGTAGGGGTCACACTAATCTCCCCCAATTACCATAAATCCTTCTAGCGCTCCTGAAGGCAGCAGAGGAGATTTATGTCCATCATGTAGTCCTCTACATCACTGTGGCACTCTAGTATTGAATAAAAAGTATATAACAATGATGGACTCCTTCCTGCCTGTGGCTTGACACTGAGGCCTGGAGCTGCTGCGGCAGGTGGTAAATCCAGGTGGAGGTTGTGACGATAGAATTAATGGATGTTGTCGGTATCCCGATGGCCTGATGGAAGCTCTGCACCTGTGTCGATCCATCGGAAGACCTTCAGCCGTATTCTCATGTTGGTAGAAGATTTGTGTAAAATTAATAATCCCACTATTTTTACAGCTAAATTCTCCATCCCTTTATGCAGTAATCTGCTTACAAGCTTATTTTCCACAAGCATGCAGTTGTATTGCATAACCGCTCCCTATTATAATAGCACACCAAACAGAGAGGAGTTTTTTGTGTCAGATTTCTCATAGAGATCACAAAACAACAGTATTTGAATGTAGGTACATTTAAGGGGCAATTTTGAGATACTTTTACTTTTGTATTTCCATTTGAACCTAATTTGTACTGCTACTCCACTACATTTCAGAGGGAAATGATGTAGTTTCCGCTCCACAACATGTATTTCACATATGGATGCACTGATGTGACAGATGATGACCTCATTAAACGGATCATTATTCAGCCACAGCATTACTGATTTCTTTGTCATTTTAAAATCCTGTGTTGCTGCTATCAGTCACATTCAGTCCTGGCAGGTGCTGACTCAGTTTTTAAGTTCCACAGAAAGTCCAAGTTAGAGACATAAAAATCTTTCCACTTAGACGTAAACAGATTTACTGATCAGTACTCCGTATCGGAGCTGACATATGATGCAGTCAAAAGGTTTTCTATCATTAGAATGCTGCTGCCTACACGTTTATCCTGAAGTCCATAACAATAAAATAATGTATTTTGCTGATAATACATCTGCATTCTAAATGTGACTTATAAGTCCAGGAGTTTTGCTCATAGTGGAGTTATTTTATATTGTGATATTTAAATAGTCTGTGTACTTCTTCTTTCACCACTTTGTATTAGTATTATATGTTTATAATTTCATTTGTGGAAATGTTGCAGTAACTGGCGTGTGTTTGGGAAGTATTGTGTGTGTGAGTGAGAGAGTGTGTGTGTGTGTGCACGCACATCGTCGTGGTTGGGGTGTCATGCTGTTTACTGGTCTCCTGCAGCGTGGTGCCTACGGAACGAGGGCGTGAGCTCGGTCCTCTTAGGGGCGTCCAACACCGACCAGCTGATGGAGAACATAGGAGCGATACAGGTGAGGCCGCAGAACGAGTGCGTTTGTTTTCACGCACAGCTAATCGGTTGCTCAATTTGTGAAGATGTGCCCTGACCCGTTTCATAAGGTCCATCTTCGTGCCTTACAAAGTCTAACAGCAGCTTCCTCTCGTGGGTACAGCTCGGCCTCTTGGGCAGTTTGCTGCTGCACGCTTGGGTGCTTTACTGTACCAAGTTAATAAGGTCAGCGGAGTATCGCTTGCCAGAGGGATTGGAGGCGAGTTTACGGACATTTCTCCCTCTGCTGATAAGATGCAGTTTTTTAATGGGGTTTTCAGACCGGTGGGGGTTTACATCCTTTCCTCACATTATGTCTAGCCTGCAGTAAAGAGCATACGCTTTTCTTTTCTGATGCTTTGTGTATCCTCCCGTGTGTGTGTGTGTGTACTAGATGTGTGCACACACACCATATGGCTCCTCTGCCTGAACACATTTGGTATTTCGGTTTTGAAATGCTATGCTCACATTTCTTGAGGGCTCAGCAGTTTTCCTTTTACTCAAAATGTACTGGGTCACACAGTCCTTCACCTTTTTAAAAGGAAATTCCATACAAAATTATTTTTTCCCATTTATTTATTGCTACACTGTGGAAAGAGAATGAATTATTTAATATTTTCTACATGGGAGTAGTTGAACTATTTGTATATTTTAAAAAAATTCTCTCATGGAAATAACAGTAAAAATAATAATGTTACACTGACGGGGAGCATTCTACTGTGTAATGAGTACTTTTACTGCGATAATTCCAGTACATTTTGCTAGTAATATATTTAACTTGCTACTTTTACATCAGTAAAGTGTCCGTCACTGTATAATGTGACATTTTATTTAAAGTAATGAGCTGGAAGTAGCAGACAGGATGGCCTAAGTTGGTTTAAAAAAAAAAAAAAAACTAAAATCACCCATTAGCTCTCTCTAGAAGCTGTGATATGCAACTGCAGACAATTTCTGATGATTTTTCTCTGTGACCAAAACCACCGACGGCACACATAAGTGAGGCGAACATATTCACCATTTCTATCCCTCTCTCTCCTGTCGCAGGTTCTTCCAAAGTTGTCAACGTCCATCACACACGAGGTGGACAGCATCCTGGGGAACAAGCCGTACAGTAAAAAGGACTACCGCTCCTAACGCGCAGCGCGGCCCCGCCCGGCAGGGCCACACCCGGGCTGCAGCTGCAGCGCCCCACCTTTGCCTGATCCTCTGTTTGCTTGAGCTTTTACTGAGTGAGACCCTGGCGCATGAGTCTGGCTACACCAAGAGCACCCAGGGCACCTCATTTAGAGTTACAGGGATAAGACAAGGAAAAGGGGGCAAAAAATACACTCACCTCCACAGGAAAGGAAGGAAAGAAAGACATAAGTGGAAGAGGTTAGGATATGCGCTCATACTTAAATCAGTTATACATTCAATTCAGCTGAACGTATTTTAAAACCATAGAGAAAAATACCTTTAAAAAAAATAAGCACACGCTTGCTTGGCAGCCAGATTTATCTTTTTTTTGTGCTTTTTTTTTTCTAAAACCGAATGCAACTAAAAGGAAGATTAAGTTCATACTGTTTGAATATATGAGAACTACTCAGTTGCACATGTACCATAGCCATGCATTTGTTCCTTGGATGTTCTGTTTACAAAACACCCGTGTAAGAGTCTGTCAAGGTTTCTCTCTAAAACCTTTTGTCTATGTTGTGGACATTGTCAGTGTATGAGTCTCGTCGTGGGCTTTAACAATCAGCACTTTAGTATCGTCAGTTTGGTGTTGGGCAGTAGTTCTAAAGAGGGGAGAGGATGGATATTACAATAGTCTAATTTCATAGCCATTGCACTATAGTATCATATCTCCTGATGATTCCCTCTCCTCCTCATCCTCGTTTTGTCTTCACTGGCAGTGCGTTTCTTCAGCCTGATTCTCCAACACTTCAGCTGTCTAAGCATGGTGGTGGCAGCCCAGATGAGGAGGGGGGGGGGGGGTGAAGCTCCTCCTCCATCTGACCTGTGAACCGTCCGTGATGACGAGTCAGGAGCGTGGAATGACGCGTCAGGGAAACTCATCTGCCACTGAAGAGATTAGCCATTTATTCAACCCTAGCGGTGGGAACTGCAGTCGCGTTAAATCCAATGCAGCGGCGTACCTCACTGTGTCGCCCAGCCTCTGGTCTCCGTTTTCAGGCTGAGAGTTTACTGTGCAGGAAGTGGTCGTCATATCAGTGCTGGCTCCACGTCTCATGGAAACTTCTCCTTGATCAAATTCTGTTCAAGTATTTTTGCCTTATTTACAGTTGTACCAGACAGCTCTGTAGGCTTTTGGTGCAGACGAGCGGCTCGACCGCTGCCCCTTCGGCCGACTGGCTTCATGTCCCCTGTAAATACTGGAACGCTGACTGGTGGAAGTGGCATCGGCTGCGAGGAGGCGGCGGTGTGTCCAGTTCATCGGTGGGTAGCAGCAGCTCAGGGAACAGAGCAGGTGGCTTTAGTCGTGTGTTGGCGTGCACATGGTCAGGAGGTTGCATTTACTCGTGGACACTGGGCAGGACCAGTGGCATTTTAGCGTGGCTCCAGCCAAATATCTTCATCGCTCTTCGGAGAGACACCCAAGTGTTTCACTCTCACTTCCTGCAAGATTTTAGAACTCATCTTGGCGCATGTGCTGTCCAGCTTGTTATCTATCTATGATATGGACTTTACTCCATATATATATATATTTCCTTGACCACACTATTCTAGTTAACAAATATGCCCTTCATATACAGAATGCATAAGTACAGCTACTTGCTTTAGGATCGGTAAGGTTTCTTTTCAGGCGACATACAACCTGAGACATGTCAGAAATATTACTGCAGAATTTGACGCAGCCCTCCAGCATTCTTTCTCCTTTGGGTGCTCTCTTACTGTGATTAAAGCACAAATGGATAGCATGTGATACATCCTCAAAGCATGGGCCCTTTCTACCCAGCCCCCAGTACCTATGGGACAAGTAAGGTGACGCTACCCTGCTTACTAACATGTGTAGGGAACTAAAATATTTACTAACAGCTGATCAAATATTGATTCTTAGAAAATTACACATTAAGAAAATTGGCATTAGTGCAAATGACGTGAATGAGATGTTGAAGTGTACGGGATAATCAACGTGAACGTTACAGTGTGGATGAGGTCTGCGTCGTTACTCTTCTTAGGTGATTTTTAACAGCAGCAAGTGATTTCATGTCTCTGCTATTGATCTTGTTTGTGTGTGTGTGTGTGTGTGTGTGTGTGTGTGTGTGTGTGTGTGTGTGTGTGTGTGTGTGTGTGTCTGTGTGTCTGTGTGTTTTCTTTGGGGGGAGGCAACTAAACTAATCCCTTGCTTTAGCCTGTTGTATATGTCAATCCCTGTATACGTATGATTTGCTGTGTCCAATTGCTTTTCTCTTTTTTTCCTCTTCTGAGAAAACAAAGAATATTTAGTTAATTTAGTCTGTGGAGTTCTTGTGTCTTAATATTTTCATCTGCAGGGAGTGGGGAGGTAGTTAGAGACTTTGTTTGACATTTTAGGAAATGCGCCTTTTCTGTTTTCTCACTGAAAGTAAAAATTCTAAAAAGTTGATACCACACTCATATCTGTCTGTAAAATATGATGCAAGGTTACTGCCACCCGTTAGCTTAGCATAAAGACTGGAAACCTGATCCACTCCTCTGAAGCTCACAAACTACCATGTTTTATCTCTTGTTTTACTGATACAAAAACTGTTTGTATGGTGGGAAAATTGATTTGACACAAGACCTGTTCATTCACCCCCCCAAATAACAGCAAATGTAGGTTTTTGGTGCAGAATCAAACGAGATGTAACGTCCTTAGTAGAGCGCTTTAGAGACGCTGGTAGGCAGACGGTATCATCCGTTGTACGGAGTCAGGCAGCTGTTTTCCCATTCCCAGTCTTGATGCTAAGCTAAGTTAGGCGCCGGCTTAATTTTTAGCGTATAGACATGTTATCAATCTTTTCATCTAACTCTCAGTAAAGAAAGCGAATAAGTGCATTGTCCAAAATGTCAAACTTTCCCTTTAAATGGTATCGCTGTGCATTTTGTTTGACCATCAGTGTTATTGTACACCGTGCTGACCTGCCCAACAAAGATCTTATGGTGTTAAAAGGTTTCTGCACATTGTAGAAATAACTCTATGTTTTATGGCTAAGTAGTAAGTCATGCTTTAAGGTCATACTTTCTTCATATTTGCTGTTCTAACATTTAAATGACTAGTTCAGAAATGAAAACAGACCCACATGTGGCTAGGGCTTATTTTACAGAAGGTTCTAGGTTATACAGAGAATAATATATTTTTACGTTTTAGCCTTTAATGCAGTCTAGAGAATCAAAAGAACAAGTTTTTTTTTCCTTTTTATCATGCTGCATTTTTCCTATCAGTGTTGCATCGATTTTATGACTGAAAAAGAAGCAATTTCTTTGTTGTGTGTGTGCTTTGAAGAATGCTCTGAAGTGATGCAATGGTGGACCGAATTCACTCTGAAGATGACGTAGATGGAGTCTGGTGTCTCCTGTACATAGTTTGACCTTTGTATATATTTTTGGTTGTGATCACCTCTGCCTTTTTTCTTTTTTAGTTTTCTTTTGCAGGCGTTGCTATCTGCACTGTGCTTGAATCTGAATTTAGACAGGATGTACAGCTTTGATCTTCAATGATAAAATAAGAATGGTAAACTAACTTTTTATGTCTCCGTCTTTGTTGGCATTCATGTGTAAAATATAATTGGGGTTTGTTTATTGACTGTTGATTGGCAGAGCTGAAAAGTCTTTTATCCAGTGGAAGACAAAGAACGCATTTCAAACTTGTGGTATATTCAATTGTATACAACTGTGAGAAATATAAATATGAAGCAATTTATACACAAAATCAATTCAAAGAAAAATATTTAGACTCTTAACCTTAAAAAAGGTGCAAATACATGTATAGTTTAGTGACATATTAACTGTAAAATTCCAGCTGTCAATTAAGGCCTACTAAATCAACAGTAATGTGAAAATTATTAAAGTCTTTGTTAAAGCACCTTTGACTGAGGCTAGTACTTCATAACAGATTTAAAAAACAAATTCAAACTACTGGCAAATATGGTTTCCGAAACTCAGGTTGCATCATATCCAGCAATTTTCCTTACAAAATTAGATTATTTTACACACAGTACCTGCAAAGGGTATTTCATGGACAAAATATTAAAACGCAAAATACCAAAAGTGCAGTAAACGCAAACACAATCTCCTGACTCTGCACTCTGCGGATGTAGTTGTTGAGGAGCCTGAAAGGTTCGATGATCCACCTCGACCACACGGAACTCTCAAAGTACCACCACTGTGGCGGGTCAGGCTGATAGTTCAAAGGACACTTTGGCACGGAAAAAAAAAAAAAAAAGTCTTATCCAGCTCGGATCCAAACATGAAACGGCGGTTCTCATCAGAGAGTCTATTTCCATGTCGGCCTTCCATCTGCCTGCTACATCTTCCTGTCTCACTCTTTTGAGCCACTTCAGTAAAATGTGGATGACCCGTCCCAGTTGGAGTCTTCCAGCTCGATGGCGCTGCTATAACGAGTTGTGATGCTGCGAGTCTCCTCTCCTGCCGGAGGTGATGCGTGGAGGTCCACCTGGGGAAACGCATAATGAGTCGTGAGTGCAACTCAACACACACACAATCATATTTGATCAGAACACAGACGACACCCAAGGAGAAAGTGCAGGTTCTGCTGGAACTGACCGCTGTCAGCACGAGAACTAGTTATTCACCCTTATTTCACAAAGTCAGCAAAAAAAACTCCGAGCCATGAGTTTGCAAAGCTCGTCACCTGCTGTCCACATGGATGTAATGATGCAGTGAGACGACCGATAAGACACTCTGGATGTCAGTCACAATGAGTCGTCTTTACTGTACCTTCTTGACAGGAGAGCCCGATCCAGCTGTGCAGGCAGCTGCAGCGGCCGTTGCGTCTGTCGCACTGCGATCCGTTGCCACACTCGCAGGTCTCTGCACAGTCGGGCCCGTAGCGGTTTGCTCTGCAATCTGACACGGAACACAAATACACGCAGTTTAACAAAACTACACCAGAGGTCCATAGGATTCGAAAGCAATCGTTTTGACATTTTGGGAAATGTTCGGGGCGGCACTAGTGCTTGGCCCCCGGAAGTGCTGAGAGACGCTTGGTGTTCGTAGGCTGTAAACGCAGCGCTGCCAAGGACACGCTCAACTTAGGCCACAGCTTAGTTGTTAATATTGAAAGTGTCGCCTGTTCAAATTGCACCAACTTCGACACTTCTTGTCCCCGGCAGTGTGAAGGAGAACGGGTGGACTGTTCTCAGATATACTCGGGACACATAAAGGCATGCAGAGATTCGTTGATTTATAGCAAGACGAAGCTGCAACAGCGCCACCTAATTTAGTTTCAATAATTCATACATTTCATATAGACATAGGTCCATCAAATGTGGTTGCAGCACAAAGTGTTCAGGAGATATGACATTTGTTTTAATATAAGCCCTGCATATGACTTACTACAACTTTTTTAACATACTGTGAACTTTTCAACATACTATACTTTGACTCAATGATTTTTTTGGGACAAACTACTGAGATGTGTTGATGTACTGTACGGCTTTTTTCTGACTTTAGATATATTATACTATACTTTTTTTTCCAACGTACTATACTATGACTTTTTTTAACATTTTCTTTTACAATGATACTGTACTCTGACGTGTACACATTTTTATTTCATTTTGGCCTGAACCTTGCTGGGTGAGCATTCTCTAAGTCAGAAAAGGGCGAGCAGATTACCAATGTCACATTTGAGTCCAGTCTTCCCGGAGGAGCAGAGGCATCTTCCTCTCACAGGATCACATGGAGATTCTTCCTCGCAGTCACACACCTTGGCACAACCATGACCGAAGGTCCCCTGTTCACACACTGAGAGGAGTCGGGGACAGGAAAACATAAAAAAAAAGGATAAATAACGTTTAAAAAAAAAGTAACCCTTTCATTATATCGTGGCAATCAGCAGTGATTTGACTGACCTCTGTGGCAGCGAGCTCCGTGGTATCCTGGAGGACAAATACAGCGGCCCGTCGCCGGGTGACAGGAAGCTCCGTTCATACAGTCGCACTGCAGCTGGCACAGCGGGCCGTGAAGCCCAGGAGGACAGGCTGAAGACCAGGGAGACATGCCACACGATTTAAAGTCGGCCTTCATGGTTTAAAATGTTTTAAATTAATGTCAGGATGTTTTGTTCTCTGATTTTCCTCAACATTGATTAACAATGAGTGTAAATTGATATTATAGACAGGGCTGGGTATCTATGGGGGGGGTGGAAGTAAGAGCAGATACTCAAGTACAATACTTCAGTGTAATGTTGAGGTAATTTAACTTTATTATTGGTGATCTAGTATTTCTATTTTGTGTTGCTTCGGATGGTACAGGCACTTGTTTTGAACAATTTAAAATGATACCTGACCCTATTAGTCACCCTGGCAGATCATTTCTGTTGTTGGTGTATCACAATAATATTTAATTCTTTAAGGGATAATTCTGAGCGATAATCTATATTTTTGCTATTCAACAAATTCTGTGAAAAGATCAAAACCAACCATGTCTGACATTGTTTCTAAATATGTATTTCCCTTATCTTTTTAAGCCTACTGCTTTCCACTGACAATTGTAAATAAAAAAATAAAAAGGGTCACATACACGAGAATATAGTTTCCTTTTTTTGGGGGGCTACATCATTTATACTTATGTGTCCCTTTGTGTGTTTATCTGTTCAGTTCTCACCATGTTCACACAGATGTCCGTAGTAGCCTGAGCCGCACTGACACGTCCCCGTCACTCTGTCACAAGTGCCATTATTTTGACAGTTACATTTCAGCTGACAGTCGCCACCAAATCTGCCTGCAGGACATTCTGAGAGACAATCGAATGAAACAGGAGGACAGTCAAAAAAAAGAAGAAGAAAAAGCAACCTCATGACTTAACACTAGTGTATATGTTTGTTATATGCAATAATGAGCAAAGGCAGGTCAGAAAATAATCAGCTTGACTGCATTAAGAAAGCAGGTTTATGAAAGTGAGGGACACCTTCATCGCAGTGTGAGCCAGTCCATCCCAGACTGCACGTACAGTTGCCAGTCACAGAGTTGCACACTCCACCATTACTGCAGTTACAGCGCTCAACACAGTCCGCCCCAAACCAGCCTGGAAGGCAACCTGAGTTGGAAAATACGCTCTTAAAATGAAACTGCAGAAATTATACATCATCATCAAAACGGAACAAAATACAATATGACAAAACGTTTTTTCTTTAAAATACGCCTTACTGTTCTGAAACTAAACTTATACAGACACAAAAATTGCCCAATTGTTATAATCCATCACAGTGAGCTCATAGTCCAGATGACACTTACAGAAACCTGAAGAAAGGAGTCTAGACTTTCAGACGATCAGATTACATCTTTTCAGAAATATGAGGTTGTTCACACCCTCAGAGGTCAATAGGTCAGTATAAAATAGAGACGGCCACCAACTACTTGTGTTATGATAGCGATGCGATTTAAGGTTGGTTCACTATTCATAAGCAGTGACATTCAAGGCGTTCTTTAAAACCGCAAACAATGACTCATGATGCTTGAAGCAATTTCTAAAGGTCTAAAGAGTGAGACACAGTTTTAAGGTTGTAGTGACGGTGTTGTTGAAAAGGGTTAAATTACTGTAATAAACCTGGTACAACCCGCATGTTAATTATATTTGTCCAGTTACATCAAGTGTGCATAATACGGGCTTTCTCCGTCTCACATGACTCCTTAATAAAATTTGAAAAATCCGCACTGGTCATAAGAGGAATCAAACCAGTGATCTGCTGTTAGGGAGGCAAAAGCTTTCACCATAAAGCTTGTTTTGACCTCACACTTTGGTGGAGCAGGTGGTTTTGTGTGTAATGTAGAATATTCAGGTGCAGGTTATTGCATCATGATCAAACTGTATCAACAGAACTGAGAACTGACCGTGTCCACAGTCCTTTCCTCTTCGGCCAGGGATGCATTTACAGCGACCGGTGAGCGGGTCACTCTGGGCTCCGTCTCCGCACAGTGCCACCCGAGCGCAGTCGACTCCATAACGCCCGGCTGGACACGCTGTCGCCACAGAGACACACACCAGACGCTTGTCATCCCATGCTAACACGTATTACTAATTCAGTCACCAACTCAGCAAAGTTTAAGATGGACTCACTGATGTTGCAGCGTGCTCCTATAAAACCTGCTGGACAATCACAGGCTCCAGTGGAAGGAATGCATCTCCCTCCATTTTCACACTGGCACTCGCTTTCACAGTTTGGACCATAACGACCCTTTCCACAAACTGAAATGAAACATTTAAACATCAGAGAATTAGCACTTTCACTGTAATGTGATACATCTAGAAGGTTATAAACGTGCTATTTTATGTACTTTGGTCACATCTGGGCCCATGGAAACCTGGAGCGCAGTAACACGATCCAGACACCGGGTGGCAGAGCTGGTTTGTCTCTGAGCACTGGCACACCTGGTTACAGTTCTGTCCAAAGGTTCCTGGAAGACAAGCTGAGAGAGGGAGAGGGTTACATGCACAGTTTGATAAAGATGTTCTTGCTTTTTGATGCATCCTAAATGGGTTTTATTAACAGAAGAATGAGTTAATAAAACCTGTAATGCTTCTTAATTTTAAAATGGACTGGAGGCAGAAGTTAATCCTGCAGCACTTACTCTGCTCACAGCCGTTCCCTGTGAATCCAGGAGCACAGCCGCAGTCTCCAGAGACGTGGTGGCAGGACGTGCCCTGAGCACAGCCACAGTGCTGCCTGCAACCCTTTCCATACGTACCCGGCAAACAGGCTGAAAGAAAACAAAGTCAAAACAATATATAGATATTTAGAGCTATAATTTGGGGACATTTTATTCTGCATATTCACCTTTATCCATATCCTACTTGTAGATGTTTTTTAAATAATGAGTTAGTATGTTTAGTTTGTTCTTTGTTGCTTTGATTGGTCAAGTCAAGTAAATTGTATTCACCACAGAGGGCTTTAAAATCAAATCAAAATCCCCTCTTTCCTAAAACTAAAAAGTTATTACTACTATTAGTATTATTATTATCCTTAGACCATACATTAGGATAACAGAGAAAATAAACCTAGGTGCCATGTACTATACCATTAGAAAGAAGCTGAAATACAACTCAAGGAAACAGAACGATATATATCAAGTACATAGTTTTATCCAAAATAAGAATGTTTTCTCTGAACTTGCCACTGCATGTAGATATTTGCAACAGGGTCATTATCAACATGTCAGGACAAACTCCATCCAGCAGGGGCTGCCAGAGCCCCACAGTGTTGAACTGCACCTTTATCACAGAGTTTTCCTCTCCAGCCCGGTGGACACTGACACGCTCCAGTGACGTGGTGACATGAATCCCCGTTCACGCACTGACATCTCTCCTCACAGCCGGCACCAAACAGGCCTGGTTCACATGCTTAGCGAAGAAGGTGCAAATTAGAGGTTATAATTAACAAAAATACACAATATTGTCAGTCCAACAGTTTCCACTGTGCAGCAGTTCCCATAAGGTCACAGTTTCTTTGGGTTCATTAGTTTTGCTTCACTCACTGGCTCACCTTTCTCACAGCGCTCTCCGATCCAGCCGCCGCTGCAGCTGCACCGTCCAGTCAGGCGGTCGCACTGGCCGCCGTACTCACATTCACACTGCTGCTGGCAGTCCGTCCCGAATCGGCCCACCACACACTCTGTATAAACATACAGCAGCGTGCACGAGCAGAAACACACGTGAGAATCATAACGATCGTGTGTTGTCAAATTTCTGCTGAAGGGCTGCAACATGCCCCCCCCCCCCCCCCAATCATTTATAGTATAGAATTGGAAATCAAGATAGTAGCCACAGAGTTTAGAGGCATTCCAGCAGCAGGATTAGAGGTTTCCTGAGCACGAAGAGGGGGCCGGGCCTGGCATGGCTCTCGACAGGGAAAGGTTGTAACAGGCACAGAGGGAGGATAATGTGTGATATGGAGCTCAAAGGGAGAATAAGTTGGAATGTCATCGCTGGGTCGGCAGAGACTTTTACAGAACAGACCCGTCCGTGGTGCAGAACAAACTGCCAGCAAATAACAAGACTACAAGCAAAAGAAAAAGTATGCAGCAGATTGAACTCAGACTTCTGTATTTCCTGGGCATATTTAGGGTTCAGGTATTGTTATTGTTCTGCAGTGCTGTCCAGACCAACAATAATCATTCTGGCTTAGCAAGACAAGTCGGAGTTCTTCAAGTTTGTAGAGCTGAGTCAAACAGCCTAAAGTGTATATCAGGATAAATGATCAGATTATCATCAATAACAAATGTTTATAAATCAGTGTGTGTTTGTTTTCTCCTTTTGGCTCAATTCCGATATGTCTGTCATGTTTAGATCCAGTATGATCAGTTAAAGATGCTGGTCTGTCGACTGATTGGTTGGTTGAACTTGTAGCTACTGACATTTATTGAAAATGATGATGTGAATAACTTTAGGTTGGTAAAAGATGTTTGTTATTCACGAAATTCGGTTAATTATCTGGCCCTATGAGTATTTCGAAGTGGGAGTTTAGCGTGAAAAATTAGCAAGTTATGATCAGGGTCAAAATATTGATTCAATTAACTGTGTATTTGATACATCATTGAGAACATCTTCTGATTGAAGGACAACCCGCTCTACCACTGCGTTACCTCTATTCCTAAACCCTTGAACATTTTCTGGAGAAAAATGTAGGCAGTGTATCGGAGGGCAGGAGAAAGTAGTATAAAGTTAAAGGGAAATTCAGATTTTGTACCTATTGTACTGGGAATATGGCAAAGTTGCTAAAAACAAGCCTAACAAGGCAAGACACGCCAGAAGTCATTCATGTTTTAAACAATTTTCCTGGTTTGTCAGCGTTGACCTACAGGACTTGCCGCATCTACAAACAGTCCTTGGCCTGTTTACAACATGTCTGATCATCTCCTGTTGCTTGCCCCGTCAGTCTTTGCCAAAAAGAATTTCCCAGATCCGAGTATGTTATTATAAATGGCAGCCAAATGTACAAAAATTTGACCCAAGTTGTAATAAATGAGAATTTTCCTTAAAGTGATTCATCTGTCGGTGGTTTTGTGGTCACACATAAACGGAGACTCTTACTCACAGCATCTCTGAGTCTTACCAAGTTCACAGGCTGTGCCCATCCATCCACTGGCACATGAACATTTTCCGTTGCTCTTGTTACAGGTGGCTCCATTCTGGCACAGACAGCGCTGCTGACAGTCTGCTCCATGAAACCCTGGAGGGCATTCTGGGAAAATAACGCACCGGACAAAACCATATTGTGACACCCTTATTTACCCATCATATAGATGATTACTAAGCTCTGTGTGGCGCTCACTCACCTTCTGTGCAGTTGGGTCCGGTCCAGCCAGGTGTGCACACACACTGCCCACTGGCCGGGTGGCAAACGCCATCGTTACGGCAGCTACAGGTTTGGTTACATCCCTCCCCATAGAAACCGGTTGGGCACACTGCCAGAAGAGGGACAAACAATATCATTACCTCCTGGTGAACTTTGCTGATCAAAAGTGGAAATTCCAGTGTCTGGTAAGCGATACAGGCCATAGCATGGGGAACATCAAGTCGGTGCGTTCTCATGTGCGACTGAACTGGGTTTCCCCAAATAACTCTGAAACCTGGTTTTTGTTTCACTGTGAATCCGCGTGACAAAGATGTTCTCAGTGCTCCGATCGCCGCTTCACAAATGTCCCGATACCATCTTTCATAACACTGGACCCGCTAGCTTCATAACTTTATGTTGTGCACCCGTCACTCACTCAGGTTGCAGAATGGACCGATCCAGCCAGCAGGACAGAAGCAAACTCCTCTGACGTGGTCACAGCTCCCGCCATTGAGACACAAACATTTCTCCTGGCAGTCGAGTCCGTAGAAACCCTGAGGACACGCTGAAACACACACACACACACACACACAAATGTAAAGACTACCTGTTACTGGCATATACTGTATACTGTACATATTTAGAAGGTTAATTCGCCTTTGTGATGTGAAGGAATGTCTCTTACGCTTTTCGCAGAAGGTTCCAGTCCATCCCACCAGGCAGGTACACGCTCCGCTCACATGGTCGCACAACGCCTTGTTGTCACACTGACACCGATGGCGACAACCAAGACCAAACATACCTGATGGGCACTCTGAGGGAATATCACACAGACACACCTTAGACATACAGACTAGTGATATGTGGCTTTCAATAATGTTGAACATTTTGTGTCCAATGTCCTGTTTTATAAAGGTCGGTTTTAAAATGACACAATTCTACGATACAAAATAAGTACCTCATAGAGAATTATTTTTGTATTATTATTTTGGCACCATCTGGTGGTCGCACCGATAATTAAACTGTGCGGAACAATAGTGACGCAAAGTGCCAATAAATGAATTGGCTGACAGCAACATATCCTCCCAACAGATTTTCCAGTTTTATTTTTCTAGAAACTGAGAAAGCCAAAACACCACTCACACTGATGCTCATTTTATTAAAGACATTTCTCAAGCCTTCATCTCCGACTGAAACATTAATAAAGTGAGCAAAAGTGATCGGCAGTGAGCAGGACTTTTAGTTTCTTTCACATCATGAGACTTTATGGTGTGAATTATTCTATGAATAAAAAAAAAAAAGGACACATATTAACTTGAAATCATGACACTGGTCTCTGAATGTTGTCACACATAACTACATACTCTGGTGGCAGCGTGCTCCAGTGTAACCAGCCTCACAGTTGCACTGTCCCGTCGCGGCGTCACAGCTGCCGTCTCCGTTTCTACAGTCGCATGTTTCCGCACAGTCTTCCCCCCAGTGCCCCGCATCACAGCCTGCGGCAGAAAAAACGCGTCAAAAAAACGTGTCAGACAGAACAAATAGCGTCAACAAATGCCTTCCAGCACCGCTACCTTTCCTGCAGTTGTGTCCAGTCCAGCCAGGAGCGCACGTACAGCGCCCACTCACCGGATCACACCGAGCATTGTTCTCACACACACACTTCATTTGGCAAGCTTGACCGAAACGTCCACTCGGGCACGCTGTGCAAGAAAAAAGAAAAAGTAAACCATCAAGACTAATCTACTAGAACAAACTTCACCAAAGAGCATGAAAGCACAGCAAGTTCCCATGGCAGCTTTGGTGCTTCGATTCAGCCGTCAAATGAGGCTTTAAGAGCCAGTGGTTGTTTGACATGGAATTATACTTGTTCTTCCCAGTGAATTATATCTGAGGTGGTTTTCCGGCAGTGGAGGAATTTTAGCTAATGACCTCGGCGAAAACCTGCTCCTCTGTCTTCTCACATCTTGCTCTATTTATTGTCCAAGCTGCACCACAGAGATTTCCATCCTCCTCAGTTTGTTGACTGTTTAATGCATTTAGCTGTGGAAACCCAAAATGCACACTGCTGATACTCACAGTTCTGGCAGAATTTGCCCATGAACCCTGGAGGACAGTTACACGACCCGTTGTGTTTGTCACACACGCCGCCATTCTCACAAACAGGGCATGTTTCTGTGCAGCCTGATCCCCAAAATCCCTCGGGACACACTGTGAAAAAGATTCACATTTGTATCAACTTTACCATGTAAAATGTGTGTGGTTATTTATACGAAAAAAATCTTTCTGCACTCACAGTTCTCACAGTGCTTTCCCGACGTCCCCGCTGGACACTTGCATCGTCCCGACACTTTGTCACATGTGGCGCCGGTGCAGTCACAAGGATGGACGCAGCCTGCTCCGAACCTTCCCGCTGGACAGTCTGACACGGGACACACAGGAGAGCCTCGTCTTACATGAGAGGACAACAACTTGGTGGTGAAGAGCGTGTTCTCTGTAGGGACACCTACCTTGATCACAGCTCTCTCCATGACGACCAGGAGGACATTTTCGTTGGCACTCTCCAGTCACATGATCACATGACACTTCGGGTGGACAGAAGCACTTTTTCTCACAACTGGCTCCGAATGTCCCCGGGTTGCATTCTAAAGACAGAACAGGACAGAGCACTCAATTATCATGTTGTGACCACTGTTACACGAGAGAATGTAAATCATCCTCCCGTTCTTATAATAAGTGGCTCAATGATTTTCTCAATGCTTCTCTGTCTTTATTTAGAGGGGATTTGCTTCTCCTCGACTGACTCATACTGTATATTTGTTCCAGTTTTGACTCCCTTTACTGATTATATCAGAAAGTAAATAGACTTGAATGCAAATCGGTGTACGTGATTGATGTGCCTCTCTGAGCGTGGCTACATCCCGGCCTGTATGGACACTGGAGATACAGCATATCTTGCCATACATGACATATATTCTGTTTTCTTTGTTCGACTGTATGTCAGCAGGTGTGTCAATGGAGGGGGTTTTCTTCATACTTTTTGTTTTTTAAACAACAGCCGTCATCTGTAATCCATGCTGTATTTGTACAGTAATAACTCCTTAGAACAGAAAACAGTATGAACGGTTTGTTGATGAATCGTTGATGGTCCTTGTGATAGTGAGCTCACCTTCCTTGCAGGTGTTGCCCTGGTAGCCTGATTTACAGAGACAGGTGCCATGGCGACGGTGACACTCCAGAGTGTTCTGCTGGACACACCGACACTCCTCAGAGCAGCCGGGGCCGAAGGCCCACTTAGGACAAGCTGAAAGACAACAAACAGAAGATGATTTCATAACAGGATAGTGCACAAAAAGAAATATGATGTGACAACAACCTTGTATGCACAATAGGAGCATTCACAAGATTGTATTATTGCATATGAATACTTGAAATTGAATGCTAGTAATTCATAGTGTCTGGTAATGTGAGAGCACTGGGACTTACGGAGGTGGCAGAAGCGCCCGTAGAGTCCAGGATCACACAGACAGGCTCCGTAGGTTCGGTGGCAGCGCCCGTTATTGGCACAGTTACACTTCTTATTGCACTGCTTCCCATAGAAGCCCTTAGGACAGCCTGCACAGGAAAACAATTCATTGTAAAGCAACTCATTGTAATGGTGGGAGAGAAATGTTTTCACTGAAGATCAAGGAACAAAACATGTCAGCTCGGACCAAGGGGATAACTCACCATCCTGACACAAGTCTCCACTGACCCCAGGAGGACAGCGGCAGCTCCCAGTGACCGGATCACAAGTGGCACCATTTTTACACTTACTGGGGAAGGAGCAGTTTTTACCAAAATATCCCTCGGGGCATGCTGTGAAATGGAAACATAAAAAAGGGTCTATTACTGCTAATCTGTCATACTGACTAATGTGATACAGTAGTAAGAGTATACACATGCATATGTATTTGAGGGTCTGTATATGTTGAGCCAATCCTCACTCTGGTTGCAGACGATGCCTTTCCATCCGTCAGGACAGTCGCAGCCATTTTTCCATGGATTACATTTCCCTCCATTAGAACAGTCGTCACATGTCAAACTGCAGTCATTTCCAAAAGTGTCATCCAAACACACTGGAAAGAACAGAGTAATCAATGAAGTTCACAGTACTATTTTACACCAACACCCACCTGAGTCATAACAGGTTCACAGTGAATGATTGATTTATCTATTTTATTCATATCTCTTAAAAAGAAATGTGTAACTGCCTCAGAACATTTTCTCATTGGATGTCAGAGGTTATGAAAACATTCAAGGTTGACAGCAATAATTTCAAGTTTTAGTATAGTTATGAGGTGCGAAGTTAGCTACACACATTCCATGTAGGCTGAAGGTTATTGAAAATCGCCCTCACACAAAAAATATATATCTAAATTAGTTTTGCAGGTGTTACTCCTGTCAACTTTCAGGGAACATTACACATTAAAGGTTCTGCCGTTGTCAAAAGAGTCCAGGTTTGGGCGACACATAACAGAGCCTTGGACTTCCTGTTACAAGCTGCCAGGATATATAAGCCTCAGCATTCCTGCCAAAGAAACTGTGGTGTTACAGTATGTACAGACAGTACGGGAGCACGAAGCACAGTAATTATCTCCCACCATGAGGTCTGTTCCTGCCCGCAGTAAGCAAGTCTATCAGACAGCTTCACCTCCCGCGAGTCAGGTAATCAGATACAGATTGCTCTTAATGATAATGAGGGGCTTATGGTTTCGAGGGGGAAAACTCACCGAATTTCTCTGCCAGGTTACTCTCGGCCCTCAGCTCCCCTTCGTCGTCTTCATAGTCGTCATAGCGCTCCAGGGGTTGGTCGTAGTCATGCATCAAGGTGAGCAGGGGCTGAATAAGGGGCAACTCGATGGCAGCTCCGCTGGACAGGGCCTCAATTGTATCTTCTAGTGCTGTGCGGAGACAGAGAAGAAGGTTAGGTACACACACTACAATACACAGTGAATGCCATTTGGGTTTTTGTCTTTAAATAACTTATTTTTTTAAACAAATGAACAAAAATAAACAATTTTGATGAGATAAATTGTTTTTAGAATTTGATAGTAAGTCAAGCGAGTGCGAAATAAGAAGGTTAATGATAAGGGAGCCGGGATTGGCTGTTAATATTACTATTCCTGCTGCCGATACTGTTTTTCCCAGTTGTCCCATCGTTTCATTCGCAGGCAGAATCAATGTTGTTAAAATGAATACACTACCAACATTTTAGTTTTTAATTCATTGTATTCCAACGTGTGGGACTACCTCACTTTTAGTTATTATTGCCTTCTTCTTCTGGGTCCAACCATCCAAGTCCTTCATCATGACTGCAGATTGAGCAAGCGTCATATTACCCTACCTTCTTATCTCCACTTATTTTCTTTCTCTTCACTACCTTTGCCTTTAAATTATACAAACGATAACCCAATTGTTACACAGTCCCTTGAAAAAAAAAACTCTCGTTGCTTTTTTCCTCTCTGTATAATTGACATGTCATTTGAGTTGTGGAAACATAACGATGTTGAAACTATGAAAGCTCTTTCCATTGATGGAATATTATAATAAATTTCTCCAAATCCACAATTGTATTAATTCCAACACACCTTCCTCTCCAGACTGCCCAACAATGCATCTATGGAATCATTGTTCTCTTAGCTAAGGCACCAATATATTTTGATTATTATCTAATTTGCATAACACTTCAGTTATTCTGATATCTGCTTGGGAGATTGAGTTTGGATATAACGGAGGACCAGTGGTAAGATGCCGATAAATGTATCCTCTTAGAAACAAGCTACAATTACCAAGATTTTTGGACACACCACATTAATGAATCCTTCATGCAGAATTATTAAGCAACATAAGAAACATGTGTTTCTGTTTGTTATAAATCCTCTGCCTTATCTGTCCTCTGAACTTATCTATAAAACTGAAAACAGATAAACACAATTAAAAAATGAAGAGTAAATACTCTATGTGTTATCAGTGTGTTATCTATCCCAAGGGAACGACTGTGTACACAAGAGGTTCTTTGCAGTACAACAACAACAGTTTGGCAGATTTTCCGTTGGCTTGTTTCTGGTGTGATTCACACTTGGCCCCTCTCTCTTTAAATGTTGATACTTACGGATACAGGATTGCCGGTCCTCGTCCAGACGGAAACCCCGGCGGCAGAAACACTGAAAGGAACCAGCGCTGTTCTGGCATGTGTGATCACAACCGCCATTAGATGCCAGACACTCGTCTACATCTGAACAACACAGACAACACACACTCAAACACTTTTGCTCCATCAAGAGAAGTTGAGAGAAGCCAAAGCAGATTAACTGAGCAGAACTCGCTTTACATGTTGAGCTTAAACAAAGACAGCATTGTGCATGTTTGTGTTGACGTCTTCGGAGTCAAACTGGAACTCTTCTAAATTCAAGACAGGTAAATATTCAGTCTCATAAAAGTGTGAGTGCCATACACATTTTCACTAGGGTGGAACATACCATCACAGCTACATCCGTCTGAGTTGAGTCGGTATCCTGCAGAGCAGTAACATTCATAACCCCCGGGGTAGTTGGTGCAGTCCTGCTCACAGCAGCTCTGCTCTCCACACTCATCGACGTCTGCCAAACACAACAAGCAGGGAGACTGACATGATGGACTGCCTGTCGTGATATGCTTCCCTGCTCACAGACAGAAATCATACAAAATCATGTAAATTGTAGGTTTAGTGTTGAAAACTCAAGACCATCTTTCACCCTGTGACCAAGAAAGCATTTTAATGGAATATATGGGAGTCCTACACCCCCTTAAATAGTTATCTTTTCTTTGATTTTTATTTAAAAAAATCATTGTTCACATATGGCTGTGTAGATCCATATTTTACTTTGTTTTGTTTGGCTGTTTCGTTACTTAATTGTGTTAAATGATCATCAACCTTACCTCAACCTCAACCTTTTTTCAGTGATCCCTGTGAAATATTTGAAAGAATAAACATATAGATGCCTGTATGTATGCCTGCTTATATTTTAAAAGCATATTCATTATTTCAAACTCAGCGTAAATGAACGACATGAACATATGAATATAACAAATTTCCATGACTTTTATTTTTTCCAAGGACTTTTCCAGGCATGGAAATAACCATTTTAAAATTCCATGACTTTTCCATGTTTTCCATGACCGTAAGAACCCTGAGCTTTCCTCTGCCGTTATAATTTGTTATATTGAGTCAATGACTTCAATGAGTCAATGCAAGTACATTACATCTTCTTACCGGCACAGGTTTTGAGGTCGTCGTCTAGTCTGTAACCTTGGTTACAGGAGCAAACGGGCCCGACGGTTGAATGTTGGCAGTTGTGCGAACAGCCTCCGTTGTCGTTCTCGCAGCTGTTCACGATCTCCATCTCGATTCCTTTAACAAGTTCAAAGTGAGATATTGTTTGTTAATTTAAGGGCTATAATATTTTTGTACTAACTAAATATAAAGTGTTTATGCATGTGATAATATTAATAGAGTAAAATCTGACTGTAGCAATGTTTTCCATCAGATCCCAGCTCATAGGCAGCGTGGCACACACAGGCGTAGGAGCCCAGTGTGTTGTGGCAGCCATGTGCACAGTTGGCCTCTTCTATTTCACACTCGTCGATATCTGTGGCAAAAATATGTTTAAGAAAGAATTAATACAATGGAGGGATACATCTGTGGTTAATTTACATCAAACAAAATCCATGTTTGCACTTGAAAATCATCTTTTACAAACTTTTAACTGTTGGGAGATAAATAATGGAAACATCGGCTTTAAAATTCTTCATCTTTTTGTTTTACAAGCTGTAGTATATTTTAATCATGACAGGGATCTTTTTTCTGGAGTTTTTAAATCGTATCAAAGTTTTTAATCGGACCAACACGTTTCAGCTTGTGGCCTTCCCTTATTAGAAGTGTTGCTGGAGTTTGAACCTCTCCAGACTTTTAACTTTTTCCATGCACCTTGAAAGTTGGTGAAGTTGTGCCAGAAACCTCCACTCTGCTTCTACAGCAAACAGAGTTTTCCCAGTTCATATGGAAATGTAGATTTTCCAATTTCTATTCCTCTGCTGTTTCCAATATTCAAACTTTTGAATCAACGTGGATGAGAAATTCAAACATCTAGAGCTTTAACTGTCAACTGGGTAAACTTCATCTGCTGAGGAAAATGACTGAGCGATGATCAAAAGCTCCAGAGCAGCTACTAAATGTGGCAATATTGTTCCATTTACTATGTATGTCTTCCTATAGTTTCTCACTTGATGAACTCTGAGCTACCTTAATAATCATTATATATATATCATTTATGTTACTGGTTAGATTACCTGCACAGGTTTTCCCATCTTCAGCCAGGATGTAACCAGCTTTACAGTCACAGTGAGGTTTCCCACCATCAACCCGACACTCGTGCATACAGCCTCCGTTTTGATCTGCACAGGGATTCTGCACTGCAACACAAAAACCACACACTCATAAATATAAATCCAATGGTGTCAGTCAAGTGGGGAACACTTCTAGTGCGCTGGTGGAGAGCAGGTGGAGAGCTTTAAATTCACACTGCACCTCAACCTCATCTCTTCATTGACCTCTCTGCATAGTTATGTGTGTTTGACATGTATAAGCCTGTTAAGGGTTAAGAACTTTCAGCTCTGCAACAATTAGAGGCTGTTTTCCAACCATTACTAAAAGCATCTGAGAGAAAGTCATTTAAAATGTGTACATGTGTATTTTCCCACCCCCTGATAACTGTATTCAACTACATGGCCTCAGAGATCAGAGAGAATAAAAGCAGCAATGACATCAAAATACTAATTTCATGGAGAAAAAAAACAATGAGGCAGACTGCTGTGATTCACTCCAATGTCTCCTTCCATGGACAGTTAATCCTGCTCCAGCACAGACATCCTGTCAGATAATCACAACTGGCAATAGATACAGAAAATGATTTTTTTTAATGTTATGATCACCTCTTCAGAATCACACCCACATAGTCTTCCAACGTGCTCAGTTTTATTGGGACTCTTTTCTTAGTCACCGATCCATTTATTATTTCTCTTTTCTGTCCTGTGCCATGTGTTGATGTGTGTTTAGTGTTGCCTTACACCACAGTTTCACTCACATTTACAATGCTTGCCATCCTCTTTCAGCACGTAGTTTGCCTTGCAGCGACAGCGGAAATTGACGGCAGACTGCTGCATGCAGTAGTGTTCACATCCTCCGTTGCTGGTGGCACACGAATGAACAGCTGAGCAGGAAAAACAAGAGAGAAAAATTTAGAGACGTGACAAAAGGCTAGAAAAACTTAAATGAAGGAACAGAAAAAGGAGACAGTCATAGGAGATGAGAAAATCCACCATCTTGGCAGAAAATAAATCAATGCTTATGAATCTAAATTGCAGTTTTATAAACCTTTCTGACTTGATTTGACTGCAGTGGCACATCCACGGGAATATTTCTCAGAGGTCATGATCGCTGTACTGGCATTCCTACAATCAGCGAATACCTCAGAGAATTGCTTTGCTCTGACACAAAAGATCCATCTCCACAGAAGAGCCAAAAATCACTATGGTGGACAACGCTCGTCCACTGATGAGATTGAGGGCAGAGCCAGCTCAATCATCTTCTCTCCGTCTGCATCTCTCTTTTTTGTAGCAACAGATGAAACCCGGGTAGTCGGCCTGGACTCGACCCCTTTTACAAAACAACAGGTACAGAGGCAGAACAGCCAGACGTTCTCAAAGCCGCTGTTTTTCAAACTCAAAGGCAGGAGTCAAGATCCATCCATCACAATTACACGTCAAACAGGGAGCTTTCCAGCTCAAATATTATTCCGCCACACGCTAAGTGTGTGGGATACTACATCTGACCTGTGCTGGGAGATCAAGAGCTGGATAAGACAAACAGAGCTGAGACTGAATATATTTGAGGAATACTGCTCTTCTTGTTCTACCTGTGACTCTGTGCTGCTGACTGGTATGTGCAAGTGGTCCTGTTTTATTCACTTTCCAAGGGACAGTAATATTTCAGAGTTGATTTTAGTACTTGATCCATCTGTAAACATGCCGGCACTTTTCAGCTTGCCTCTTCACAATCTGAACACAACTAGAAGCAGAGGGATATGCAGCCTCACAGTAAGGTTCACCTAGGAGTCAGTCCAGATGTGCACTATGATTACTGGTGCAATCAGTCATTTCTTCATGCAAAGCTGTCACAAAAAAGGCCTCACAGGGACAGTTGGGTCCCAGCTACAGTGTCTGCTCTATAAGACAATGAAACAACTTTGCATTACGAAGCCAAAAAACACATAATGAGTTCCACTCTAAATGTCAGGACGCTCTGTATACATTCCTGACTGCTGAAAGTGGTGCCAGGTTTATACTCTTTTTCTACATCAGCTATTTCTGAAAAATCTAATTATAATGTATCTGGTGAGACAAAAACAACATACAGGTACTGCGTGAACTCAGCGGAGGTCAAGAGTGACAGAATAACAAGCAGATGTATGTGAAGCTTATGCGAGCGGTGAAATAACAGTCAAGCAGAATAGAATGGAGGAAAAGGTTGGAACTACAACTAAACCGGGACGGAAACCATGGCCAACCAAACTGATAAATCAACCCATGGTTTTCTACATTCTCTATTCATAATTCTGATACTTTGTTTTAAATTGAAGTACTTATATAATGTATAGGTGGTTCATCTTTGTATATTTGTAAAGACAGACTGAGCAGTTTAGGGGATTAACACATCATGGGGCATGTTCAAACAAATTACACAGGGACAGTTTTTCTTCTTTTTTTCTCAGAAAACAGCGTATACAGTAAAAATATATATGAAAATGCATTTGCGTCCATTAATATACTGAAAAAGTAACAGTAAAGACAATAGCTTTATTCTATGGATATACATTTTAGTACTACAAAGTATGTAGGACAAACTAGAGCTGACATTATTAGTCAGATGATCAATAGGGTAGTATTTTGTTCCTTTATTAAGAGAAGAGACAGAGAGATGAAACAGGGATGAGAGACTGGGGCAACGAGCGTCAGTAACTATGTTGATAATCATTTCATTGTTTAAGAAATCTGTCAAGACAAAAATCATTGGTTCCAGTTTCTCAGATGTGAGAATGCTGCTTTACTTTGTGCCATGTGATCATAAACTGAAGGTCTTTGGGTTTTGGATCGTTGGTTAAACTGAATAAGCAATTTAATGACAACACCTTGGGCTTAAGGAAATTGTCTGTTGGACATTTTTCACAATTTTCTCACATTCTACCTGCCAACCAATAATAAAAAGACTCATAGCAGATTAGTCAATCATGAAAGCAGCAGTTTGTTGGGGCCTTATACAATGTGCTCCAGGATATATCTGTTGATTCAAGCACAGGAAAACATCTTTCTACAAGATGTCCACTGAAGGGTATAAAACCTGCACGGACTGTAACTCGGTGAGGTTTTACCAGCAAATATTATTTGAATCATCTCACTATTGGGCTTTCTGTCAGAATCAAAAGGCGTCATCTTTTGCAATATCATGCATGTGGTTTACATGGTTAAGTGCCCATCTCAAAAAACATATGTGGCTAAACTTTAATGATATAATAACCAAAGACATAACACTCACAGTAAAGACTTTCAGAAGACTAGTTCCTCTGAAACAGTGATTCATTGTTCATGTGAGTTTTGAACCAGTGAGGCCACAATACTAATGGTAAACTTTGTAGGCCGCCATGCTCCGTTTCTAATCGGATTAAAGGAAGGATGATACCTAAAATCAAGTTGCGATTGTAACATTACATCACAGTATGCTAAGAAATTGCCGGTTATAAGTATTATTTCAGTGTGTAGACTCCTGACTTCTGTTTTTTCAGCTTGTACAATGTAAGCACTACTACATAGCGAATGTTTCGTACCCAGGCAGGTGCGGCTGTCCACATGCAAGCGAGAACCTGGGTGGCATTCACAGTAGTAGGAGCCCCTGGTGTTCACACATCTGTGCTGGCAGCCTCCATTATGGACCTGGCACTCATCGATATCTGTAGGTAAGGAGGGAAAAAAAGAAAAAGACGGAAGCAGACAGAAGGAAAACGAATGGAGAGAAATTAGTGCAATTTAACTAAATCCTGTCATTATGAGAAACAAATTGGACCCAAGAACAAAGACCAGATGAGCTGCCAAGCTGAGGGAGGAATTTAACACAGGTTTTCGGATAAGGAAGGATGTACTCCGAGAGGAAAGGAGATGATGGATGAGAAGGGAAAGTGTTCTACAAAGTGCATTGCAGCTCAAACAAACAAATCCCTCCATGTGGGAACAACTACTGAACATTTAAACCCAAATTGAAATTCCTTTGCTTCTTGTCAGAGTCCCTCGGGTGCAGCAAACATATGGAAGCTTAAAATCAGAGGATGCAAAACATACACATTCCTCTCAGCCGTGTCTTGAGATTATACACAATTAAAAGAAAGTGTCTGGGAAAGTGATGGCGAGGGAAACACGACAGCCTCGCATGTGACCAGAGGTCAAATTAATCGAGCAGTGTTCCTTAGCATTTCTTATTTTAAGGGTCAAAGACAAATAAATTGTTGTCTCAGTTCCACAGCAGACCCCCTGTGAGATCAGAGCTGATTTATGAAGTCCTGTTATGTTTGGACTTCTGCTAACAGCCTATCGGCTGCCAGAATTATCGGGGAAATTAGGACATGAAGTTGAACCCACCTCACCTCCAGCTGGTGACAAGTTACTGGAAATGTTGCTGGCTGATAAAAAAGACGCGATGTGTAAATGTACTCTGGCTGCTGTGTTTGAATACAGCCAGCACATCATGAAAGTATATTAGTCAGCGCCGAGTCAAATGCCTGGTTAAAAAATGTGCTGTTCAGTGCAGTGTTGACTCCAGGCAGCTATTTTCAGCAAGGAACTATTTCAAGAATTTGGCTGAATTCCAGTAAAAAAGAGCTAGTTTTACAAACTTGTTAATAATTTACTACGGAGGATTTTTTAAATTTATTGTCTCTTGCCTTTTTATATGTTTAGTGTTGTTTTGTCTCTAATGATCATACGTTTGTCTTACAACACTGTGTTGTAAAATGCATTTCAATTATGCAGTTCAATATACAAAAACAAATAATGTTTCAACATTTATCACACTGCCAATCCCTTTCCCCCAAAAAACAATAGACAGTCTTGTAGCCTTTGTGGGAAGAATAATAATATGCAATCTCCTTCATATCTTGCCTCTCAGTGCAGTTTTCTCCCACAGTCAAAAGACAAGCCAGTTAGGGAAAGTATTCATTGCCTATAGATGTGAATGTGAATGTGATATATTGTCTGTCTATGTGTCAGGGCAGCAACCCTGCAAAGAATAAAAGGGTATAGATATAATGGATGGATACATGCATGATGCTGCCGTATTTTTTTTTTCTGATTTTATTTTATTAGCCTTTTGAATGTTCTACTTTATTTTATTGACCTTTTAAATTTAATTCATTATAAGTCATTATATCCTTCTATGCTTTCTTTAGATAGACACCTTTGTCATTTTACCTCACATGTGTTGCTGGTCTATCGCTGCCAAAATCAGTTTGTTTGTTTGTGTTTATGTGTGCATTCAGTGTTTTAGTTTGGATTCACCAAATACATATAAAAAATATACCGTAAACAAGCCTTTTTTTAGGTAGCTGCTGCCCAGCAGTGCAGTACATTGCTTAGCTTTTACGCTGGTACTCCTGCCTGCTTCTCCAAACTTGGTTCATGTCAACCTTCATTTACTGAATATGGATAAGTATGTCATACAACCCTACGTCAAAAAATACAAACTATCCCTTTAAGGATTTATTTCTCGTGGCCCGTCGTGAAACAAATATAAATCTCTGGAACATAAGGAGTGAATTTAGCCTCCATAGAGCTTTGTCACGCTGTGTGGGAAGGAGGCCGCATGGCAGTGGGATAGTCCGCATCTGAGCCTCATCATGCACATTACAGACCACCACATTATTGTCGACATGTTTCCGCAGTACATACAAACAATATTTGACCAATGATTATCCCATAAATCAGGTAGAAGACGCATAAAATATAACTCCGATGTTATCGAACATGATGGGGAAGCACAGTGTTGCAAATTACGAAATCTTTGTGGTTAATGTGATTCATAAAATATCTTTCTCCTCATAATAAAAACAAGGATAGGGTTAGGATAAGAACAAAAATTGTATGAACACAAAATGACTTAAATCTACTTGCTTTATTGTTCCAGTAAAACCTATCCAAGACAACTAAATTAAAAGGAATATCCTACTTCGGAACTCATCTACTCATAATAATATCCAATGACATTTTCAAATATAGCGTTTGGGGCGGAAATGAGCTTCTAAACTTTCCTCTTCTTAGTCTCTCTGCTGCCAAATTTCAGTTCCACTTCATCCAGGAAAGCTGGCAGGAGCCGTTCTTTAGTTTTTCCATCCATGCTGAATGCCGTCCTCTGGTTTGGTTTGGTTTGGTTTTTCATAACATAGGTCCAACGTTATGGAGCTGCTGTTGACTCCAGCACACAGTCAGTGAAGCCCCTCCAGCCCGGTTTCCACTTCCAGAACATGATCCACCCCGAGCTGCGAGCCAAAGCCTCAGCAGACATTGGCTTTTACAGAAGGCACATTAATTCTCTACCCGCAGCCACCTACAGCACACTGTCAGCTTCATGGAAAACTATTTCGGTCCATTTGAAAGGTGATTTGTTTATTGTGTGCAGAAGATACATTATTTTGGAACAGCCTTGATTTAAGTCCAACACTTGCATCTAAGTAACACAGCAGATCAGAGGGATTATCAGTAATATGGTAATATTAAATGTTAAATATGTTTCCTCTTGTGCATTATCCCCGAGCGCTGTAGTCCTGCCAAAATATTCAGTCAAAATAATATTGACATAATCTGTCGAGAGTGTATCTGGTATCTAGCCCTGTTTGTGTTAGCGTCACAAAGCGTCTCTCATGATTCATCGTTCATGTTTTCATGTGCTCTAATCTTTGTTGGTAAAGCAATCCTCCCCTACTCTGATCAGAGACAAAGTCATCTGGACAGTGCCAGACAGCGCTTACAGCAGACACATTATCAGTGGGGCTGATAAGCCAGTCTGGATAAACTACCAACAAATACTCCAACTAGTGTAAATAACTCCCTACTTATGTATTAAAGAATTTAATACATAAATATATATACATATATATATATATATAACAATGATGTGACCGGAATTCTATTCATGATCCTTTGTGGAATTAACTTCCTCTCCTTTTAAAAGAGTAAAATACATTTATTATAAGATAAAATCAAAGTGTTACTCACTTTGTAAAACGTAATAATTTAACTGTGAATCATCAAAATACTCCTCTCGAGGATGGAGCCAGAGTTGGAGCATTAAACACTGCGGCCGCAGCTTCATCTGCAGTTTGACTGAAACGATCACTTACCGGCTGCAGGGTAGCCCCGGTTGTAGCCATGGTATCCATGGTAACAGTATGGCTGATAGCATATCCTTCTATAGTAATTCTGTGGATAGTTTGCAGCAGATGTCACACATGCCATCACTTCAACTAAAACCAAAAGGTAAATCCACCATCCTGATGACAAAGCCATGGTCGAAAAAGAAATGTAATGCCTCACAGAGACCTTAAACAAAAGTTAAAGAATTTAGCGTAAAAAATGAAACCCAATTGTTGTTCAGTACTATAGCTATGAAAAGTCTATAAGGCTATAAAAGACTCTGCCTCCTGATTTGTCTCTCCCTTCCTCCATCCCCCTCTCTCTTTCACCCTCCCATCTACTCAAACTAAATGTCCATCACATTAAAAGGTCCTCCTCTCTCTCCCCTTTTCCTGAGATTTACCGCTCACCCCCAGCCTAAACTCTACATAAGAAAAAAGGCATATCCAGTCTTGCATCATGAACTACAAATACATAATTCTGCATTTTACGAGCCAGCATTGATTGAGGTATTTCTCTCAATGATGTTCTACATTTCACTTATGGGCCACTGTATTTTTCAAAGAATATGATGCGATAAAAAGCAAGATGTATAAGTGCAAATAACTCCGTTGTTGGAGAATAAAGAAAGCTAACAGACAGAAGGATGTACCGTCTATATGTTTCTTTTGCCATTGACATGCATTTAAAAAAAAGGACACTAAAGGAAAGCCAAATGAGATAGGTGCCATACGACAAATCCAGTATTTATAATCCAAACATCTGAAAAAGGAATGAGCCTTGCAGTGAAATTGACTATTTCGGAGCTAAGCACTATGCACTCTCATCTGGTGCCAACACATACACAAACAAAGAAGCAGGACCATGACGGCACTTTATAGAGCTTATAAAGAGCCAAGCATGTTCATGGTCAGCATCACTTCCCGTGATTTGAACAGAAATGGTCCTTACCAGACCTCAGCGGGATACAATGGCTGTAAGCTTCTCTTCTTATGACCTGTCTTTGAAACCATGCGAACATAAGCCTTCTGTAACATACACCTGTGCAGTCATTACATCAGGCCACAAGCATCTGACAAGAACTCAAGCTCAGACAGACCAGCAGAAATCTGATGCAGATTGTTTTTGTCTCACCACACGCAAAAACATATTCACAACTCGTCTGGACACATCATCGCACATTAAAAGTGTATTTGTGCAGACTTCAGCATCATGTGGACAATATTGCCAGCCAGGTGAGAAGGAATGCAATCTGCTCAGGCAAATGATTGGCAATGTATCTTTCAGCTATGGCTCCAAGTCTGAGTAAAGAAATAAATCGGAATACAATAAAAGAAATATCCCATAGAGAACATGGCAACAGATTTTTTGAAATCTTTCCAGGAACTGTAACTCTCACAGTTAACAAGGGCATCTAATAAATACCTGCTGATTTTGGAAGATGTAACTCACACACTCCTCGAGCTCACTGTTGAGACAAGTGCCAAGCACTGGCAGACCATAACTTCCACCTTCACGCTCTTATTGGTCTGAGCAATCAAGTTCATTTGGCATGATGGCTAAAGTGTTGACACTACTGGACTGGACTCAGCACGACTGTTGGCCTTTGATCAGTGCCATTTGTATCAACGCTGCTTCTTCAAAAGAAAAAAGAAAAATGGCTTGAATAAAGTCTAGAAAACCGTCCAAAACAGATTAAATTGTAATTCATTATTTTATTTTGCTTTCCTTTTATTTATTTTTGCACTGAACAAAAGATGCATTTGTTCGTTTCCGTCTATGGCAGCTGTATTCATCTTGACATCCCACAGCAGATGTTTTTTATCAAAAATATTAAAGCACGTTGCCAAGGACAGGATTCCTCCAAAGTAGTAGTGCGGTTGTGTACGATCCAACTCCCCAGAACCATTTGTTTTTAGGAGCTAAATGAATGGATCTTGTCCCTCATCTGGACTCGTGCAGGCTTGGACTCTGCAGCCCTCCCAGCTTCAGGCCGTCATGCAGACGGAAACCTGATCACTTTCTGCAGACCCAGTGCCACACATGCAGCGCTTACTTAAATATCCACTGCATTCATCCAGCTTCTTTTACTTCTGTTAATACTGCTGCCAATTACAGACAATTAGGACATTAATGCTGCGAGTAGCTGTTTTCTTCCAATATACACCAGTGGCGGAGAGCAGAGGGCTATGAAAGCCAGCTGTGACAACGTTCCCATCGACTCTCCTAATAACCGTGACCTGGATCAGATCTTTCACTGGTTCCTCCAGCAGACAACCTTACTGCAGAGCACTCCAACTTCTCTCCTCTAGGCTTGGCTGCTGCACAGAGGAATCATTATTCTGATTGAATCAACCACTCCCACAGATTTCCTTATCAGAAACATCAAACTATGATGGACCAAAATGGGAATCTTATGGGAAAATATTTGGGAAGAAGCTCAGTTTTGGTAATCTGTCTTTCGGAGATGCTGGGCAGACATTTAGAGTCATAAAAAAGATCTGGCCCTTAACTTGGGTTCCAATGGTATGGTTTGGATGTTAACTGGTTGCGCCATTGAGCCTTTAATACAATTTACAATAAAACTCCATAAATGTCAACATAAACATCTGCAAAAAGAATACAAAATAAAGGACCAAAACATTTGGATGCTGACTGAAGTAATTATTTGCAAGGTGAACCATTACGAGCTCAGTATGTTTAAAATGAAAAAGGTTGTTCCATAGTCATCCAATAACAAACTGGTTCAATAAGACTAAGATTCTACAGCTCTGATATTTGCCAATAAGCACTACATGCAAAGTACAGCTGGGGCTGATGGGAATAGCACTAGTTGTGCAGGTAGTTGGTCATCAACCAAAGTATCGGACCAATTTAAATATTTATGGTGGCACAAAATGGAAAGTTGAAGGATCACCAAAGTTGTTGCAAAGTTTGAATTTGAGGGGAACATAAATGTAGTCGCAACATTTCACACACTTTAGGGTTCATCCTCCAAGCAATAATGTCAGTACCAAGTTTCATCTACTAACTGATAAGATATGTCGGCCTGGACTTAGTGACTGGCATTGCCATCCCGAGAGCCACATCGCTAGCATGAATAAGAACATTTAAGAGGAGAGTGAAGGTGAGTGGAGTAAGGACACAAAGCCGGATGAAGGTTATTTCAGGATTAGAGGTCAGACTACATGGTGTCATCTCAAGATGAGCAATAATGACAAAACGCAATATAATATTTGGTTTTACCACAGAATATTTCAATACTATAATTCTTTTGGAGAGGACCACTCAGGAACATTTTGAGCGTAGTAATGTGGAACCGATTACTGGGCAGATTAAAAAAAAATTATTCAGTTCGATCATTGTCGCTATAAAGTGTGATAACCACAACCCCAAGTACTGGTGTCATATTACTTATATTGATATTAAATATATAACCCAGCTCCACAACCAAACAAATGAAGCTCAAGCGTAAGTTCAGACAGGAGACTCACCTTGACAGGTTTTGCCATCTTCATTCAGCTTTTGTCCAGGAGGGCACCTGCAGTAGTAACTTCCAATGGTGTTGCAGCAGAGAGCCTCACAGGCGCCATTGGTCTCCTCACATTCATTAACATCTGACAGGGAGAAACAAGGACAAAGTTAAGAAAAAATGCATCTTCCTTTTCATGTTTGCTTGATTACATTTCAAATGTTTTCCGTGAATGAATTTTAATCTAGCTTTTGAAAATGTGGAAAATTAATAAAGTGCTTAAGTGCCTGGAAATTCATAAGAATGACTGTGGTAAACATTGTGCTCCGTTTCCATCCTTTAACGTCTCCTTAGTACCAACTCCAAGCAAGAGGAAAACTACATCCAATATATCCAAAACAGAATCAAAATTAGTAATACATTGAGAGGGACACAAGGAAATATGCAGCATTTACATGCTGCCTTTGTCACCTCTAACTTCCTCCAACATGAACAAGGACCTCCAAAACACTTCAACAAGATCACACTGTTTCTCCAAGTCATTTCCATCAGCTAAACATCCTGCCAAAGCTGTCATCAACTAAGTTAGATAAAAATCTGTTCCTCTAGTTCCCAAACTACGCATAATGACTCATTTCAGATCCAGGTGCCGACAGTTCACCATATACCATAATTTGAGCTGCAGAGCATCTGCGTAATGTGGAGATATTGAATACTGAAAGGAGTGTTTCAGGTTGTTCCCCTTTTGCCTGCAGTTTTTGGATGCAGCTCAAAATTGCATGCATTAATGTTACATTTTGTTGACATGGGGGTTTGTCAGTCGGCGATAATGCTTACAGCGTACTTTTAAACTTGATGACTTTGGTTTGGTTTGCCATGCAGAAGGAGTCTTGGACTGAAAACTGAAAGCCGTGGAGAAAAATAGGAGGGAGCTTTCACTTGGCACTAAGCAGCTTGTAAACGTGTGCCATGTCCATAAAAGAGGAGCGGTACTGTACAGGGGTAGAGTCCAAATGCAAAGAAAATTGCTTGATTTTCCCCTGTCACGTAAATGTTGGTGCATTACAATGCCAGCGTTTAACCAGCCAATTAAACGATTTCCCTCTCAGTTTACAGCATCTGGAAATGTTCACACCAAACACACTGCACTCTTTCTATTCCCAAGTGTTTAAAAAACTCTTAATAAAACTTGAATGACACACAATATGTCATGAAATGTTACCTTTAACATCAAGAATACATTTTATTATACTACAAAACATAATTTCTGATAAATGCATCACTTCAGTCCTCCTTAGCTTGACAAGATGAATTGCAGCTAAAGAGCCACTTTGGGATCCTCACCGAGTTTTATTTGAACACTTCACCACAATAGCTTGATTTAATGAGTCTGGGTCCTGGTATGAGAGAGAGCCTCTGCCTTTAACTACCATTCATTTAACCTGCTAAATAAGCACCATGATAATAGCAGGTTTGAATAAAATAATGCAGAAATAAGCAAACAAGTGATGGTGACCTGAAGTCAAGGGCAAGATTAAAGGACGGATCCTGTGGGGAGATTTGCAGTACAAGAGCGTTCGTGTTGCGTTGAGTGTGTGTTTGTGAAAGACAACGTCCATCTCCTGCTCTTCCCCCCTGAGGCCACACACCTGTGTGGCAGTCAGTGTCATGCTCAGCATTTCTGCCCAATAAGCAGACAGGAATGTTGAACCGCTATGGGTTAGAATACAAAACACAACACTGGAAACTACTGTGGATCAATAAAGTAGCGTGTTTTTAGCAAGGACAGGAGTTTTGTCTTTTTCTGCCGTGTTAAAAGGGCAGAATAAACTCAATAGAGGTAAACTATGCACATGCTTTTATTGTATTACTATCCAACCATCTTAAATTAGATTGTTGTTAGTTTGGAACAATAAATAGTTCAAAACTTCTGCCAAAAAAACAATAAAAAGAGATGAACCAGAACATTGTGGTTGTATCATGGAAATATTATCAATATATCTCTTTGCTACACAACAGTAAATATAAGCTTTTTTCCAAACAGAAACTGTCCTAGACATAAAAGTATTTTCCCTGAATGTTAAACTCAATGACCTCTGAAGAGATGGGGTTGCAGCAGAAGCTGCATCAGACTCCAGGGGGCATTTCAATTTGTGTCACCCTCATTTGGCCATCAATCCGTCACCAAGCTGAACCTCCAGCAGACTGATCCGACACATCTAAAGCAGCGAAACAAGAGCTGTATCCTCCTTCAGAAAAAAGAAGCATGTTTTAAGAGCAACCCCCCTCCCCTGAACATCAGATCACCACGGTTTCTTCTCTCTGACCTCAGCCTCCGGGGGTTCGGTGTGCACGTTTTCCAAAAAGAGATCACATGCCTGAACCATTGTAATTTGCCTATTGCCCAATTTATGCCCGAGGTCAGGGTCAAAGTCCAAAACTCAGGGTCAAACCCATGCAGGGAGGATCACACGTGACTGTTTCACCATTTTGTGGGAAGTAAACCTGAAGATTCCTTGATGAAATGGTGTCGATGAAACATTGTACATAGTGTGCAGTTTACCACAAACATCTGTACAGCCTAGCGCATGCTTCCTGTCTAAATATGAATCTTTGTGAAACGTAAAAGGGAATGCAACTTGTGATTATTTTCATTATTAATTATTGTAAACTGTCAATAATTATTTTGAATGAACAAATAAAGGAAAAGGTCAATATCTTTGGAAATATACTTCTTTGCCTTCTAGCTGGAAACAAATTGATACAGTGATACATTGATACTGTGTGCAACTATGAACCTACCACCAGCAGTTGGTTAGCCTAGCTTAGCATAAAGACTGAAAAGATACATCGTCGGTAAGCTTGAGAGGTGCTAAACTATTAGTTGACTGAAAACAAATACTGTACGTTCGAGACATTGTGTAGACGGTTCAGTTCCAAAAGATATTCTATTTATAATGATTATAATGAAAACACAACTAATTCTGATGATTGTCATTTATCAAAGCAAATGTTTGTCAACTTATTTGGCAAACAAAAATCGAATTACATCTTTTTTTTATGACGGGGTAATGTCTAGACGATATCCGACAAATTGCGAAAACTTGCAAAAACTCGAGACTCAATACCCGACGACTTATTTAAACCCTAACCATCCGAAGTCAATGCCTACCGTAACCATCTTGCAATAGTTTTTATTAAATTGTTATGACACAAAACATGAACATTCGGGAAAAGCAGAGATGCGATTCCACACAGCAAATGCCATAGTTTACTGGGTGTGACTACTGTTTAGGCATCTACTGACTAAATTGACCACAAAAAATCACAATCTGTGCAGCTAAAAAATGTCATAATGGAAACCCTGGAATATTCTGTTATTCATCATGTCTGTATGCAATTGTGCATTGTTCCAATTGGATACAAAATATTGTGCCAGATTGCTCAGTGATGTTATGTCTTCTTGTGTATTTCCCTGCAGTGTCCCAAAGCAATCAGGTCAAGAATTAAAAACAAAAACTTTGATTTGAAAACTAAATCTCTTGATTGCGTCTCTGCAAGTTCAGCTGCAGCAAAGCTCCGGGTTTACATTCCTCTGCTGTATTGTGTGACTTCCTGCGATAAGGACGACAGCCACCGCTCCCAGGACGGCGGGGGCCAATGTCTCCGTGGACCATGAGGGGCCAACAAAAACCACCAGACCCCCGATATCATCTCAGGAAGGGTCATGGGCCGTAAAATTGCAGTATTCATCGGGGGATCAGGAGAAAAGGGGGACTAAGGAGAGCCTAACCTGTTTCCTTTTAGGGTCCTGATCTAAACGCCTGCTGGTGTAATAATGTGCTTTGCTTGTGTTCATTCCTGGTTGCATTCCCTGCTGTCCTTACAGCTGCTTTCATTTACCAGGTGCGATAAAGATTGGCTAAAGGTTTCATTCAGACGAGGATTTCTCTGCGACAGAGCTGCGCATGTAGCCGCAGCAGGACGACGCATGACAACATCTTGCCTGAGGAACAAACCAACCGTCTATGAACAGGAACTCACAATTTACTTCTCACACTTTCACAGGAAACTCATCCTCACCTTCGACCTCAAGTATAACTGACCCATAAAATGCTTTTTAAAGGGTCTTTTCAAAAGGCCAGTTCTGCTGGCTGAGACCATGTATTCATATATTGCACTGTACTGTAGCTGCACTCTTATTTTATATTAACTGTTTAATCCCCGCTTATTTTTACATTCTGTTATTTTTGTAATTTAAATAATATACATGTATATGTGCTTCCTTTTTATACATTGCCTACTGTTTATGTTTCAGGTACAGTACTTGGGGTTGCATCGTGGTTGAAGGGTACTAAATACAAATAAACCCACCTTGCCTTTCATAGAGGACACGTTTCCTTTATCCGTCCCACAGGCAAGAATGCCTGGCAGAAGCTCAAATGAAACTGATGCACGGATGAAATATTCTTCCCCAAGCTCACAAACTTTATTATAAAACTTATTTTATGCACCCTATAACTCCTCATGGATTACACATAGCTATTCTTCCTGGAGTCAGATATCATGAAAGTCCAAAAGAAACCTTTTAAATGTTTTATCCAAGCATTACTGCTGCGGTTTGGGTCAGTGTGTCTACATTATTGCGGAAGTACTTTAGTTCTAAGGTTTCCTTGTAATGCTTTTCTGCCAGACTACTGTCTCTGTGCTATAACATTTACAGGTAGACTGCAAGCCAACAAGAGCGTAGAACGAGAACTTCACTAGCAGAGTGTAATCAGATGAGGAAAACAATGACATTTTGAGGACTTAGGATATAGACGTTTACATGAATTAGTAATTAAATTCAATAAATAAAGTATGAAAGCACAAAAGATCTGACATATTTACTGTCAGTGCGCACCATTTCCGGGGGGTTGAGGGGTAATGACTGAAATTAATTTTGGTTATACAGATTCTCAGAGTAGACAATAAATACATTTAAAACTAGAGGAGACAGTCATTTGCTAGACTGGGATTTTATGTAAAATAGGACTAAAGTAGAATGCATTTCTTTCCATCCTTCTCTTTTGCAAGGCAACCGTTCAAATTCAACATTGCCCCCTGCTGTTAATCTCCTGCTACATCAATAATAGCCCAGATGTGCTGCTGGATGTTTGTCAAGTTAACACTATGTGATTCTGCTCTGTTCTCATTCATCATAGAACTAAAACACAGCTGTCGCAATATAATAATTCAAAGACAAAGAGAACCACACTTTAGTAGTCAAAGTGCCAGCAAAACATATTTCACTCTGGTTCATCGCACTGACTTCAGAAAACTATGTATGCTGTGAGCATCCAATAATTTTCAACCCCGAGTCCAACTTGATGCATTCTTTGTGCCAGTTTTGGGTCTGAGTTATTTTCTCAAAGCCCTGTAATTGTGGCCAGTGTAGCAGCTGAGTTGTTGTTAAGTGGCACTATTATTCGGACGTGGTGTGGATTTCCTTAAACCCAGTTAAAAAAAACGTCCCCTTAATGACAAAGGACCAACTACACACACAGGCCTCTATGATGTTTATCCACTGATGTTTGACGTTAGACGTTTGTACCTCCTCTCAAACCTCTAATGTTTCCATGAAGTCATTAACGATCCGTCTTAAGTTGAGAGGAAAAAAGTCTTACCATGGTGTTAAGGGTATTGTGTATAATCATTGAAATGCTTGTTTCCTTTTTTTAAAATATAAACCAGGGGGCAAATACATCATTTTAAAACTATGGTCGGTGAACCTCAGATCTTCAAGTGGATTCCGGTGCACTTCGTGAAAGAGCTAACCGCGTTTCCCTGACGTAGAACCTGAGGTTGGATGCTACGTTTCCATGACTGTTGTTTGGTAATACATATTAGAGCAGTAGAGAGCGGTGGCTGTTCGCTACTATGTAACACGGCCAGAACTGCAAGCCACTTTCACTATCCAAACCAAACTAGAGCTGGTCACTGCACACAGCTGCAGAGGACATGTGTCAACCAGCACGACCTTTGGAAAATGTGAAAATATTTGTGGTTCATTATGAAACTCAACTGTGGCGGGACAAAGTAGACTTCGGCTCTAAATAGACTCCGGCCATTGTTTTTATTTTAAAACGTATTAGTGTGGATGTAGCCTCAAACTGTACTGAAGTCAACAAAAAAGACACCAATGTCTTTGCTTACAGGTGTGTAAGGCCATTAAAGTCAGCCGTGGTGATTCTTTTCCTTCAATTGAATGATTCTCATGTGAAAATGCAGACGAGCACAATCTAAATTCTCTGCTTATCTGTGTGTTTAAACAATTGTATTTTGTTTGTATACACTTCTTCCAAAGGCATGTGTTGACAAAAAGCCACAGACGAGCAGCGGATTGTTGTGCTGAGAGAAGCACCGTCTGCCTCTTGGGTAAAAATATCAATCAAGAGACTCGGTAGTCTGTACAGCTTATTAACCACCCCACTGAGCGCTAACTTTTATTTTTCGTGCATGTCTGACCACAAGGGATTCATGTGCAACATCAAAGACTTTAAAATCTAGTATTTGAGTGTGTTTAGTGAACATTATGCTCCACTGAGTCCTAAACTCCTCTAATCTGTTTTGATGGTAAAATTCACTGCAAGGTAAGTTTGTGTGTCTGTTTCATGTGCACATATTTGACTGTAGGCACTCATGTGTGTGTATGTGTTATGGGATACCTCATTCTTAAGAGCCAGCTGCTTCTCACTCCTATGAGCTTTAATTTGTTCCCTCGTCTTCCCTACAGCTGACTGACTACAGCAACTCCTTCACTCCCAGACACAGGGAGCTCAAATCCCCTCAGTAAGCGATGTGCCACCAGCAGTCATACCTCAAGCTGGAAATCTGAGTGTTGTACACTGGTAGAAACACTACCAAATATATTTCACATGACTGTAATCATTTTATGGAAGGTAGCTGATAAAGCAATACATCTTGGAAGAGGTTTGTCCTTTTAACAACCTGTGGACATCCAAAGGTGTCTGACTTCTGTCACTCATCTTTACTGTCAGTAAAAGTTAGACAACACAGAAAAACGTAGGCCAGCTGCATCAACCTATGCATGTCTCCAGAATAACATTTTATGATCTATACGCAGACGAACATGAGGAACAAATAGCTGGTGGACCTCGGGGGATTGGCCTCTGACCCTTTGCGTGTGCTCTATCTGTGCTCTACTGGTTAGGACTTGTGTTTTCCAACTTTGACCCTTGAGTTTTGAGTGCCTGGGACACATGAAGACCAGCAGGAATCCAAAAATGACTTTGGGTTTCAAGCCTGTCTCCCTCGCATGTGTGAGATATGCTGCTGTGGTATGTGCAGGGTCTAAGTGGATGGAAAGTTGCTCAGAGCCTTTTACATGCGGTGCAAAAGGTGGCAGATATATGACATATTGTCATGTATAAAGGTGGACAGGGGAGGAAAACATTGCTTCACATGTTCAAGTGTGACACTACATGATTTCACAGTTGTTTAAAGTTGAAAAGAACAGCGGTCAAAAACACCACCCACCCACCAGCTACATCTAATTCAGAGAGGCTCATTTTTCATGGCAGTGCACGAACCTGCTCAAGCAGTGCTGTGAGGTTGTGGTATTTTCCTCACATTAAAACCATTTGTCCGTGTCAGATTTGGTGTTTTCATATTCAGCGTGGCGCTTTCGTGTTTATCTATCTTTAGGATTAGTTTTTGTAAAAAGTAATTAAACTATTACAAGGATGCCAGGGAAGCAGTCTCTACTGACGTAACATATGATGAAACAGAGCCATATGGCAGTAATGGACTAAAACTACTATTATTATTTTACACAGCCTTGATATGTGAAAGGCAACTGACCCCATCGCAATACATTTCTTTCAGATTATCATTTGCGTTTTACACCTCACCAGACTGTCTGGCTTTGCATTTAAAGAGAGCGTCCTCTTGGGTGAACATTCCCCAAGGCTCAGTGGCTTCCATGTGGAGAAAATACACAACAGAAGAGATAATGTTGTAGGTGTAGGGGAAACACAGATTAGAAGTGTTTTGCTCAGTCGAGTCCACATGGAGCTGATAAGAATGAATAAAAGCAGCAGAGGCAGATTTAGTAAAGATATGGAGGTTTCACTGGAGTAAAACGGTAAGAGAGATGAGAAGAATCACCACTGGCAGATGAAGGGATCAGCCCACACTGATTATTCCTCTAATTGTATTTTGCAAACTCTTGTCACTGCTAATTTAGGCAAACTTAATGCCCTCGCCCCCGGCGTGACCAGGAGCGACCTTTCATCAGTAATGCTGTAAAGAGCCTAATGAGACTGGGTGGAAGCCCAGACTCTGCACAATTACGGGAGATTAGGGTGCTGTGCAGGACGCAAAGGCAGGTAGGTGGGTAAGGATGGACCCCACCCTTGGACTGGAACGCACTCCCTCTCATTAGAGGTGAGTTTATTGACCTCACAGGAACAGAGCTGCGCACCCTCCCCCCATAAATATGTCACACGTAATAGCAGACACGAGAAGAGATAAGACGGACTACATTTGAGGATCAATGCTTTTGTCATTAGGGATTGGAAACAATTCTTGCAAAAGAAAAAAAGAAAACCCTTTCTTCATTGCCATGAAGAAACTATTTCCTGACATTTTATAGACAAGATTAATCAGTTATTTAAAAGAAAATCATTGCCAAATTAATCAATAGTGGAAAAAGGGTTTAATTATTTACACCCCTCCTACTTCCTTTTTCTTATCCCTTGCTTCACTCTCTTTCACTAAAGAAGTAACAAAACTAAGAATCAGAGGATTTTAGGACAAAGAGATAATGTGTCCAGCCTACTTTCTACATCTCCATGGCCTCCTTCATTTCAGCTGCTCTGGAAGTCAAGTTATGCTAATTGCTAACAACACTCAAAAAACAGGATCACACCTTCAAAAGGCAAAACATAGAAAGCATGTCAGTGACTCTGTGAATGGACCATTTTATGTTCATTGTATGACTGATGGGAGAAATTGTGTTGTAAAACAATTAACCAAACAAATGTTTTGAATAGCAAGATTATGTCACCACTTGACCGTGTTTACAGTTTCTAAACCGTTCTCATTTTCAAAATTTTTCACATTCTGTGTTTTTAGGGTTAGAACCTAAGACGTCGTAATTCTTTCCAAGTAAAGTACAAAAGCAGACTTCAACCTGTTCACAACTATTTCAGATGTAGCCTGTTAAACTCATCAGAGAGAAAAGGGAAACCCTGAGAATGATTTAGACCGTGTGTGATCGCTCTAGACATTTACTATCCCATTATCAGCCACTTTTACAACTTTTTCTCTCCCACTAAAAGAAATTGCTCAAAAAGCGCAAGAGCCAGATTTATATAAGATAAAACAAATGTGTTGATCGTTCTAAAAAAGTTATATAATCTAATGCCCTGATGCCAAACACCTTTTGACCTCTCTGTGGCATCTCAGTTTTACAATGTCATGGCTTTACAGTCTTTCGTGGTCATATTTTGCACCGACCACAATAACAGATAAGCATGTGAATGATGGGCGAGTGTTGAAGTATTTGAAGTTACCAGTTCTTACACAGTAGTTTGAGAAAACCACAACAGTGTAAGGTGCAATATTCCTGGAATCTTTTGCTGTGATGACGCTGCCAACGGTGAAAGAGGATCGTAACTGATCACAGCTAATTTCCTATGTCAAAAAAACTAAACATGTTTCTGGTCAATCAATACATTTTATACTGCAAAATGCAATAAAACTGTAAAGTAAAGCATATACTTTTTTTACAGCTTTGTTTTCAATTTTCTCAGCCAGCTTTGTGGACGAGCTCCTGAAATTACATTTTCGGCACGGATCAAGACATGAGACTAAATGGAGGTTCCAGCTTTCATGGGTTGCTGGCAGTTCTGTTGCTCATGATTGGCCACACAGATTTGTCGTCACATCAAGACAAACGATGTCTACAACAAACACAAACGTAACCCCTGTTTTTTTACTGAATCAGCATCAATCAGGAGAACCACTTCTTTAAAAAGAGGACCAACTGAGAATGCATGTTGGTCAAACAAAGATGTCCAGGCCCTCATTAGTATTTGGGGGAGGGATGGCAGGGAAGGCCCAAAACAAAACAAAATAAAGGATCACAATGTGCGCAGCAAACTGAAATACTACAAGTGGTTAATGGGGCTGCACGCCGTGTAGGGGCCACTAATCACCTTATTTCCAGACTCTGTCACATGTATCTCATCTTAAAAATAAATGTAACTGTAGGTTGTCTGAATCAGAATCAGAACCATTTATTGCCATGTATGTTTACACATACAAGGAATTTGTCCTGATGGGAGGTGATTAACATTAACAAAAATAAACATTTAACATCTATCCTACAACCCCTTATTCATTGGTCAACCGAAAAGAACATTCAAATAACAGTCTGTCCTGCTTTTGCCTTTTTATTGTTGTATAACCAAAATGTCCCCGTTTTTAAAATACAGTGGAAACGCAAAGAGAAACTAGTACTAAAGTCTTTCAAGGTACCAAAAGGTTTAGGTTAAGAGAAGCCTCAGATTACAGGTTGTTAAATTCCTGCGATGGAAAAGGACCACGAGGCAAGTTTCACATTCTTTAAAGCTGCATGAACATATTCATGTTTGGATCTTTTCCGCCTCCTCTTCTTTGTGGACAACTTACTGGTTTCCAAAACACCAAGAAATATATAGATTTATATTTTCTTAGTGGAAGAAGCCTGATGAAATTATGAGCCACACTGGTTCATCATCACAGTGAGGCCAAGCATTAATCCAATGCTGCGGCAAGATAACTGTCCTATCTCCAGCCATAAGGAACAGGGCATGCATGTGTGTTTCATTTGGGGCACTTACTCGCCAAAGTGCATGTATGGAGGTTTTTCAAATGTTTTTTCAAAGGCTGACATGCTGAAAGCCCTTCTCTCATCACATTCCTCTGTGGTCCCGAACATGAAGGGAGCAGATACACTATATATTTAGCCAAAGAAAAATCAAAGACCATTTCCTCGCTAATCAACTGACAGTCAAACTTACCAGAGTGAGGAGCACGTGTGAAATGGTTTAACCATAAATGAAAGGGATGTTCCCTTTTACAACATGGCCCTGTACAGACCACTCATCCTTTAAACATGACAGATACCATCTGTGTCACTGCTGCTCATTCCTGTCACTGTCAGTCTTTAAATGGCTTGACGAGCAGCAGTGATGGTAGCAGTCACCCCGCATTTTCAAAAAAGGGTTAGATGTTGCGTAGCCTTCCTGCTGTTCATTACCAGTGAGTGCAGCCGTGGGAGTTCGAGGCAACTCTAAAACGGCACATGCTCTGTCCACATGCTGGCTCGACCTTTGACCTCTCTGCTCCTAAGCAGGAGGAGACAGCGAAAGTCATCTCTGTCACAAAAAATCAGCTTAACTAAGCGCACAGCGATACTAATAATAGTATAATCGCTGGTGATTAGACAAAAAGAAAAAAAAGAGCAAACACTACAACATTGGATGTTGCATTCAAGTATAAAATCACAGTCAGTGAGAATGCAGCAAAGTTCATCAATACTTCTGACCAACATGCCACTAATGTGTTAACTTGCATTTAACTTCTGGGAGGCATGAACCACACACATTTTTGGTCACATTTGGCCTTAATGTGCTTCAGTGATTACCATGACTTAGAAGAAATAAACCTGGCATGCACGCACATTTACCAGAATTCAACAAACACTGAACAGTTAGAGAACTATGTATGTGTGTGAGGCGAGAGCAGCAGTGTCAAAAGGCAGGTTACAACAAGCCACTGGACAGTCTGAGGAAAGACCACTACTGAACTTTTAGTAGTTGCAGAGTAAGACAGCTATTAGAGGAGGCTCTGCAAAGAGCAACATCTGAAAGCACAATCGCTGAATGCAGCTGCACACGCAAACTCATCCCAGTCTTAAGAAAAACTGAAGAAAATACTTTCCAGACATTCTGGAAAGCTGTTCAACTCAACAAAGACAGACACAGAGGGAGCAGAAAGTCAGATGTGAGTGGTCTTGTGTGATGACCAGTTACCTTTTTCTTCAGCTATCGGTCTCTCTTAAAGCGAGTTCTTGACCACACGACCCTGGTTCAAGTCAGTGCACTTGAAAAGGTTTTGTGCAACTCAACAAGGGTCCTTTAACAAGCCAATGAATTCCCACAATAGCCCAGGGTGGCTGTCTTGACCTTGCCACCATGCTAACAGGCGTGTAGCCTCACAATACATGCTCCAAGAGAGAACCACAATACCAAGAACACTAAAAAGCTTGTCTCCCTCGCATAGCACTATAAATTTGGCCTCATACTTGAAATTATTATTCATAGATAATGTACAAATACTATGTTGGCAAGTGACAAATGTGTCTTGCATTTTAAATATACTTATTTAGTTATGTCATATTATTGTACTAATATTGAAACTTTAACATGTAAGCAGAATTTCAATGTTGTAGTTGGCCACGGTAGAAATAACTACTTTTTTGGGAAGTGAACAATGCTTTATTTTTCATAAATTGTTCATATGTTTTGTGAAAAAAAATTCAAACAAATAACTGGTTGTCAAATCAATTTAAGTAAAAAAGTTCCACCTCTGCTCTGAAATTAAAAAGAGTAGAAGTAGCATGAACTGGTAATACTGAAAGAGGAGACACCTCAAAATTGTACTTAAGTACAGTATTTTACTTACAGACGTATTTAAAGTTCCACCACTGTCATTGTTTAATTATGTCTCATGTGATCCGACCTCATTAAACATCTTAACTAAGGGTTTAGAACATATATGAGAATCCCTCTCAGACGTGTTATCATCTCTGAATCTTTCACAAGGTGTTTGCTCAGAGTTAGACTTCAGTGTGTGTGTCCGGTGCCATTTCTCAGCACCTCGGCCAGCAGACTGTGGAGGACTCACATCACGCACCAAAAAGCTCCATAGAAATAACTGACCTCATTATCAAGAGCTTCAGTCGGCCGTTTATAAGCCCAAGTAAAAAACTCTGAAGACATCATATACTAGTTGGGTGGTAATCCCAATTGGTGTATAATTCCTCTGGACTATAAAAATAAAAGAAACTGTTACTAGTAAGATTGGAGGAGCAACTTCTATCTCTACCCTTAACTATGGTGGATCGTCTAGGCAATAAGAACATGCATATTGATGCCACAAACTAACATTAACAGGATCTGCTATGTTGGCATTGTTCATTTGTTTTAATTAGTCGTTTAAAAAATAAATAAAATAAAGTTTTGGATTTAGCCCAATTGCATCAACAGTTTAACCTTTCAAATGTAATATCCGATTGCCAATAAAATACAATTAGCATTTGGTTTGCCAGATGTAAACTGTACAGAATGGCAGAATAAAAATCCGACAAAGACGCTTTATTGAACCATAATCTTGGTGAATGAATGCAAGTGGCATACATACATACTGGTATGACATAGTAACATTTGCACTGACTAAAAGCTTCAAAGCTGACGTTGCTGTGGCTGAGCCTGGGAGTTTCTTTGAAGCAAACATTACAGAAAAAAGATTATGATGATAGCCATCAGCAGAGGGTCTGTCTTGAGTGATGTCTAGAACAAGCTGGTCCTCCTGGCATTACAATGACCCCAAACCCAGCCAAGATATGAGCTTACAGTTCAGAAATTATTCGCAAAAAGCAAATAAATGAGTCGCAATTACTGTGACAGAGAAAGAGCTCTTTCAGCAAAACTTTTCACAGTTTGGGATCAACAAACAAAAGCCAAATAAATATATATTAAATCTGTGGGAACGGAACAAATACAGTATTTTCTCATATTGGGTTACAGCCTTTAGGAAAAATGTTTCCCTCTGCTATTTTACTTTGATATCACGACTCCCTATTCCTCCTCCTTATATTTGTTTCAAATAACTCTTTGAAGGTTATTTGCAATCCATCAATTTTATGTGTCCAAGATAAATTCAATTTTACCTTTCAGTTTAGGACGGGGCACAAGAGGCATCTTTAAAAAATATCTCAAGATTTTTAGACTAAGGCGCTTGTAAAGTTTCATGTTACAAAATGTCTGCTTTTCTGTCCGTCTGTCTGTCTGTAGCTTGGGCCCAGATGTCAGCTGGTATGAAGACATCTGCCCTGCCAGAGGTCTAAAAGCCCTGGAAGCTCTTGATCCCAGAGGATACCACTTGTCTACTGATGACAGGCTGGATACTGAGTACATCAGGCACCGAGTGACGAAACCCCGCTGGATACAGACGAGACAAAGAGCTTTAAAAAGGACTTCAGAGCAAAACCTCACATACACACACGACAGGTACCTGACAACCCTTGTTCCGTCATATAAATTCATTGGTTATTAATCATTATAAATTATTCTTTTCAAAATAAGCAACAATCAAACCTAAATTTCGGAAATACATATCCCACCAGTTCAGTTTTGATTGACAGTGGCTAAGTGCTAAGTCCTGATTGGCCCACAGAAGAACAGGACATCCCCGTTTTCTAGCCATCGACTACAACAAGTGAAAAAAGCACAGAGGAAAACGTTGTGTTGATGTGGGACTTAGTTTATGTAGGCTTTTTATTTTGTTTTACTTTCACTCTATATACTTGTACTCCTTCTTACTTTGTACTACAACTGCTGCATAACAATTTCCCTCAAGGTAAATAAAGTTCCATCTTATCTTAATGTCATCAAATGTTCCCACCCGTACCCCGTCTTAGTTAAAACTGATGCCGTAAGTACAATGTGCATCTTTAGAAGTCAGTCATGTGAAATTATACAACCTTGAAATGATCTATCCTAGAGTATAATAGTATGTTCTGGGAAGTATAAAGCTGAGGTAGGTGACCAATTCAAACAAATTGGACAGTCATTATTGTCTCACACATCACTGAGACACAATGCGACTAAAAAGCAAAACAGATGACAGCTCCAGACAACTATTGAGCGCAGGGCTTTAATTGGCCCCTTTGAACAACATAAACGCACCAATTGCTGTAAACAAATACGAACAAACCACATCAAAAGCTCTTCAAGGAACAATCCCCACATGTGACTGCAGAGGAATGCCAACGTTGACGTCTAAAGTAATTAAAATGATGAGTGACTCTTGCGGTTCCACGCATTCATCCTCAGCAACATCTTCCAGTCAGGCTCCAGCTTTTACGTAAACACGATGAGAGAACACGCTTTGACTGACAGTTGTGTGCAGCATGTGGACCGCAGCAGTAACTTAATTATAGCAGCAGCGTGCTCTCGTCCACACAGCAAGGTTATTTATCTGGGGCTCAAGAATGTGAGAGTTACAACATAATGGTATTTGCCTGACCACCATGGAGCGTTCTTCATTATGGTTGAACTATATCTAAGAGCCGTCACTCAGTTAAGAGAGTCATTCATCAGAAGTGATGTTGAGCGATGAGCCACTTTGTACTTAGCCTGCAGTTTGTTCTCTTTGCCCACGGGACTCATGCCACTGAAGTGACCTATGTGGCACATGCAGGACCTCAAAAGAAAGACAGCTGATCCGTAATCCTGCCTGCGTCCGACACCCATAACCCCAAATGTTACGTCAGTGACAGCCGCACATCCTTCATCCAGCAGCCCATTCTTTGCCAATCACAAGGCAATATAACTGCCAGATAGTTTACGAGCTGATAGCCTCCAATAGAAGGAGGGCCAAAGCGTGGGCGTCTGCTGCATAGCTCTACACCAGCAAGGGCCCCTATAGGTGCCCATTGATGACAGCTATCATTCACAATGCAGAACAATGCTGGCAGATCTCAATGTGGATCTCCTTCTGATGCTAGAAACACAACAGAATATAAGTGTCAGACAAAGATTGTATCATCTAGTATTTATGTTTTATTTGATCATTTAAAAATGAGAAAATAGATAAAAGCATTAAAACGTGGCAACAGGATTAGCAGTTTTAATTTGATTAGATTTAATTACATATGTCGCAACTGATTTTCTTTTCCAATCAATGTATTTGATGTGTAAATGTTAGTAATGGTTTTGAAGTCAGAAGAAGTCACCTTTCGTATCTCATCAGATATTAGGAACACAGTATCTATTCTACACCAATACATTCTTTTCTTAGTCCCATAATGATTAGACAATATTTTGACAGTTTCCTGATAAACTGAGCATGCAATCCAACAGCTTTGACATTTCCTCTTGCATCTGTCATGGATCAGTTAACAGACACACACTTGCATAGGCCTGTCTTTCAGTAGTACATCTTTCAGTTACTGCTGATGGTTGGGGTTTTGAAGTTTGAAACACTCAGTATTACCATAATAGAGGAATTGGTTGTGTGTGTGTGTGTGTGTGTGTGTGTGTGTGTGTGTGTGTGTGTGTGTGTGTGTACCTCTAGTCAAAAGATCTCAGAATGTTATGGTTTACTAGATATATCAGGAGTTTGGGGTGAGGGTTGAACTTCATGAACATTGATCAGCAAACATCAGATTCAGCAGATAGCTTCACTCTCTAAGACCTCCACTGGGCCTCCACATCTGGACCAGCTTAAAAATAGCAACCGATGGTGTTAAGCAACACCCATTTAGGTATGTTCATGGATCCACTGGCCTTATAATTAAGTTGTTTTCTTTTTCAAGCATGAAGTAATCAGCATTAAGCCAGGTCAGCTGGGCGACCACAGAAAGCTCTGATCATATCAACGAGCTGTCAGTGCTACAAGTCTCAAAGCTTGATCATAAGTCCTCATCAAGAGGTGAACGTCTAAAGGCGTTATGAAGCTATAGCTGTTGCACCAAAAGTTGGTAAGTTAGAGATGAACTTGGAACTCCTGGATGCTGGACAGAGAGCGTTAAATTAGGACAGACCATCGTAACAAAAGGAGACCACTTTTAAGTGTCACCACAGTTTGAACTTGACCTGTAACAGTGTCTAGGAGGGCCTAATTACACGGACAGATGGATGATTCTGGAAAGAAATGGTGACACTAGAGGAATTTCCTGCCGTGCGGCGTTATCAGAAAAACAACAGTGTCCTCTGCTGTTTTACTTCAACAGCTTAAATTCAACAATGAGGATGCTGATAAAATACTTGGGCTGTTGGTAAAGAAGCCAACTGCTGGTGTGAGGAGATTCTCATTCACGATCACTCAAACAGAGTTTAGTGGGGAGGCTTGAAGAGCGGACTGAAACGGATCAGAATTGTAGGATCCAGCAAAGAGCCCAAACAGGTGTTTTTAATCAAATGATGAGCTCTAATCGGCTTCAATGCGTCTGTTGGTTTTGAGTTTTTTATAATAATAATAATAATAATAATACCTTCTGAAGAGGTGGGTTTTGATTTGTGTTTTGAATATGGGAAGGTCAGTGCAGTCACGGATGAGTTTGGGGAGGGAGTTCCAGAGGGAAGAGGCAGCTATGGAGAATGATTATGATTCCGGCTTTTACCGTAACTACGTATTGCATCCACTGACGGTAATGGAAAATGCACATGTGTAAAAGATAATAGCTTCATATAATTGTACAGCGTGTGACAGTTTCTACATGATTCTCTTCATGAAATGGAGCTTAAAGAAATGAAAAGAGGAGAAGAAGAAAAGAGATTCTGAATATGAAACGTAGTCAGGATGTTTCTACTCACCATACTGACAGCTGGGTCCGTTGAACCCTGCAGGACAGTCACAAAGCTGAGTGGATCCAACCCGACACTGGCCTCCATTGAAGCACACGCCGTAGCTACACACAGCTGCACATGTGGATGTGGACAGGTAGGCGGGTAGAAAAAGAGAAGGACATAAAAAAATATTAAGTGAAGCAGAGACACCTGGCTGTTTTCATGAGATGTCAACATCTTCAGTTTCAAACGATGACCTCTTTCTATCAAAACCTTATCATCGGCCTGTTCACTCCTGACTAAAGAGGAACCTTGATTCTCCTCCATTCACACTAACCAATGTAAAAGGAATCCACCACTTGGCTCTCTTTGAGCCGAGGCACGGGCCTTTGGCCAAGTGAAAGACATTTCTAAACTCAATTTTTACAGAATCAGATTGTTTAACATGAGGGGTGGCAACAGCTTACAGGACTTTTCAAAAGGAAAAGTGGCCTCTTTACTGCACGGTAGTTAACTGAGAAGGACCTTGATTGACTAACTGAACTCTGATCATTATTGCAAACAGCGGGTAAATCATGGGATAAAATCAGAGAGCCACAGGGTGAGCGTGGCTCATCCATCTATTCTCTATTGAAGCCAGGACATATAAACTAGATAGCTTGAAACATGTGAATCCACCTCAAAGGTATACCATCACATTCCCTTTGCCAACACAACACTCACATTAATCATGACAGTCCTTCACCTAAAAATGTGTGTGTGTGCACGCACAGTACGTGTGTGTTGAAGTCTCCCTGCCTGTGTGCGTATCTGATGGGCGTCGAGGCTAATATTCCTAAGTAAGACACAGCTGTTTAAGCCAGGCCTGTGGTTTGCACTCTCCTGAGCAGAGTACAGTGTTTAGTGATGACAGATCCAGAGGATTGATGTCTATCATTGCTTTTCCGGACGAGCAACATGAGGACACTGGGATGGAATAACACAGTCCAGCGAATAACAAGAGACATTTAAATGCCAACCTTTTCCAAAGATGATTGTGAAGAAAGCCTCTGAATGCTAGTTGTCTTCGGCCAGATATGCATTCTTCTGCACATCTAATGCAACAAGAGGCGCACCAGGCGCTGCCAGTTCTGATGTCATTCATCAACCACATATGGTCACGGTGATAATCAGTGTGCCCAGGACAGCTCACACGGAAATTAGCCGGGTGTCCATTCAATTGTCATGCTAATTTTGAAATGTTGCAAACAAGAAATCCAAATTAGGAGCGTTTCCATCAAATGCTTTTTGAAACTAGCAGTTAAACTAGGCTACCGTTTGGTCAGAAGTTGGAGCTATAGGATATGCCTGGCATTAATCCACCAGTAAACAATAAATAAAGGGTGCGAACCAGAAACCTATCAAGGCGACTTAGCTATCCAACTCATCTACAAGAGACAAATGGAGAGAGATCTTATGGATTTTGTTTCAATTTGAAACGTTTTAATTGTTGGAACTACTTTTGGCCTGGAGACTAAGACAAGTATTCACACATTAAACTAATATCTGAGGAGAAGCCGACAGTAGAAACAGCTGATCAGTAATGCAAGTTAAATGTTTGCTATGCTTTTTCTTCCCGTGTCCATACAGCTTTTCTGATTTAATACTTCGAAATGAGCATAGAAATATGTGAATGGAAAAACGGCTCGTGTGAATTTCAAATAATCCTTTACCCTTCTCTTGCCTTCAGTATCACTTATAATAATTTTCTGTATTTATGTAATTATGTTGCCGCTTCACATATGTTACAAGCTTTGTTACTTTTCTCTATTGCAGGTTGTTGAGTCAAAACAAATCAAATTGAATAGAAAATTGTTTTGGACATTTTTATGCAATTTCAGACATTTTATAGACTACAAATAAAAAGAAAACATTAGCTGCACCCCTAATTATATACAACTATCCACTCCAGATACTTTGCACAGAAGTACAATCAAAGGTAAAATTGATCAGCTGAGAAGCAAAGAGACGCTTCAGGCTGTGAAAATAAAAACACTTTAAAGAATATCTACAGTCTGGCTTCAACCGTATCATGTAAGCAGCGGGGAATAACATAATATTTCTAGCCAAAAGGAGAGGGACATGAATAAGTGCTCTCTAATAATCACATATGAGCCGGAGTAATTTTCTCCGGTAGATGCACAGGACTCCTTGGAGACCGGCGCTCAGACTAAACATCCTCCTGTCATCTGGATTTATCCTCAGACACCTGTTCAACAGTTGGACCATCCAGTGAGTCAACACGTGCAACCTAAAGCAGACATCAAGGATATCTCTCACTTGTCGTCTCTAAAAAAAAACACCCCAGCAAACATTAGCGGTTCCCCCAAACGGATACACATTGTCAAATACATCCATGTTCTTGTTCTAAAAACCTATTAAACCAAAATCTCGCCCAATTGTGAAGCCACTGAAATCCTACTCCAACAGGAATACCATGTGACCGCTGCTAATCTGTCCATGATGACTTCCAGTACCTCAAGACTGTGTGGCTACAGAAGCGATGATTCACTGTCTTAGTCCAACATACATAACTACCCCCAATTCTGTGATTATCCAATGTGAGGGAATAATGGTGTGGTGAAAGCTGCAGATGACAGACGAGCATTAAAGAAAAAACATAACCCAGTGGTCCGGTTTAATTGCACAAAGATCTAAATTCTTCAGTACAATTATGTTACCACCAGCTGTGAGGGATCACATTATTGAGACATTACTAAATTGTGGTAAAAAATCTTAATTACCAGCTACAAAGTATAAGGTCAGATGTCTCTCAGAGTCACTTCAGGATAGCATGGCTAAATGTACATTCCCCCTTCTCTGAGATGTGAGACACAGGATTGTTGGCAGCTAACCAGGGCATTTTTGGGCCGCCCCCATCCTGAGCGCCTTACGCTGCCTAATCTTCCCTGAAATAATTTCTTAATGTGGCATGCAGCGTGGCATAAAACTCACTCTCATCTGTCACTGTGAATGCCTCCACTCTATTACAAAAGACACCTTCTCCGAGAGGATTAGCAGCTACCACCAAAAACAGACACAGAAGCAGCCGGGGTCAGCGACTTGTGCCAAGAATCTGAAAAACAACGCGCAGGTGTCACCCTTACAGCTTGTTAAGGGGACGACCACATCAGCACAGAGGCAGCCCAGTGTTTGTTTAGGCTCCGTCGATCTGTTTAACCCCTGGAGTGAGACCCAGAGGGAGATCACATTTGGGGCAATTCACAGACACAAAGGCCTGCGTTCAGGACTCCGTTTTGGTGCCACAATTGGTACGCGTGGATCCAAGAACTGTATTTTGAGGCAACAAATCATGTTTTGCTATGCAAAGGAATGTGTCATTTCAAAGAGGTTGTGTGAAAGCCAGGGCCAGCTATGTTAGATGATCTCTGAAAGTTTTCTTTGAAAGACTCTAAATACCATTTGAACCACACACTAGGTCGGTTTGACAAAGCAGGCCCAATAACGCTTAGACAAAAAAATGTCTGAGCATGCACAAGCCTGCTATTAGAATATCTGGGGTACTTGCTGCTCCCTACATTATTCATGTCTAAATTACACAGATTCCTGTGAGATAAATATATTTTCATCCTTATTTCCAACTATGTGGATGAGAATATTTACATTTAGTCACAAAGAGTATGTACAATTAAAAAACACCTGTCGTGGTCAGCATTTGCATCTTTTATTTCTGCTCTTTTGCGCTAATGCAACAAAGATGTCGATAAGACATGACAATGGCATGCATGTCACTCAGACCAAATAATAATTATACAACAAAAAATGTCAAATCAAGCAGCTTGTTTATACCTTGTATAAGCTACTAGCTTTAGGTCCTTGTGCCTACTGTTTGTCATTGACGGTCATGCTTGCTCCATTTTCATTCTAGAATAAGTGGAATTCTACAATCTGTTCCCATGACAAGTTATTCCAGCTAGCATCCAACAGACCTCGGGATGTCGAGCGTAAACTCGCTCACAGCTCCATAATTTGGGAACAAGTATGCTTAATGTTATGTCTCAAGCTGATTTCTGTCTGATTCTCTGCATGAGTCTATTTGTCTATTTGTGATCAGCTATGCACGATATGTCTCCATATACGCGCACACACACAAACACACAAACACAGAGACCACCCATAGACAGACAGAGGACCGTTTCCTCTTCTCTGGCTACTGGGCCTATTTCACTAGTAGCTACCTTTGCCAGCCTGCTCCAACCACAAAAGGGGGCCAGTTCCCATTCAGCAGTTAACGAGGACGACAAACTGGAGGAGACATTGTCCCTGCCCCTCAGCCCCTGTAACAAAGCTTATTGTTGCCGTCAATCAACATAACTGCTCGTTTCCACTCCCGCCTAACCCCCGTTGCATTCTCACTCGGCCCGTGGCTACTCGCTGAGGGAAAAGGTTTAACTCATTGATTGAGTGGTCCTCCAAATGTTTAATTGGAGGAAGTCGCCATCACAAAGTCAAGAGTTCTTCACCTTCAGGAGAACAAGATAGTCATCTAGCCAATTGGAGTCTTTACAAAACACACAGAAGTCACCTCGGTTGCACTTTGGGTTTAACAAGCTGGCTGACTTTTTGTAGCCTAGAAGTGATTAGATGTATTGTAAAAACAATGAATAGATGTGGATCTAATCTATTTAATATAATAGAACATTAATATGCAACTATTTTGAGAACTGACTAATCATTTAAATAATTCCTCCAACCAGTCTCTGGTTGCAGCTTCTCTAAGGTAATAATGTGCTGCATTTCTTCATTTCCTTTGTGCAATAATGCTGGAAAACATCAGAACTTGGATACAAAAACTCTAAATCATTGATATTGTGTAAATGGAAAACTCATAAACCTTAAAATACTGCTGGAGAGCACAACAACTGAGACCATTCACAGCAAGACAGTGACAGGATGTCAACATCTCTACAATGGGTGGACATAGAGGCAGATGAGAATCACAGGCGACCTATAGGAAGGACAAACTACTCTACACGCAGCCACTTCCAAGCCACTGTGTGGACAACATGATTAGAGCCTCAATTCTGCTCAACTACCTCACAATAGAAGTCATTGGCCTAATTACCTTACACTGACATTTTATGAGGGAACACACACAGCGAGAGAAGAGGAGGGACAACACAAGACGGAGAGAAAACTGCCAGACACTAAATCACTATCTCAAACACAAAGCATTCCCATCTTCTCAATCTTCCCTTCTTTTGGGGGTTTTAAGGGGATTTGCTAAAGCTGTACATTTTGCAGAGAAGATTCTTCCTTCTGGAAGTCGGAGGCGCTGTTGAAAACAGCCCCTCAGATTGCATTGTGCTGACTGAGGTACAGTGCAGATAGTGCATAGCAAAGTGTGCAGTGGGAGAGGGAGGATTGTGGTGTGAGCTTCCTTTTATCCTGGTTCAATGGCTCAGAGAAAAGGGTGATTAGTTTGTCCCATCTCAAAGTGCTGCCACGTCTGTGGTTACAGAGATAAAAGCTCCGCCTCACATCGAAGAGGGCAGCCATTGTCACACGAAAAACAGAAACAAAACCTCTGTCTACTTAAGTGAGGTTAAACACTGGACAGTCCTGAGGAATGCATTTTTAAGAAATGTCTTTATGGGAGTTTTAAAACAAACCAAACTCATTGCAGAGCATACAGTGCAATGCTTCTTTGTACTGTATAATGTAATACCATAACCTTTTCTGTGGAAACAAAGAGCCCTTTGAAGAGAACATAAATGCCATAATAAGACACCGATGACAGGCACATCCAGGAGATCTTCTCTCGCTCCACATCCCAGCCACTTCCCCTCTGAGGGCTTTCCCGGACAGTAACGGGCCTGTCCTACTGGTGTCAGCGCTGGCCACTGAGCCCGCGGGTCAGTTCCAGGTAGAGCAATGAGAGTAAGGAAGTGGGAACTTTCTTGTCAGTCAACCGGACAGGGGACAAACTGTTTACAGGAAGGCTTTGCCAAGGGTCCGTCTATGGTATGCAGGCTATGTGCTCTGGATCACTGGCTGTGAAATCCCATCAAAGGAGGCTTCTTGGTCTCAGCGGTGTGAAGCTAAGCTTATCCACAAGGAGATGAGCTGCTGGCAGCCCCAGTGTGACCAACAGAACCACTCTTCCATACACAGACCCATGAATTGGAATTTACAGAGGGTAGATTCATATTTGTTTTTTTTGTTGTTCTTTTTGTGCGTATCAGCAGGTGGTCCCTCCACCATAAGTTGATGGGTATTGTTTTGGTGGCCTTGACTGTGATTGGTTGGGGTAAACACTGGATGGGCTTGTCTGTGCTAATATCCATAATGCAATCCTCTGACCTGAACTGCCATGTCACACCTCTGAATGAGAAGAGTGGCATGACTATATGAGGAGAGCCGAGATTTAAACATGGGACCACGGCTAGTGGGGCAATGTGGTCCGTTTGGAGTTTCAATGTATTAAAGTAAATACTTAGCCTCGCAAAAACTATCTGCCAGACGAACTATCTGTCTAAAACTAAAGGAGCGCGACAGAGATATGACCTCACCGTAATCATAATTGTTTTTTGCTGAGAGTAGAACAAGAAACTACAACGCAAACCTCTTTTGAGAGCGAATGTCAACACTTAAAGTCTTTCAACACTTGAGCTTCTTTTCCCACCGTCCACATCAAAACCTTGTGGGACCGTTGTAACAACACAAATGGTTAAGACATGGCACTGACTGATAACATCTGCTGAGGAGTCTGGATGGGCAAAGCATCTCTTGACCCTTTTGACCTTTATCTGAAAACCTTTCATTCTGAGGTCTGTGCCAAGGGTGAAGTGATGTTTGAAGCACCCTTCTTCCTGCTGAGTCAGGAAAAGACATATTGCCTTTTAGTAAACATACCTAACCACCAAAAAAAAAGAAGAGGCAAAAAGTAGTAAAATCTGGATGGTTGATACTTACGATACAGGCAGCCTGCTTCACCATTAAGTTGAGACCATCCAGAGCAACACTTGTACACAGTCTGATAATCCTGTCTGTACACTTGTCTGTATGCAGTGTAGTACGCTGTCCTGTTAACATGACAAACATCAAGTTAAAAACTTTAAATCAAACCTGTTGAAGTGGCAGTTAGAAAAGAAATCAAAAAGAAATAGTTATTATAGTATTCCACTATAAAACAGCAGTGGGTGAGTCAACATGTACCATGAGATTAGGAAAAACAAACATGTAATCTGATCAAACGACTCACAGCCTTTTAAGTGACATGCGGTGTGATGTTCAGCAAACATTTTCCCAGACTTTTTAGGCGCCCTCGACTGGCAGAGTCAACTTCAGAGCACGGTGCCTTTCCCTGTACTTTGGGACCCCTCTCATTGCTCCACGGTCATTACGCATTGTGGGAACACGTTTTGTTTAAAGCGAGTAATTGTGGCTTTAGCTGCCTTCAAAGCAGCCTTTGACTTTGTAACACGGTAAATAACGCTGTGAAAGCGAGCGTGAGCAGCAAAGTGAGAAACTCCGGAAACAATAACAGGCTAAAATGTTAGCATACAGGACACTCCTTTCCAGGAATGCTGGCTGCAAAGACGCCTTGGAGTTAAATAGCTGGTAACCCAATGAAGTGGGGCTGCACCATGCTCTGAACTGTATGAGGGGTTTAAAGCTGTGATACAAAACACGAGCAAGAGAGAAGGAGGAAAGAGGAGGTCAAGGAGCTCATCCTGTTTGATACTGTTTGGAGGTGGAGTCAAATGAAGGAGCACGCCCTCTCTAATAAATTCTTTTGGTTGCATGACTCATGCAGACATAATTAATGCTTTGCTCTAACCGGAGATTAATCAGCAAAGCACTATATCCACTGCAGGTGAAGATGGGAGTGTTTTTGTGAGAACAGAGTCAGAGGTTTTAACTACAAAGAGGGAAGAGACGACAGACAACAAATGAAGAGTATTACTCACCTCCTCTCGTATCCCATGCACCATGACTGTCCCACACAGCCTTGCTTCCACACTTTAACCATGCGTGTGAAGGCCTGCACACACGGCTGCCTCTGGGCGACCAGTGTCACCTCCTTCTCCACACACACATTGGGCCTAAAACAAAAGCAGCGATGAAAATACTTAAGTTGTCAAGTTGTCATGTTTCCACAGATGCACAGCTGGGCAATTTATGAATGCTGTGAGAAATATTGCAGTAAAGATAGATAGACAAAGCTTACAAGGCATTTTCTAGTAATGCCTGTGAGGGCATTACCTGTGCTGAGGTGCAAGGCTGCTTATGATGTCTGGTTTTGTTATTTTTTAAAGACTTAAGGGGAATTCCTAATACATTATCTTTTTTAGAATGCTGAGCTGCACAATATGCTACCTGTAGTTCAAGCTAAACTCAGTACTCATCTGAAATTGTTACCTGGAAATCTTTTAGATTTCACTGGCATGAAAGTGGCAAGGATTTGCCGTTTTTATTTTATATCTCATCATCCAAATGTAAAGAGAAACTAAATCATAACCAGACAAGATAAATGTTTTGATACAAGCCACTGGTTTGCTGGGAAACAAAAACATATCATGTACAATGTCTGCAAACACTTACCAACTCACTGTACAATATTTTCAAAATAATACAAAAACATGCCACAATTTTCCAGACAATTCCCACAAGACATATATAGTGTTTTCACTGGACATACGGTAGAACATGCATGTTTGCACTTGTTCGTACAAGGCTGAATGTCAGCAGAAATGGGAGACAGCTAACATGTTTCACCCTCCAGGTAAAACACGACAACCCTTTTTTAACTGTGATGTTTTGTCCCTTCTGACACAAAGGGTGTCTGCTAACGGGCAAACCTGCCACTGATGTCTTTCACGTCACTTGCTGCAGCTCACAGAGGAGCCTCGTCTTTAAAAAAAGTGCACCCGGATCTTTGAAACATTTACTCCGTTGGTAACAATCCAAGGACAGACAGGAGGGCTGTGCATACGGAGATCAGCAGGAATCTTAAGACAACATCTAGCTGCTCATCTCATAAACAATAGCAATCACGATCACTTCACATAACTGAGAGATCTTATTGTAAGTGGCAATTGACCGCAGAGAATCTTCTCTCGCATAATTCACGCTCCTTATATATATTATATGGAGGTTTAAAATACTGTCTCTTTGAGGTGTTTCAAACTAATTTTGACAGAGTTAGGAATGCAGTACAGAGCATCCACATGAAGCTGATATATAATCATGTTAATTACAGTGATACTGTGCATGGAAGCCAATAAAGACCATGATGAGAGTGCACAACAGTTAAATGAATCATTCAGCATGTAAAAAAATAGCTCACCCAGCTGCTGTTGGATAACTAAAAAAAACTTCACAAGACTCAATTTTCTGCCTCTGGTTGAGTCTCATGTCACAAGTTTTTTAATGTGCAGGTGAACGAGAATTTTTCAAACTCAAACTTCAAAGAGAATGTGAGGCTGGAAAAAATACAGCATGATGAAGAGCAAACCTCAACCCTAAAGAGTCTAAACAGAGTCTAAAGTTAAACAGCCGATAAACAACAAAACATATAGGACAAAAGGTTACTCACATATAAGGTAGTAGATTGTTGGTGGTGCCATAACGCACTGCATTAACCTCTATGATAAATATTAGGAAAAATAAATAAATAACACTTTCCATGTTTCTTCTTCTTCTTGGATCAGCTTTAAAAGGTATTCATGAGTATCTCTCAGCGGTTTAAGCATTTAAAAAAAAAAACGTCAATATAAATAACCAAATAAAAAAATTAATCCAAGCTGGAGAAACCTAAAAAGCGCACAAAAGATCTTCCGCGTGAAAATGATCAGCACTTTCCAGACATGACCCAGCCATCACACGCGATGTGTTCTCTCTGCGCCGGTGTGTGCGTTTGTGTCTGTGTGTGTATGTGTATGTGTGTATGTGTGTGTGTGTGTGTGTGTGTGTGAGACACTGACTGAAAACTGCAGCTCCCGTACGCTCCTTCACTGCAGATGTTAGACTGACGGGCACGAAGTCGTGGAGGCTGCGCGCCTTCTGCTTTACTCCATTCACTTGGTAATGATGGCAGGGGTTTAGAGGGGGAGGATGGAAAGGATGTCATTTATTATTCAGAGCTTCAGCAGCTTCTGAAACACACGAGACACCCTGCAAGTCTGCAAAGGGCACTCACAAACGGGGGCTTCAGAGGTTTATTTGGGTCCAGATTTTGTTTTGAACGATCGCATCAAACTTTTCTCTGAACAGTGATTTTTAGTGTTACTTCATATTTGTTTTAAAAGCGGACCAACGGAACGCCGATAAAAACCCTGATATAAACGTCAGCCTAATTGTAATATGTATATATAGACTTACGCTTATATTTACTTGGGGACTGCTGATTTGCAATCCCTCCACCAATATTGCGGTTATCCAGTTCAAAGTGCGCGTATTGATGTGAGCAAAGCTCGTGGAGCAGAGCAATAAGCGCGCATGGAGAGCAATATCCGCGCAAACGGAGCCATCTAGAGACACGGAGTGATATAGTATCACCCGCGGAGTACCAGAGGATGTTTGGGGTTGAGTCTGAAGCAGCTCGTGGTCACTCTGCGGGGCAACCCGCTGATGGTTCGGTCACAGGGTCACGCCGCCAAGACCGACTACTGCTGCTCTCCAAACAAAGGTTTCATTGCGCGCATGTGTGTTCGTGACCCTAAAGAGTCCCGGGTCACCGCTGCCCGTGTTACCTCCGAGGGTACCAGCTCCCGGACATGTTGTTGGAATTAGATCGGATACTCTGATCTGAGATATGTGTTGACAACGTTTCTTTTAGTGAAACAACAAAAATGAGTCTTGTATTCACTCAATTAATGTGTTCATCTATGGGTCCACAAACCACCTATCCATCCAAACCGATCCATGGCAGAATTAAGTTGTTTGGTAGTTTTTTTTAAAAGCCCATATTCACCCCCACTTGTGAACTGATGACTCCAGGTACCCATCATACACATGCAGACTTACACATGGCAGCCTCATTATGCCCAGAGACAAACTGGTGCTATGGAAATCAGCTTCATGTGAATCTGATACAATACACACAAGTGTTTACTATTAAATATGATACTCTAACAAATATTTTGAAACAAAGAAATCCACTTCTGGAATAATATAAACTTAACGTCTTACAATTTTGACACACATGGCCCACAGTTAATGTTGTACCTTACTGGTGCTAATTCCAAAACAAATGTCCACATAATCAAATAAAGAAAACCTATTGACACATAGTGAACCAGGGAAGTTGACCACATTGCTAATCAGTGTATTGCATCCACCACCAGGTGCCTGAACAACTATTTCAAGCACTACCTAAATAATAGTGTTAACGCCAACATGTCAGCAGCTTTTCCTTTAATCGCAAAGGCCACTTTCCATGTGACAAAATGCCCAAATTATATTACAGGAAACCTCAGACCCATGTCTGTGTGGCAATTACATTGTGCTGATCTGAATATTTATGAATTAGTTTGGTAATATGCCTAACTAAAACATAAATATACATTTTAAACATCATACCAATCTAATCTTGAGGCCTTGTCTTACAGGAGCCAAAGTATAGGTTGTAATAAGGGGTGACTGTGGCTCAGTGGTGAGTAGGGTTGTCCTTCAATCAGAGGATCGGCGGCTCGATCCCCGGCTGCGCTAGCCCATGTCGATGTGTCCTTGAGCAAGACACTTAACCCTACATTGGTGTATGAATGGTTGATAATCTGATGTGGCACTTTGCATGGTAGCTCCTCTCATCAGTGGGTGAATGATGTCATAGTGTTAAAGTACTATACAAGTACGGGTCCATTTACCTCAATATTTCAGCCAATTTTATGGTTACATGGTGGACATTCTGAAACAAATGTGTGTGGTTTTATCAAACTATTGAATAAGCAAATATTGGGTTTTATTCCAGTGTAGAAACACTTGCTGGTTCCTTAGACTCTGGGGGCTTACAAATGCTTCACATGGATGGTTCTTTATCCAGGATGCAATGGAACAACTATACATGTTAATGTTTGCATTAAAATATTATATCATCAAGTCTGCAGTCTGCACATTGACGGATGCAGGAGAAAACCCATGAGCGTCGTTTGTAGAAATGCATGGCGGTTTGCTGACACCTTGCGGTTAAAGTTAAGAACTACATCTAGCTAGAATGACAACTGCTGTTTGTTGTGCATATGATGCAACGAAGAGACTTGAACACATATTGACTAGCATGTCTATGACAGTAGCTGGTCCCAGAAAACGCACTTTGCACTGCCTGAACTACAGCCAAGCAAATAAGCCAAATAGGTAACGTTATTCACCAAATTTGGCACATGTTCCGTTTTGAACAGGTTAAGTAATTTTACGACGCTCCCATAAACCACTTCCATAAACCTCTGACCCCTGGACGCATGGTAGTTCCTGCATTGTAGCATGCAGCGGGTAATTACAGTACGACTGTGCACACTTGGACAGCGCCACGTTAACAAGAAAGTCCGCACACAATCACCGAGGTTTGTGGCTCCTCGGAAAATGTCGTCGTCTCAAACTAAGCGGCCGGTTTCCTTACTGGGAACTATGGCGTTCGGTGGCCGAGCCGACGCCGCGCAGAGCTTGGACATGGTGAAGACTTTCCTGGACAGGGGACACAGCCGGGTGGACACGGCCCTCATGTATGTGGACGGAAAGTCTGAGACGGTCATAGGGGGCATGAATCTTCCTAAAACAGGTATAGCAGAAGCATCCATGTTCGTAATGACTGTGCTAACCCGAACCGCTTTGCTAACGTGGACGAACCAAGCTGCTGCTCATTAGACAACGTTGGTTCTCCCTGGCTCGGATGGGTTGGCACCAGCTTGGCATTCTGGGTACCCAAAGTCCCCTTTTACCCGTTGTGTGACTTTTTTCACGGATAAAACGTTTTAATTTGTGTTTATTGTATTAGTAAGGGACTATGTGCAATAATTAAGACCCATGTTGCCATTTTTAGTTAGACTCTAGTAACTGGAAAAAAAGTTACTTTTTACCTTGTTCTAGTAACTAGAGCAAGGTGAAAAGTAACTAAATACATTTACTCAAGTAATGTTACTCTACTTAAGTACAATTTTGAGGTACTTTTACTTTACTTAAGTGTTTATATATTGCACTTTTCACTCCTGTATTCATCTGATAATTCTAGGTACTTTGCAGATTCAGATCATTAATACAAAATATAATCAACAAATATATTGATGATGTAATGTTATAGGTTAAGATAAAACTGTATTGATTCCTGTGAGATCCATAATGTACCCATCACCAACTTTGAATGTATGCCTTTTTCTTGTACTTCTACACTGTGGTAATACTACTTTTACTTCAGTAAAATGTATGTTAAGCTAGTTTTCATCTGCAGTCACATTCCACAATAAGAACACTTCCACACGCATCCTGTAAATCATATATTGTAATTCATTGTTTCTGTGTAACAGTAAGCATAGCGACCAAGGCCAACCCCTGGGATGGGAAGACGCTGAAGCCCGAGAGTGTGCGCTCTCAGCTGGAAACGTCCCTTCAGAGTCTGCAGACTGATTGTGTGGACCTTTTCTACCTGCATGCCCCTGACCACCAAACCCCAATCCAGGATACCCTAAAGGCCTGCAATGACCTCCACAAAGAGGCAAAGAGACCAGATACCTCACTCTCTGAGAGATCATTTCAAACATACTTTATGTTTCATTAACTTTCTCATTCAATGTAAAACTATCGTCCTCAGGGAAAGTTCAAGGAGCTTGGTCTTTCAAACTATGTATCGTGGGAAGTGTCTGAAATTGCCAACATCTGTAGACACAACAACTGGATTGTTCCCACTGTGTATCAGGTATTCTGGCACGTTTTTATAAAACATCATAGTTTAATTTGCAATGTATGTTTATGTTGCATTCCTTCATGTTAAGTGCCTGTGGGTTAGAAATACTAGTCTTTAACATACTCATATCTGGGCTAGAAACTCGTGTTTTCAGAGTGAGCTGATAAATCTTTTGTGCAAATGCTTCTCAAGAATTACAGTAGTTTTCATTACGGAGAGAAACCATGGTTAAATATCCTTCATAGAGAAACTCAAAGTAGCCCCAATGGTTTTCCCATCTCAATTGTATCCCCCATGTTATATTTCTTTCCTTGTTTAAAATGCGTTCCTCTGAATTTAACCTCTTTCACTACTTTCTGTACCCTAACTTACTCCTGAAACCTTTCACAGGGGATGTACAATGCCACGACGAGACAGGTAGAGACAGAGTTGCTGCCATGTCTGAGATACTATGGAATGAGCTTCTACGCATACAATCCTCTAGCAGGTGCATATCTTCCGTCCTTGCAGTCCCTATTAGATTTGTCCAGTCAAAAGGAGATACTTATAGTGGGTGACAAATGGTGCTGAAAAGATGAATCTTTAGGATTTAGTGATCCCTGAGTTTGACTCTGGCGCCACCATGAGGTTGACATTAGTGGTCCTTTAACTTTTCATCCACAACATGTCAGCATACTGACAGAAGCATTTACTGTAGCTCAAAGCCTCACTGATCTTCTATAACCGCAGCGTTCTTGAGTGCATAAATAGTAGAATCCTAGATAATTTTAACTTGAATTCTGACAGTATTCCTCCTCTGCAGGTGGCCTTCTGACAGGAAAGTACCATTACCAAGACAAAGATGGTTCCCAGCCTGCAGGACGATTCTTTGGTAACAACTGGGCTGGAGCATACAGGGACAGGTGAACAACCAGCTGTTTGCTTTTAAATTGTCGCATGTCAGAGATGTCTGCGCTCATGCACATTGGCAACTAGCAATTGTGCTCGTCATCCTCTGTCAGGTACTGGAAGCAGAGTCACTTTGAGGCAATAGAAGTGGTGCTGAAGGCCTTGGAGACAACATACGGCTCAGAGAAACCCAGCCTGACTTCTGCTGCCATGCGCTGGATGTACCACCACTCCCAACTGAAGGTACCTATTGTGAATACATCACTGCAGTGGCAGGAGATGGTTTTTTATGATCATGAGATTACAATTTATACACAAAATTAGGAATTTTAACTATGGTTGAATGTAGATATCTTACTCTGCACAGTACTTTTTTTACTAAGAGTTCACCTAATTTGTTTTTGTCATGCAGCAGCATTTAGTCTAAAAAATCTCAACACTTTCGTCAGTTCTGTATCAATAATCAGTGGTCAAGCATGTCACTTTCCCCAGAGTCCTTGTTGGCATCTTTAAATGTTTTGTTTCGTCCAATCAAGTTCTAAACCCATTCAGAGAATTCTTGACATTTTTGCTTTATAAACCGAATAGTCAGTTATCAGAAAAGAGTAATTTCTGTGAAGACGAATTGTTGCAGCTCTGATAATTATCTCCTGTAGTTTTTAATAGTAAGTCAATTAGTTTGATTTCATCTGTCTTTAACATTAAAAGGCCGAATCGGCCCTTTTTGACTAGACAGTAGATTAGTTGTAATTTCTAAATTAACTTAAATCTTCCATAAAAAGGCATTTATGTTCCAAATTTTGAGTAGTCAATATAATTTTACACAAATTTACTGGCTAATTGTACAATTATAGGCAGTCATGATTTGCGCATATGGACAATTTGTTCAAATCAAACTCCGGACTCCTTTTTAATCTGAAAGTGACTGGTCAGTTGTTGTATAACTAGGCTCAACACAGAGTCAAAGGCTGTATTTGGTGCTTACAGTAGCTGGAAAATGTTATACTATCCAACTATTTGAAATTAAATTCATAATCTCTCTCTGACCATAAACCATGTCTGCTGTTATAGGGGGATCTTGGTGATGGAGTCATCATTGGCATGTCAAGTATTGAGCAACTCCAGGAAAACTTGGCTGCTGCAGAGGAGGGTCCTCTCGATGAGCGAGTGGTCGCCTCCTTCAACGAGGCCTGGAATCTTGTAGCCCACGAGTGTCCAAACTACTTCAGATAAAGAGCCAAAATCTGTCAGTTCAATCAAATGAATACAAATAAATATGCTCAAGACATTTCCCCTTATGTCTTATACCTTTTTCCTGAAATGTATGACTTTTTTTTAACGAATTAATCAATTGGAGACCAGTAAATGTTAATGTCAAAAGAACTTCATTGATAATGTACAAATGTAAAAATGAAAACTTACTTTCAAGATTTATTTTTGGATAAAAATAACCTTTTCTGGATTCTGTTGCATTAAAATAAAAATAATACATTAAAAGTGATTTTTCTTACACTTAAAATGGGTTGGTTTAACACATGAAAATGTGCTCATTTGTTTTGGCTGAATGTCAAAATACTTGCATACAATACCAACATTATGTTTTTTTACCAAAACAAGTGGCATTCACAAGATTACATGAAAGAGAACATTTGAAGCCGGTCACCAGTTTACTGAACAACAACTCAATCCAAAGCTATATTCAAGGTGAAAGACAGATGGTCATGTTTTGGGGTGAAAAATAGGACAGAGAGAGAGATGACAGTCCAGGGCAGCGCTGGCAGTCAGGGTGACTGGTTTTCACATTAATGTCCCTGTGCTGTTGAAAGACAGCAAAAACTATTTCTGCCCTTGCAGATGTTTCATTCTGCATCATCATCATCGTCGTCTTCCTGCATGGTCAATGCCTCACCGGCAACGTTCTCAAACTCGCCCGTTTCTGAGTTCCACATACATTTGATCTGCACCTTGAATTCTGCCATCTCGATGCCAAGGAGTTTCTACGGAGCCAATTGGAACAGATCAGTCAGACAAATGCCACACAGTTCTGTATTTCACGGTCAAAGTGTTCGGTCGTTTTTTGTAGTCAAGAACTCACCAGAATACGAGCCTGCTCAGGAGTGAGCGTGTCTCCCTTCTTACAGACTTCATGGTCCTTCAGCAGTGTCACCACTCCTTTAATAACACAAATACAAAATGTGATTAGCATATATCCAACTAACTGATATGGAAAAAATAAATTCTTTTCAGAGGGCC
>NC_136593.1:11505092-11572592 GCF_910589615.1 Taurulus bubalis | reverse complement strand
TGCTTCCTTGCCAAAGTCCACGAACTGGAGAGGAGAAACAAACTGCTGGAGAGCCAGCTGCAGCAAGCTCTGCTGAAAACGCAGTACCGACACCTATACGCGCGTGAAGTTGCCGTGCAGACCGATGGTCCCGATTCGCGATTGCCGGGAACCATCTGGAGTTTCACCCACGTCCGGAGGCAAGGGGAGCGCTATGAGACCCTGCGCGGGCCCGGGGTGACGTGGTCGCATCCGGACGGAGTCGGGGTCCAAATAGACACCATTACCCCGGAGCTGAGGGCTCTTTATAACGTGTTGGCCAAAGTCAAGCGGGAGAGGGACGAGTATAGAAGAAAGTGAGTAAAGGTTGATGTTAAACTAGTGTGCATGTGTTGATACTTCCTCCACGAAACATGGCATGTATGCCAGTCTTTATTCCTGGATACATCCTAATTTACTTGAGCCGATCATTGGCAGGGCAGTAGCAAGGCATTAAAGGTCCTGATGGAATGTTGCTGTTGGCCCCCTATTCATTTTTTAGGCCCTTATTATCACTGCCCTCATCGTAGCTTCACAACAATAAGAAGGAAAGTGAAAATTAGTCCAAATTATAGACTATAACGGAGCACTTTAGGCCTGTGGGAGTAATTTCTCGTCAAGCCTCATATAGTCAACACTGCAGTTACTCTACTGCCAGAAGTGTAAGGGTTGACTCATTCAAGATGTAAAAGTTTTGAAGGACGAGACGTTGCTCTAATGTGGTGCTACAATAAATCAAGACATATAATCAATATTGCTCTTAAAGATAGGCTTGTTTATTTATTTTTTAAATTGTTCACATTAGAGCTGAAAAGATAAGCCGACTAGCAGAAAATGAATCAGCAACTATTCTGATGATCAATGTTTTATTGTTTTTTTCAAGTCCTTTTTTAAAACAAAAATGTTCTCCAATGTGATGATTCACTGCTTTGCACTGTTTAAGTATCTTTGGATGATGGACTGTTGCTTGGACAAAACAGGACATGTGAAGACATCTCTTTGTGCTGAGGGAAGCCGTGATGGGCATTTTTCACAGATTACGACATTTTATAGACCGAACATTTAATTATAGGTTAATTAGGTCGCAGAATTGATCAACTCTCAGAAAGATATCTGAGTTGGTTGAGAGATTTAAGCGGCTTTTATGATGTGACTTCTTATTTCTCAGTGTGACTTTTCGCTTCCCGAGTGGGTGTGGTTCTCCAATGTCCCCGGACACTCATCTTACAGGATAGTAGGCAGATGACAGACATCACAGTGATGGAGTTACACTTGAGGTAGTATTTTGCATGAAGGATGTCAGAGCTGAGCTCAGCCTTTCACAAAGATGTTTATTGTGAATTAAACTGATCCTGTTTCTCACAGTCTTCTGAGGAAATACCTTTGCATGGGTCAGTCTCCACCAATTGTTATTCTTTAGACTCATTAATTGTGTTTCCTTGAGAACTCACTGCTCCGTCCCCGGCTGACCCCCGTCACTTCTGGCCTGCTTGGCTGGCTACTGGGGGGAGACATGCCAAGCAACCGCCTGCCTCTGTTTGCTGCTATGATTCAAGCCGAAAGGCATTTTAACAAGGCCTCTGTCTGGCCCCGCGAGGTCGCCGATGACGAAGGCCTCCTTCCCTGCGAATGCACTGAGTCAGTGACACAGAATGTGTGTGCTCCCCCACTCCCCTGAACTGGATATCCTGTCCAGTCATTCTCTGTAACGCTAGCATATCCTTTTTTGTGCATTTCTGCTTGAGAAGATGGACGGCAGCGACTGGGACATCAGCCAAATTGAAAACTGCTGCAGCTAAAGTCCAAAATTTGGGATCTCCTTTGGCAAATATGGGAGCTGCTGACTTTCTAAGTCATTGAAACAGCCGTCTCAGTTGCTTTTTAATTTGACTTTTAGCAAGCAAATTACAAAAAGCTCTAGCACTTTGCACATTCACTCATGAAACCTATATTATGCCTCAAAATAGTGTCTGTTGAGTTGTTGATACTGGTTTTCTACACGTTTTTTCATTGGCATAGGTATTGGGGTGATACTTGTGTTTACATTTGAGGAACAAGACACATTTTTAGCGTCTTTCTATCGCCCAGTAATTGTGATAATCAATCTCTTTCCTTTCCTCTCACGTTCCTTCTCTGCTCTGAGCCTAATAATTACACCATTGCTGACCAGTTGTTTTCTCTCCGTCTCCCAGTCTGAATCCTCTTTACTACAGTCACGTTTCAGCATTCAATCCCCGAGCCCCGTCCTGCCATGCCTGTTCTGTTCTGTGCTCTTTGTGTTCGGCCATTCCTTCGCCCTTCACTCCACCCTCTACAGCCCCTCCACCCCTCCACTCCTCTGTGTACTAATACAGACTGCTTTGTAAGGCGTCCTCCATCCCGACGGAGCCCCCCTGTGCTCCCACACTGCCCCGGTGATTCATTAAAGCTTTACGAGTGGGGACACACACAAGGAGATGCATAGCCAGCGGGACCATGGCTTGTATTCATGCCACAATGTACTCGGTTGTGTACTTTCTGTCATTTTATACGTCTCTTTCTGATTAAGAGACTTATATCTGAGCCGGAGGAAAAACGGTTTGATTTGTCATTTGTTGTTTTTTGTACAGAGGCTGCTTGAAAAAACTAAAATATAACCAAAAAAGAGTAAGAATATATATAATATAATATAATATAAAGGAAAAAAATACAATATTTTAAACCTTCAATATAAACAACCATAAAAGCAACATACTAGTGTCATTTAAGAAAGTACTTTTCTGTGTATCAACTTGTATTATATTCTATCCTCAGACAAAAGTTACAAAATCCTATTTGAGTACCTTTTACAGATTTGGCTTGATTTATTTTTGGTTACAGTATTTTTTTTTACTTCTTGATTTGTCTAAAAATTTAAAAGAGTGCAATTTTAGTCATATCGATAAATATACATTCAGATGGAATTATATCGTCACAAAATAGTTGAAAGGTTTGAGAATGCTGTTGATTACCATGCATGTATTTCCTCAACTATCTGCAGGTAATAGCAGTTTTTCTGAGCAGAAAAATTCCTCTCTCCAAAAACCTTTATTGACCCAAATAATATTTTCATATTGCATACTCTCCATTATACAATATCTTTTGGGTAGAGAACAGACTTTTTCTTTCACAGATACTGGATGTATTTGTGGATCCTTGAAAAGCACTTTACCTTTACCCTACAGTCCCTCTCTGTGTCTCTCACACACAATCATACGACACATACACAAACACGTGTCCAAGCATGGGCCGCATAAATCAGACAGCCAACTTATATGAGTTTCCACTCAGTGCCACAGTGTCTGGACCGTGGGATCACAAACCTCTCACTCTGACAAACGACCGAGCAAAGGAAAATGGGTATAAGGTCAATGCCAGTGTCCTCATCCACACAGTTTTTATCCCTCTGTTTTGCATCGCTGTGAAATGTACCACATGGGGGTTACCGAGTCTCCGCCAATTGCCACCAGCATGCGATTGTGCTTAAAATGCCGCGGAAACAGGAGCGGACACTGGCGAACACATTTGACAGTCAACAACAAATATGTTAAGTAGGATAGGAACTGTGTTCTGTCTGTGACAACCGTTCTGTCGCCAAGAAGGCAAAGTGCATATTTGTTTAGTATTTACATGTCATACTGTTGGTGCAGATATACTGCAGCTTTATCTATTATGCAGATGACTGCACAGACTAAAGGTATACTGTGCTAATATGCTAATACATTTTTAAAGAGCTCTATGAATAAAGATAAGGGTAGTAAATTTGCTTATTCCAAAGAGCACAGATCATAGGATACTATTGACTAGTTTACATGCATTTCTGGGGAATAGAGGGGCTGTTTGAGGCGGCTATGGAGATGATGATTGCACCGAAAAATAGAAAGAGATGCAGAGAGCAGGTGGATTCACATTATTATACAATTTTTTACGGTGCAATGCAGCTTTTCAGACATACTGTAGTGCTCCAGGACACATTAGCTACACGCTCTGCCTCAGTTGAGACTTGAACCAGAGAGCAGTGCTGTGGCCTCTCCTAATTGGTTGTTTATTCCATTAGTGAATGGAGGCCAACTGTCCTGCTAGATCACAATGGGGGCAACACAGGACGTTTAGAGAAAAGTCTCTTGGCCTCCTGGGCATGTTCCTCCTGAGTCCTGCATGAATAATTCACGTGCAGCTGAATTTAGCTGTGTGGATCAATACAATGAGGATTCACCGAAGATGCTTTTCTGAGGCTTTGATCTTTCCTTTTGTGATTAAGAGAAGAGAAAGGCAGAGCTGAGCATCTCTTTTGAACGTAGGATTTAGAGTTGTTAAGTAATTACAGGGCGAGGTAGACTTTGATTCCAAAGCTGAAGGCTGCATTGTGTTTCAAATATATCATATTTCCCCACAAATAGCTAACATGCTGCACGGAAGAGCTCTTCAGCCTGTCTCTGTCTGTCTGGTGCTGACCTGCCTGCAAATAATCTAGGCCGTCTATTCAGGAGAAGGCTTTTCTCTAAGCCGTCACCTAGCACATAGGCTCCAACCTTCAGCCAGCCATGCACCATACCCTGGCACGGCACGCAGCCGCCTCACTGAACTGGGCCTCTCGAAGTGGGAGAATCCCTGCTGCTGAGACAGAGAGAGAGAGAAAGAGAGAGAGAGAGAGAGAGAGAGAGAGAGAGAGAGAGAGAGAGAGAGAGAGAGAGAGAGAGAGAACTCAGTTCACTAAAACCATTGAGCTTCAGATTAAAGCCTATATTGTGTCTCTCTTTCTCCCTCTTCCTGTCTGTGTGGTGCGCTTTGCTTAAGCTCACAACATGCCTTTGCAGTCTCTGGTATTGCAGATCATGTTTATGGTTTTTATGGTTATCCTCTGTGCCATATCCTCCACTGATATGGCACAGAGGACAAGGAGCCACACTGTTGCACCGCTTTTTTCACTATGATGAGCATCGGCACTTTAGTTTTTTTGGAGTGAATCCCACACTCACTGTCCTGCTGCTGTAAAGATCAGTGGTGGCCAACGTGGGGGTCAACAAGGGTCAAGGGCCGGCAAGATACATCTGAGTGGTCCTGAGGTGATTAATGAGTTAAGAGCAAAAAATAATCACATTTCTGCAACACAAAATGCACATTATTTCTCCATTTGCGCAAATCTTTTTTTCTGGTGAAATAGTAAATGAAAGTGTAGGTGTTGTTTGGCAATAAAACATCAAGTCAAAAAGGCTGAGGACAAATGCACTAGACTAGAGCACCAAATGTCTATTAATCCACAGCTGAAAATAGTCCCCAATCAATGCACTAATGATCTCTTTTTGAGTTTTCGAAAAACTACAGTTAGCTGCTGCTTTAGTCAATTATTGAAGGTTGTTTTCATTTTAAATCTATACATTTTTCATAATTATGTTTTTGAGGATTTAAATCTTTCAGAGAACCAGACATTCTGGGTGATACCATGGTGGTGTCATGTGTTTCCTCCTCTGCTTCGTTGTGCCTTTGTTCTCCGTGTTCTTGTGTCTGGAGCTGCTGTGCAGCTGTGGTTGATTATTCATGGGTATCGATACAGCTGAGAGCAGTGGCGCGTTGCCATATTTAAAAGTGCAGGAATGCACCTGTCTTTTGTAGGCACTGACTGCGTGGGGAAAAGTGTCCTGTACTGTAGGTTTGGTTGGTGGTTTGGAAAAGCGCTGCTACGCCTTGCTGCAGTTATGGCCTGAGGCAAAGCTGGAGACGTACAGTTTGATAGGCCAAGTAAATCTCACTGCTAAGTCCATAATCGTCAGATCTAATCCTTATTTACACCTCATAATTTAACTATTCTGTTCAGACCTGCTCAGTTTAAAGAGCTTTTGTTCCTTTTCTTAAGGCCCAGATGTGCTGACACAGCCTCCTGACTTAATAACCGTTGTTTTTCAAAAGCTTATTCCAGAAGAAATACTGTTTTGCCAGGCACCATAAAAACACACACACTTCACTGAGCAATATATAATGTTGTACATGTGCCAGATGGAGAGGTTGTGTGTGAGTGTCCTGACATGGTCTTAAATCTACTTTTGTGTTCTTCTGTACTTGACCTCACGGTAGACCAGATATGTGTCTCCTCGGAGCTCCTCTTGGACATCTTAATGTAGTGCTTTAACCTTCGGTGGCAGCGTTTTCATTACGGCTCTTACAGAAGCAAAATAAATGTTTTCATGTTACAGATACAATCTGTGAATCTATATGTAAATAAAGTTATTGTGCCAAAAATTATTAACATATATTTGTAAACACAGACTAACAGGTTGTGAATGTTTTCTGCTACTTAACATACAGAATGCCTATATTTCATGTATGTTTCAAAAAGCAACATTTACAGATGTGTCTTTTAAAACTCATACTGCATTGTCTTTATCGGTTTTGGCCTTCTCCATCTTCACATCCTTCAAAGCTTTGATTTTCCTATTCATTTTAGCAGAAGAAAAGTTAGCGTCTCAAAATCTAATGTTGGTTGCTAGCCAGGTTGGCTTATTTAAAAAATAAATAAATTGGAAGCATTCCCTCTCCTCTCCCTACCTTGTTACTGCTCCAGTAATGTCATCACATTGTATTCCTTGAGAACAGCATCATCCTTACAGCTGACAGTTGGCAGTCAGATTAAACTCAACATAAAAATATAATCAATTGTCCACCTTAACCAACCTTGTATGAGCTGCTGAATTACCTGTTGGTGTGAAGGTGTTTGTGTCGACAAGTTGTGCAGTTAAGCTTGCTTAATTAATGGGAACTAGACCTTTATTTAAACTGCAACATTCTATTACTTATTTATTTTTATTACAATTTCCCAAAGTGCAAGGTGTTGTTTTCAGATGTCTTCTTTTGTCCAACCAACAGTCAGAACTCAAATATATTCAATTCACAACCATAAAAGAGCAAATACACAGAAAATGTGCAGATTTGAGCGGCTGGCCCATGAGAATTTGATGACTCAAAACAATTAATCGCGGAGATGATGATGTGATTAGATGGCTGTGGCTCAGGAGGAAAAGTGGGTCCAATCCGTGAATCGCAGGGTTGGTTGGTTCACTGAACAGTGACCTGCATGGAAGCTCACTGCTCAGTGTTGTTGTGTGCATGCGTTGTTGATGAGAGCCACATTGTAGAGCACCTGGGATAAAGACACAATATACAATTTGTTTACTGAAAACAAAAAAAACTATTCACTCTAAACATGCGTGGGATGTTCTACCCACAGGCCGGTAGTTTCAGTTCGCTGTAAGAGATTCATTGAAACATAATTGTGGTCAAGAAAACAGATTTATTTTGAATAGAGCGGTTCCGTTTTATAGTCACTGCTTGGGTTCATCCTACAGGTGTGTGTACCCAGATGTACAAAAGACATTTGACTAGTTGTGATGTCTTATAGCTTCATTATGTCTCACACAATCTGACTGGACACACCCTCACTGGTGAGTATTTGTGCCAGAAGTGAACATCTTTATTTTCTTTTCTTCTTTAATGTCTCTCACAGTGCAGCTCCACCCTGGCATGGCCCGGGCATGCCGGCCGTTGTTTGCGCTCTTTTTCTTGTGCACTCACAAGGAATCTCACAAATCCAGGTCATTATTTGTCAACTAGAACAACCAACTTAAAGCCCCACGCATCATAGGTTTGTTAGGAAGGCTCTTCAGTGAAGTGTGATGTCTCAAGTGTTTATGTGCAGTTACACGTCTTATACTTGTCAACAGTAAGGGGCTCAGACCTATTATGATGGCACAAAAATGTTGAATGCAATGAATAAAATCAGTGGGAAAAAACAACAACTGCTCAACAGCACAGTAGTGTGCTTTGCAGGATGTGGGGTGGGGTCGGTTTGCAGTGAAGACTGCAGGGAAAACTGATTTTCTGTCACAACGCTTTGTCACCACCCCACCCGCAACCGGCGCAGACGACATTAATAAACAACGGATGAATTCCTGTTCCTACTTGTAAATACAGTTTTACTTTGCGAGAAAAAAAAGAGCAATATTACCAATAATAAATTAAATTAGTCACATATTTGTTATTAAAATTTAATTTCCAGGAGTCATTCTTAGTTAGTAAGAAACCCTTTTTGACAGAAAACATTTAGACTTTTTCTACCAGCAAAGACATTTAACTGTCCTCTTATAAACCTTCACAAACCATTAAGTTTGCCTTGGTTTCACAGACAGACAACACCTTTGCACGTCTGTACAAATACTTATCAGTAATTATTGCCATTATAAACACATACATAAGTACCTTTGAAAGCAATTATCCTTTTTTTTTTAGGTTGAACTTAGGTCATACCTATTTTTTTTAAACCAGTATTAATTACATGTAAACACAACAAGAATTTACAGTTAACCTTCCATCAACATTCCTGCGTCCAGAGAAAAGAGGGCTAGGACATGCTTTGGGACATAAGCAATTAGATAGTACAGGTGTACAGGGAAAACAAGTCAAGCTCACACCCAAATCGTTGGAAAGAATCAGTGTAGCAATATTGTGGGGCCGGGTAAAGACAGAGGATTAGACATGCTACAACATTGGCTCCCAATTATCTGTCAGTCCATCAGTGTTAAGGGAGTTCCGTTGATGTTGCACCCAACCCTCTATTCAGATGGCTGCTTTGATCTGTGTACAAAGAGTTCGTTATAGTCTCACCTTGTTCCAAAGCAAGTCAGAAACATGATTTGTGTCTTGGCTGTATTTTATTTATTAATATTGTCTTGTTGTGTTGTAGCAAGTCCATGTTGTACAAGAGTTTAGTCTGTCTGAACTTGCTTCTCAGAGCTCCTGCAGTGTTGCAACGTGGTTCCATCTGGCGAGGATTTACAGTAGATTACATACAATATGATGTTTTTCTCTGATAATGATGCATGAAGATACCCTGACACAAATGGAGCATGTAGAAACTTCACCCCTGAGTGCACACAAACACAGTGTTGTTGCAAGAACTTTAATTGAGAGACAGAAGTCTGGTTTAAAACAGAGAACATTCATCAGATTTGCAGATTAGATTTCCCAGTGCAAACAACCCCTCATCCTCAGTGTTCATGCTATTTCGTCCAATCTATTCCAAACATGCATTGCATCCCATCTGATAGTGCTGCTGGAAAATGTACCTCTTAGTTGGCACACACACACACACACACACACACACACACACACACACACACACACACACACACACACACACACACACACACACACACACACACACAGAGGTATACATACACTTATATGTACTGGTATTCCTTTATGCACATATGACATATATCTAATTTAGAGCACATTCACTGTATTGCATTGCACATAAAATATCTAAGAGAATATCTAGCAGTTGTTACATTGCTTTTCCCATTTTAACAACTCGACCCACTCAGTGGAAACACACGTGCAGCTTCAGTACAGTTCTGTTGAACATGTTCATTAGCATAGATAACCTTGTATTTATACACCAGGCGCTCTAATATGATTAGACTCACTGCATTGGTGAGTTGATTTTATTGCTGGCAACAAGGAAATTACTTTGCTGAGGTCATTGTCCACACAAGACAAACAGGACAAAATTCAACACATCATACACAAAAATAAGTTATACGAAAAGTCAAAAATTATATTAGAAAATATGCATGCTGAGAGAGATGTCTCGAACAACTTTCAAAGCCTTTCGATAAAGGAAAGAATTTTGGATGATGAAGCGATCCAGTTATCTAGTTCTCACTGTCACATTTCACAACCAGAATGTCTGAAGTTAATCTTTAACCGGAAAGACAGTAGAATGTGTCATTTATGATACTTCCATTCATTTCACCCCCATTCCAGTATGTCGTAACTGGGAATTCTAGTTCTAGCAGACCAAATCTTTCTCTTAACTTAAATATACTGTATTTTTTTAAAGTAGCACTTTGTTAATCCCCTGACTTTTGCTCTAGCACTACCATGAGATTGATTTAGGAAAAAAAAGTATTGCAAAATCTTAACAACTATTGCATCGATTGCCATAAAAGTTGATACACCCATTCACCTATCTCATTTCACCTAGTAGTGTCATTATGAGGTCACATGTGTTGTGTGTGTCTAAAACTCTATGAAAAAGAGTTTCTGAACTAATGAAATTCAGCTGTACTTTGTGTTTAGTGCTAATTAACACACGTGAGCATGCTAAAGCGAGCTGATAAACAGTATGCCTGCTTAACATGAATAGGCCAGTCTTATCAACAGGGACATGTTAGCATGCTGACGTTAGCATTTAGCTCAAAGCACAGCAGGTCTGCAGCTGTCAAAAGGTTATTTACCGGTAAATCAACTTTCATAGTCACACATGTACACAAGACAACAGGAAAATGACACAAGACTCACAGTGAAATGAAGCCTCTGCATTTAACCCAACCTAGTATTAGGACAACTTGGCAGCTGCTACAGAGCACCTGGGGAGCAGTTTGGGGTTAGGTGCCTTGCTCAAGGGAGCCTCGGCAGCGTCCAGGAGGCCAACTGGCCTACTTCCATGCAAACCTCCAGTTCCCAAGCCAAGTCCCCAGGGACTGAGCTGCTGCTGCCCCTGTCCTGCTTGTGCTGCTATCAAACCTTTAACATACACATGCTTCAATGTAATCATGATAAATCAAGTAATTGAGAAAGAAAGAATATTCTCACCTTTAACATTTCGTATCCATTCCTAGGCTACGTCTTTCAGAAGTAGAATATGTAAATATATATGAAATGCTTTTGTAATCCATGACGTTACAGAACATTTAAAATGTCCTCTAACAAGATTTCGAGTAATCAGTCGACCGATCCCAAATACTGCCCCCTATGTTCGCTACTCCCACAATTTACTCAATCCCAAAGGACTGGTAATAATGGTGACTTGGGATCATGTCTGCGGTCACTTAGCAATACCGACATTCCTCTCGTTCGGCCTGGTGGTGTCTGTGTCCTGTCTGGGTTGGCAGGGCTATATTTAAGTCATGGCCATGCTCGTAGAACATAGAGCAGAGGAAGCATCCGTCAGTGAGCGATGATCTCTGTGCACAGTTTACATGATTTAAGCGAGCCAGGAATTAATCAGCATTCACTTCCGATGGCACGGTTCCCATGGACACAGGATGGCTTGAGAAAATGGGGTGATAAAGTACAAATGTGTGTTTGTGTGTGTGTGGTTGTGTTGTCGATATGGATGAGGTCAGGGAGGGAGGGAGCAGAGCAAGGAAATTAGCTTTGACATTGGTGCGTTGTCTCATCAGCAGAGACCCTCGAGCAGCTGGGCGGTGGGCTGAATCCTCCTGCGGGCCCGATCCATTTCACATTGGTGCATCATTAGCATGCCACACGTGTGTCTCTGTGTCGTCTGGGGAGGCTATAGCTTACAGAGCATCCTGACATTCAATCAATGACCTACGATAGTCACATCTCTCCCTTTTCTCTCTCTCAGGAGCGGCTTACTATTTCACATCTCTGTGCCACAAATGCTTCTTCCCATCACGCTCCTCCTATCCACCCATGATTATAGGAAGAATCTGTCCGGAAAGTAAAATATGGCCCTGGCATCTCCACCTTATAATTGCAAATAGATGGTGGGGGGATGCTGGTGTCATGGCGAAGACATTATATCGGCACCTATAGGAATCCATGGAAGGAATCACATGCCTCTGGAATCTCAGATGTGATTTGTTAAAGCTGCCAGAGGCATCGTTTCATATACGAGCAGCTGAGCTGAATGGGTGTTTGTCCTACATGTAGCCAGATGTATTGATCCTTTAGTCTGTTATCATATAACACTTCCTGTTTCACTATTGCCTGCCCTCATGAGAATGAATTGTAATGGCCCTATTAAACTCTGTTCATAGTGTTTCGACTTAGATTCTATTTTACAGAGTTTGCTTCAGAAAAGGCACATTATGATTAGTGTCAACTAAAAAAGTCTGTTTTTGGAGCTTAGAATTGGATGTCTGGTGACTGAGAATGTTCACTGATAGTTTAAACAGGGTGTTGTCTGACTCAAACTTTAGTTTGCAAGGAGCTATGGAGGCTTTGTGGAGTGATACACAACCACACCTCAACGTTTTCCATGTGCTCCTTTTGGTATTTACCGCCTGTTGCACAACAGATCTTTGGAATTTTGCACGTCAGATCAAATTTGTGCTCGTTAAAATAATCATTTGATAGTCACCTCAAAGACATTTTGTCTTCATTTCAGTTCTGGACGAGATAAATCAGCCTTTGAGATCAAATCATTATGGGGACATAAAAATATGGCGTTAAAAATGATCAAGCGCAGGAACATTAGAGTAACAGGTTTGGATGTGTGCATGCGGTGTCCTCCCGCACAGTGAGGAGAAAACATCGAGGCGGCTTGCGTGCCAACTCTCAGGCCACACAAGGCAGGGTGTGTTAGTTGGCAGGCGCTACAGGAATGCTATTGTATGCTTTAACAGACAAAAATCATATGAGGAAATGTTTGATGTGAGACATGTTCTCCTGCAGTGATGCACCACAGTATTTTCATAAATCACGTAATTTGAAGTTGTAATGGGAATTTTTCATTAATTTCATATGAACAATTCTAGTAATTCTACCACTGATTGAAACCATTACATTTGCAGTATTACAAACTGGGTGTCTGTGGCAACAGTCCCAGGAAAAATCACAAACGGCGCACATCGTTTGTATCTCTGGGAGGTGAGATCCAGCTCCACATCTTTATCACACTTATCGCCACCGAAGTGAACCAAACGGATATCCAGATTGTGACTTTAAATGCTACTATAGTTAACCATACATTACTGGTTTAAGAAAACAAACCATATGTTCAATATTAGATTGGATTGGAGGAAACATTACTAGAGTATTTCCCTAATAGTGCTTCTAATTTTTTTGGAACAATTTGAGAGTACCTTTATTTGGCTTTTGAGAAAATAATACAATTTTGGCTTTGCTTTATAATCTATTTGTGTTTATTTTTGTCTCCCAAAAATGGAGAAAAACAACAACATTGTATGGCTTTGCAGGATGCACAAGCACATCTTTAACACCGCACAGTTAGCGATATTACAGAGGATGGTTCTGGTGGTGAACAGATGTCTAAGAGTTCACACAGGCGCCAACCCTCCCGCTGTCTTTGTCCTTGTAAGGAGACTCCGGGTGTGCTCGTTTGACTGAGTCAAGCCAAAGGTACAGGAAAACCAGAACCACAGTTATGGCAGACAGGCCCGATAGAATACTTTTGGTATGCGGTCGTGTCACCTTTGTTTGGATGAGACATTTGAATCTGGATGCTAGAAAACAGTCCATGGTTTTCCATTTGACTTTTATGGACTGCTGAAGTGTAGCTGCTCCAAATAATGTGGAAGCGGTTGCTGCTTAGTTCTGTCAATGACTCCATTACCTGATAGATGACATAAACGGCCGTGACACATTGTTGACACAGGGAGGCTTTCCCTCCATCACTAGGTCGATTTAATCATGTTGTCCAGTTATCAGCCTGCGGTATTGAAGGAAAGGACGTGGTGGTTTCTTCAGGAAGTGACAACACAAGTGATGCAGATGCTGTGACAAACCAATTTGTGTCTGCGGAGGATGTGATGCAGTTGTGAACCCCAACAACCTTAGCCAGAGTCCTGCGGCAGACAGGCGGCGTGTTGTGGTCACTGTAAAGCAGCCCTGGCAGCATTTTTAGAACAAGGCTTCAATCCCAGTGTGAGCTGGCACGCCCTGCCGAGGAATACTTCTCCCTAATTAGACAGTGTACATTCAGTGGGTCCTGAATGGAAACAAGGCTGTGTGCTTTTGAGAAAGTGAATATCTAGTGACGCATGTTGTGATACTGAAGTGACTCCAGGCTGTGTTTGTGACCCTCCATGGTAAAGATTACAGTGGTGTCCCAGAATGCATTAGTGGTCGTCAGATTTCAGCTTTCTCCCTCACAGTAAACATATATGGTCAGGCATGCGCTGCTTACAGAACAGTACACACACACACACACACACACACACACACACACACACACACACACACACACACACACACACACACACACACACACACACACACACACACACACACACAGAACACTCTTCTCCTTTTAATCCTCCACTGTCGTCGTCCATGTGGCTCACAGTGGCTCATCCTCACATGGGTGTCTGACCGTGTGCGGTTATTTCATACTACTGATGAAGTTTCTTTATCCATTCTCAACCTCAAACTCTCTTTTGGGAAGCGTCCGTGACTCAGCATGCCTTCTGTCTCATATCCAAGTGAACAGGATGAGTGTGTATTAGGAGGAACACGCTGAGCTGACTGATGCAGAGCGGTCTGTGCCTTTGCGTGCAGTACATACAAGGCAAATAAAGAGGCTCCTGATTTTGTTTTTATATAGCTGCCATGGCGCAGATGAGTGATATGAACTGTCAGAAGAGAAGGAAAAGAGGACTGTGTTGCTAATAATAGCCTGCAGTCTATGGGGGGGGTCTGGCACTTTCATTTTAGGCATGCTAGCTATATGGCTAATTTTAGGCATGCTAGCTGTATGGTTAATTTGAGGCATGCTAGCTGTATGGCTAATTTTAGGCATGCTAGCTGTACTGACTGTGGGGATGGTTTCCCGGTCAGTCGGCTCACCACTTTCATACAGACTGAAATATCTCAACAACTATTGGATTGATTGCCATGACATCTGGTTCACACATTGGTGTGTCCCCTCATGAATGTGTGAAACAAATGTCACACGTTCACTTTTGTGATCCCTTGACATTCATGCTCAGCATGCATGCTAAAACATTAAACCAGTATGGTGAACATACTGCACATTAAACCCCCGCAGCATTTTAGCATTGTCATTGTGACATTAGCTTTTAGCTCAAAACACTGCTGTGTCAAAGTACAGCTTCACAGAGTGGCAAGTATGGCTGTAGACTCTTGGGCCATCTTATTACTTGCGAATTGATTAAACCAATAATATGAGCTGCTTGTTTTAATGTGATTTACTGGATGACCAACTGGCAACTATAATGTGCTGCATAATTCAATGTACTTGACACTTTACACAAGGGTCGGTAACACATAAACTCTATCTGTGAAGGTTTTTATCTCTGTCAATGGCATGACTAAAGATTAATTTCATCATTTGCTTTGAATTGTCATCTTATAACTCACTCCTGAGACTTCATGAGGAAAATAGTCAGCATAAAGATATTCAGGCTGCAGCAGAGATACTCCACCCTTTTTTGGGTGTGTTAAACCTCTACTGTCACTTGAATGTTCAAAAACTATCATGATAAATGTTGTGTTTGGAGAAGGATGGAACTCCATTCTCTCCATAGTTTTTATTGAGGCAGTGGGAGTATAAAGATGACTGCACAAAGAAGGAAGTACACAAAAGATTGAAAATAAGGGGGAAAGTGGGTGTGAACCCACACTGTCAAGGGTATTTTGTAATCAGAGATGGGAGTATTATCCCCACAAAAGTGCTATTAACCTGTCTAGTGGCCCTCGGGGGACCGGGCCCAGAAGTAACTGACCCACCTCTGTGCTCTGTGTTGCAGATGGGAGGAGGAGCTGTCCAAGCGAGAGCAGCTGGAGTCCACGGTGGAATCTATGCAGCAGGTTGGGAAACATAAAGAATAGAATACAATCCACAATCCACGGCTGTTTGAAGTCTTGCCAAAGCCCATTTACCACATGCAGGCAAGGAGCACAAATACGATCAAAAGATAAAGCGTATGCATACATTCATACGAACTGCAACTACAGCACAAGCATACTCATTTATATACAGCTCTGTTATTGTTGTGTTGTATTATGTGGGCACTCCACCGATCTTGACTAGAAGCAGCAGGAAGATATGTGTCAGATTAGAGAAACTTTATTACAAACCCATCAGGAGGAGTCTGTTGGCCTAGATATAGATATAAACATGAAATATCATCAGCAATCGACCATTATGTTTCTGTTAATAGCAGGAAATAGATGTAGAGGCAAAATCAATTTAGAGTGTCACACCTTGAGGCTGTATCACAAAACATACACGGCCCCAGCTGATGTGAGTACCTCATCTGGTCGGCATCTTTCCGGCTGTTTTTTTGCAAATCAATCGGTGACTGCATGCACGTTTTTCTTGGATTCTGGATCAGCAAAACCCCAGATAGAGAGGTGGAGTGCCATCCCATGGGGGCTTTAACCTTTTAGAGCACACAGGCAGTGTGTATGGGGGGACTGGAAATGTGTACAGAGATAGGGAATTCAGTGCAAACAACCATTTAATGTTCAGGGCTTAGAGCCAAAGGACTGTTACCATGTGCTGACAAATAGTGGCACTCCTCGAATGACAGAATAAATTCAATAGAGTTAGTCATCCTTTTAGTCTTTGTAAAAGTCCGTCTTTAAACTGCTAAGCACGTGTTTACAAGTTAAATTGGATGGGAAAATATTTAGTCGGAAATTATGTGAATACAGGATTGTATTTTGCAAGCTCCCTAAAGAAAGTTTTTTGTTTAGGTCAGATGACTTGATAAATAAGAAATACCAGTTGAATGTTTTAAGTCTGAAGGTTTTGTGAATGTAGTAGATGAGTAAGGTCCAGATGTTTTGAAAGACAGGATTTTAAGTTGATCCTTAAAAGAACATTTTGACATCTTGGTAAACATGGCTATTCGGTTTCTTGCCGAGATCGATTCCACTCTCGTGCCTGTACGGTAAATATGAGACAATTCGCTTGCTTAGCATAAAGACTGGAAACGATATCAGCCTACCAGCCTGTAGGAGAGTTAAAAACAACATGTTGTGGATTTTACAGGGGTTGTGCTATGGACTATTTCTTGCCAGTTAACTTCCGGGAATCTCTTTTGATAGAATCCTTGCGCCTGACAGACAAATTGTCCGGCACACAACTGCCTATACAACCCCAACATGATCGGAAAGAGCACCGCAAGCTGTTTCCTCCTGTTCCAACGTTATGCTAAACTATTTCATATTTTAGGTTTCATGTTTACTGTAGGCATCAATGTGGTATTGGTCTACACATCATCTCACACTAACTCTCCACAAGTAAGAGAATACGCTTATTTCCCAAAATGTTAAACTATTCTGGAGTATTCTCTTGTCCCTTATTCACCAAAACCTCTGTGTGCAACCTTCTTATGGTCTCATAACACACATGCAAGGATTCTACATGGTTCCCTCTCCTTACAGACCAAACACCCTCAGTATCACTAAATGCTTTCAAGGCTCATATTTGCATTATGTCAGTTATGTAAATATAAAAAGGAAAGGAAACTATGATCTCTGGGTACTGATCATAAAAAGTTAAACAGTAACCAATATGAAAATGGAAAAGTATAAAGGCTGTATTTGATTAAAAGGGCTTTATCTGAGTGCAAGCATTTTATCTACCCGAATGGCTGTTATAAATGTTTCATATACAGCTTTATAGAGTTATTGAACTTTTTTTATTTATTTGAAAGTGCATTGTGGTAAAGCGTAGTCTCTGTGTTTACTTGTCATGTGTCTCATTGTAATTCCTTCACTGTGGCGTCCTCTCAGGACGCCGAGGAGTCGACCGAGGTCCAGGATGAACTGAGCGAGAAGGTGGACAAACTGAAGGCTGAACTTGTGGTCTTCAAGAGTCTGATGAGTGATGTGAGTATTTGTTCAGTGCTAGAGTGACATGTCTGTATAAGCTTTCACACCACATGTGCTTCGTTACCTCCCATACTCAAAGCAATCATGTTAAGCGTTCCGTCAGCAGTGTTTGAAGGACGTGCAATTGTTTTCCTGCACATTACTAAGAGTCATTGGCTATTCAAACAGGTCTAGATAATAAAACTAAACACACACCCTTCCTGCCTTCCTTATTTGGGAAGAATAAATAGTCCCAGAAAACCTCCAAGACATGCATTCATTGAGAACAGCTCAAATAGCAGCTGTATATCAAGAGCACTTCCTGTTCTGTGAAGCTGTGTATTGTTCTCTGGCAGGTCTGCTCAAGAGTGATATACAGTTATAATATACTGCAGTGGGCCCAGTCACAGCTAGTGCTGGCTCAGGGATAAATGAAGTCGGATGTTGTTTTAGTTTTTTTGGAAAGCTTTGTTGTTTATCATGCTTCTCTTATCTTTTGGAATCTGACCATTGTAGATTTGTCATATTATTTTCTGTGCTTGACTTGACCCCTGATGTGTGAATCCAGAGGCGGGTAAGTGACATAGAGTAGTGGCTCTCTTAGGTTAGATTTAGTGCTTCAACATTTTGTGTTATGTGCTGTAGTTGTCGTGACCCTCTTGTCATTGCTCCTATTGTCAAAACGTTCACTGTAGCAGAAACAACCAAAATATCTGTGACCTATATATGTGATGTTATTGTCGCTAGTGTCCTTGCCAAGTGCCAATGAATTACAGATTACACAATATAGCTCACAAAATCAGAGTTTAACAAAATGGCCATAATAATGTTGTGAATAATAAAGCTCATTTTAATTATTTAACACAATTGCAATCAATCTTAAAAGAGGTCAATATGATAAAAATGGTACATATTGAAATACTACATGTACGACACTAATCAACAGAAGTCAAAGTCACCATTAAAAGTGTGAAAGACCAGCTGGCATGGAGATGATGTTTTACCAACACTGACTTTGTTAACTCCTGGTGACAAAATTAACTAACTGAAGTAAAACTTAGAAGAACTTAAGTAGACGTCCATCAACTGACCATCAGCTGATGGAAGGCTACTAAAGTTCTTCACCTGCCACAGTGAATCAACTTCAGGTACTGTATGTGTCACAGTGTAAGATGGACTTCAAAAAACCATCCTTACCCATGCAGCAAATGTCTGACCTGGACACCAAGATCCAGGAGAAAGCAAGACGGGTGGATATGGACATTTGCCGGCGGATCGACATCACGGCCAAACTGTGCGATGTGGCTCAGCAACGCAACTCAGAGGACATGTCAAAGATGTTCACCATGGGTCCGGCTAGGTCTGTCCCAGAGAAGGTGGGTGCCCATATTGCTGTTTCACTGTTTGACAGTAATCGAAGAAAAAATATGAATTCCTCTGTGAAAGAAACAGTCAGCACTCTCAATGAAATCAGAGCTGCCAGTGGCTGAATGTGTGTGGTGACGGTTTCATGGACTCAATGACCCGCCTAGAAGGGGCAGGAATGCATGCCTGCATGTTTGCAAACACACAAACAACCATATAAACACACAGAATACTTACAGTAGTAACTCTTACATATGCACGCACACACACACACACACACACACACACACACACGAAAGTGAAATGCTGAAGTGGTAACTCTTCCTGCACACAAGGTTATCATATTGCGCTGACAGTGTAAATCCACTGTGACTGGAGTTGGTGACTTTTCTTGTGTTACGTGTCGGTATGCAGTAAGTCCATACTTTCAATGGTACTTCTTATGTTTACAGTATGTATAAAGGTGGCTGTGGCACCAAGCATTCAGAAAAATACTTGATGATTATGATCAAACAGCAGTTTTCTTCCACAGAACATATTTATTATGATAAACTATGTTTTTGATAAACCTCATAAAGATTTTCCCTGGATCCACAAGCAACAGGTTTATATTATGTTGTGTGCGTGTGTGTCGCAGGGCGCCATGGCCTGCTGCAGGAGAAAAGAGCGGAAAGTCGTGTCCGATGAGGACAGTTCAGAGATGGATGCCGAGCCCAGCCCTTCGGAGGACGTCCCCGGGTCGCTCAACATCACGGACGAAATGAAACGCATGCTCAACCAGCTGTAAGAGGCTCTCAGACACACACACACACACACACACACACACACATACACACACACACACACACACACACACACACACACACACACACACACATCAGAATATGGTTCTCTCTGCTTTGAATGAGCCTAAATATTATCTGCAGGTATAATATACCAGGAGATGTTTTGATGGAATCACACTGTGTATTCCTTCATCTCCCTCTAGTGCTGAGATGAAGTGTTGCAACTGACACGCAGTACGCCCATTCAGCAAAAACAAGCAGATATACGTTAATACTTATGGCCTTAACTTGCTTTCTTTAAGTCACAGTAGTTATTTTGGGGTGCTCTCTATTGGTTTTTACTCTCATAGTTATTGATCATTTTGGAATAGCCTATTTACTAATCACTGACCCATGAAATATTTTTCAGCACTGCTCGTTTTCCATAAACTCTTCCTTCCATCTGTTTGTCTTCCTCATAAGCACATCTTCCTCTTTGTTTGTGACCTTTGCTGGATCTGGCATCTGTTATACTTGTTCTTCCTCTCCTCTCCCCTCTCTCTCTCCTGTTCCTTTCCGTTCCCTGTCCTTGTCCCTACGCAGACATTGCTCAGATAACTCATTTGTTGCTAGGCGCGAGACGTTTGAAATTGACGACGACTGTGATAGTCTGACGTGGGAGGAAAATGAGGACACTCTGTTGCTGTGGGAGGACTTTGCAAACTACAACATACCATCGTGCGCCATCACCGCAGCGCCTGGCACAGCCGCCTGCTCTGCCGCCGGTGGTAGCGATGAAGCCGCTGAGCCAGTGAGTCCTGTCTGCATTTATGGTCCTTTTGCAAAGTAGATGGTTTTTAAACTCATTGCTATGGGGCTGTGTCAGACATTTCCTCATGCATGATGAATGAGAATTCTGTCTGTGCTCTCTAAGGACTCCCAGGATGGAAGTCTTGGCAGCCTCATTGATGAAACAGAGTCACTATTTAAGACCAGAGAGCAGGAGTACCAGGAGACCATTGGCGAGATCGAGGTAGGCAACGTAGACTTGCAAGCACAAAACCCGATTAAAGCAAACCAAAAACATAAAACGATAAGAAACATTAGACGTGATTGATGACTCTTTTCTCCCACAATGCAATGCACAATGTTAATGGGGCAACTACTCACAGCTGGGTGGTGGTGAAACAGCTCTAAAGAAATATTGGGAAACATTTGGAAAAACATTTTTAAGACCATTTGTTAAGTTTATTGGCAGTTTGAATGACAACCGACGTATTGTATAATTTCCTGTTAGTTTTAATTGGTAAAGTGTGTTGATATTTTTGTATACTAACTGCTAAAACAGTCAATTATAATATTTAATAAGTTGTACATACTGTATATAATTTGTCCAGGAAATTATCCATATTTTCATAAATTTTTCTTAAACATGTTGAACCAATTCCACACTGTTATATTATATTATTTTGAGATATTATGGTGTTTCAGGGTAGAGTGCCTTTAAAATGCTGGTAAAGCCACTGAGGGCCTAGCTTCAGTCAATCCTCCCCACAACAGTACTTTTCGCCCAGTTTCTTCCATCCTCACTCTGTTTAATCTGTTTCCCTTCTCCCAGGATGAGTTGGCCACAGCAAAGAGTGACATGAACCGACATCTGCAGGAGTACATGGAGATGTGCAGCATGAAAAGAGGCCTGGACGTGCAGATGGAGACCTGTCGGAGGATGATCAAAGGCGGCAGGAACTCTCCCTCTGTCAGCTCCGTGGCCAGCAGCGACTCAGGGAACACAGACGAGATCCAGGACGAGATTTTGGACAAGGACGCAGAGGCTGAGGTCCCCGTTAGTTGATGGTCGCACAGCCGGCCATTGTCCAACCTCTTCCTAAACGCCCCTCGTCATCACAGGGGTCAAATGTGTATCGAGCTCCACCCTGATAGAGAGGTGGAGCAACCTAAATCTGGGCCTGTTTGACCTGTTTAATTTCTGATGGTCATGCTCACTGTTGCAGGACCTGAACTGGTGCTTTTATACTCTTTATTTTGTTAGGAAGTGGTGGTGGTGGTGTTGGGGGTCTTTACTTCACAAAGAGAATGTGTGAAAATAGAGCCCAAGCTGTGCTCTCTTCCTCACTGCTGCCTCGCTGGATCCACGTCCAGAGCTTCACATCATTTTAGAGCAGAGAAAAATAAATCTCTAATATTTTACACCGGCTAAGAAGTATTTTGTACAAATTCTTACCCTATTAATGTCCTTTTATTCTAAAGGAATTTCAAATAGTACATATTGTGCTCCTTCACATATAATTCATGAAAACATTCATCCAGCTTTACATATACTTTTTATACTTAATTTAGATTGTAAGAACGTATGTGCACCTAAATTGGATCAGAATTTTGTTTTCGTTTGCAGTCCAAATGAAACTGTTTGGGGTTTAAGTGTCTTCTGCCAAGGAGACAAAACAAGGAGGGAAGACAAATGGTGGTGGAGTTCTGGTGGTTTCTGAGGGAACTCTGCAGAGTTGCCAAAGTCGACAGAGGAAAGGAGCACAGCCTTTTGATGCATCAGTGCACTACTGAAGTTCTATGCAATTTAGCTGGCCTTATTTTTGGACTTCACCTTTCCTTGTTTCTCTTCAAACCAATACAATTAGCCTTTTCAGCAAAGCAGGTGTTTTCTATGTATCATTTTGAGAGCTCTTTATGTTGTGTGTGTTTGAGCGTGAAATAATCTTATAGTACGGGACTTTTTTTTTTCATGGACATCAACATTAAAAACTGGAACAGTGTCCCCACATCAAGGGACTAATATCTTCATTTATTACTTTAGTAGTCAACATCCACCTGATGCTACTTGCCACTGAAACAGACATGTGCATTGTTCTGATTCTGATGTACTTTACTGAGGAAACATTGTTCTCATCTTATTTTGTACACATCAAGACATGTGATTAAAAATTGTTAAAATCCAGTATTTTTGTGAAAGAAATCAAAGTAAAGTTATCAAAGCCAAACAATGCCCTCCACCGTCTTAAGAAAAACCAAAGGATGCATTTCGAAAAGTTTCCCTTTCACATCTTCATGGATGACATCTTTTTTCTTTTCTTTTCCATGTGTGGTTTTTATGAGCTTGACACCTGCTGTCCTGCAGGGGTCTCTGTTCCAGATGGGTTGCACATCCTGCTTCGTCTCTTCTGAATCGGGGCTTGAAGTGTCAGACTGTACATAGAGGGCTGTCGGCATGTGATCGTATACCCCAGAGGCCTTTTAGTTCATGTTACGTCTCTTTGCAACTGATGGAGATGTCTCACAATTTCGCTTTTCTGTGTTCTCAGTGGATTGGCGTGGAAAGTGACTGACGCATGGGGGCAGAGGTGATCTTTTTAATCACCGCTTTGTATTATAATGTATGTACGGTTTGCTGGATCAAAGATTAATTAAGTGCTACTTCTATCTTGAAGTTTTATAGAAGCAGAATGTTAAAATTCAGGCCTTTTCTTATTTCAGCATGTTTGTGTGGAGAAAGGAGCTATGGGTCTTTCTTTTATAACATCTTTTTTTTTTAACTAAATAGCTGCAATGCAGACTGTGCGTCAATCCTAATCATTACTTCATTGTATTTGTGGCATAAAATGTATTTTTCACTGTTTTGTAATCATTCTATGTTAACCAAAATGTGTGTTATTGTCGCCATATTCTGCTATTATTAATTTTACAGGACTATGAAACTTGTTGCTATGGTCACTTGCAGACCAGATCAGATCACAGATAATAAAAAACAATTATATGATGAAGGAGGTGAGTAAAACGGTTCCTCACCTCCTTCATATAATTTTATGTTTGAGTTGATGTAAAACCAGCCTGATAAGTAACATATTTTATTGGTACTGTACTTGGCATTGACATCAAAGGCTTTATTTATTAATTGAATGGCTGTAACGATCAGAAGCCTCACAACACAGTTGTAGCCGACACCACACCACCGTCACACTAACCAGCCAACCAAAGCAAAGTGTACACTAACATGACAAAGATGGACATCAAGCTACGAAATCTACTAACTGTGGTAGTGTTAGTGCATGCCCACCACCCACCACCACCATAAACGACGAGACATTACACAGACAACACCTGTATGTTGGAGCAGGTGAAATTCAAACGACATCCAGTTGATAAAACTGCAGCAACCCTCCTTAATGAATGTAGTTTGATTGGAGGCGTCCTCTAAAGACCTTAAAGACAAAAGCTGAGCAAAATAAATGTAGCGGTTCAAATCCAGGGATATATGGTGTGCTGTTATTGGAGACCTTGGTATATTTTGCTTTACTAAACGGGTTCTTGCAGTATGTGTGACCTAGATGTATGCACATTAGGTCCAGGTGGGTGTGAATGTTTCATACTAAAAAGGGTTTATAGGATTGTTTTTTATCAGTGTGGCAATGGGATTAAATGGTTGTGTTAACTGTTGTGTAAACATACAGTTTTAGGTGTTCATAGACATACCTCTTTGCTGTTAATTGTTATTATTTCTTATATTTAATGTCATAAACATGACGGGGAGATAACGGTGCAGCAATATTTGTGGCCATATTTCGGTGAAATCCCCTGTATTGGATTCTGGTGTTTGTGTTTCATTTGCATCACAGGAAGCGTCCTGTTGGGTTCATTTTAAGTGGTTGATCCGTCTGCTTTAATTTAATTACTTTTCTCTTAGATTTGTTATTATTTTTGTTTGAACTGATACAATGTATTCACGTGGGTCTGCGGAAGATGGTTTCAAAATGATGAATGTACTCAATTGATATTGGGGGGAAATTCAATAAAATGGTGGATTGGATAGAAATCAACACTAATGTTTCTTTTTTTCCACTCAATAAAAACAAAACAAAAATATTTTCAAAGAGTAGGCTGATCAGAATTTTGTTTTTGTTTGTATAGTTCTTTTTCTAAATGTAATATACTTATACTTACGACCATTAGCAAAAGTTATATGTAAAGATAAATATGTACAGTAATTGCCGTCAGTGATTTATATAGTCGTAATAGTTTATTAATGTATGTGTTACTGTAATCAATAATATTTTGGTCATCAGAAGACCATTTTGTATTGCAGCTAAAGATATACAATTAAAATTGTTAAATAATAGTTGGAAAGTGTAATTTTCATCAACCATCTAGTTTCCTCTAATACTTAAACTGGTCATTATTGGTATTAATTAAAAAATGTACCATTTGTTTTTCTTCACACTATTTTGCTTTAACTACAAAGTGGATATGATCTGCTTCCACACTTTGATCTGACCTTTTTACTTTCACTTGGAAATCAAGAAGATTTTGATCTGCATGAAAAATGCAAGATCTTGGTTGCAGTAATATTTAGAGGCACATTTTGTTACTCTCAAATCACAAACTCTTTTCGTTTAAAGCATACCAATAGGCCTTTCTCCCAGCAGACATTTTTAACCCGTCAAAGGAGGAAAAGCACAGGTGTTACAAGAATACTGGAATCAAAGAAGCTGAATGGAATAGAGCCATCGTCAATTTGATTATTAACACCTGTGTTTTTCCTACTATGACAAGTGTATATGTCTGCTGTGAAAGAAGCATTTTTAAGTTTAATTTAACCGTGACCTCCTCTCACAGATTTCATACACGGCTCAAAGTGTAATTTTTCTTTTAATCATTAAAATGGAATTGTTCAAATAACTGGAAACACAATACATATAAAAACAGGATATATATTTCATAATGTAAAGCATGTGTTTTTAAATGGTAAGAAACGTTTTGTGCAATTTAAAGAAAGTAAACATACAACTAATTAAAAAACACATAACAGTATTTTCATTCTGAACACATTAAAGGATTCTGGTCCCAAACAAAAGGTATAGAAAATTATCTTACTTAATCTACCTAAAATGTTCAATAGTTAAACCCTCTGGTATAATGTTTCTGGCTTCATCTCTTCAAAGTTAGTCAGGGGAAGCAGCAATAAAGAAGAGGGACACAATATTAACAGTTTTCATGTGAAAAGAATCCAATATCAGCAAACCAGCTCACACATTTCACACTCTTTTCTGCGGCATAATGGGTGAGTTTACTCCTAATGTCTTGATCTCCTATACTCTTCTGTAATAACTTATCTTTCAATTGTATCTCTCTACCTCGAGGAACACGATTCTTTTGGCCACGTCCTCCTCGCTGTATTTCTCTTGTAGCTGCTGTCGGACCACGGGATCAGCTGAGAACAAAAGACCATCGTCACAGCGATTCCAAACTGGTCCTGAAATGGAGGAGGGATTCAAAAGCTGATCCAGAGCCGCAGAGAAGTCTCCGCTGGTCTTTAACAGGGCTTTGGTCACACTGACTAAGTCCTGAAATAAAAAGAATTAGGGGAGATTAGAAACACCAAACAGAATATAACCAAGAATAAAAGAGTATCTTTCGGATACTTCTACTGCACCACAGTCCTCACATGGTTCGTCTCGTTAATCAGCGCTTTGATTCGCTGCATATCCTCTTCCAACTGGACCTGGGTCAGTGAAAGTGCGGCGTCTTTGTTCATGGTTGGCTGTGGTTTGGACGGAGCGACTGGATTATCACCAATAATGGACTGAGAGCCCTCCTGAGATTCACAGTCAAATATGAACAGGTGGGCCTTGGCGGCCGCATCGATGTCCTCATTGGCCGCAGGTTCAGGGCAGCCTGTCTTGGGTAGGAAGGTGCTGCAGGAGGCCTCGGCCACTTGCATGTTCTCCTGGGGGCTGGGTCCGTGTTCAGGGTTGGACGGCATGGAAACAACATCTGCAGCTGTGTCTGAAGTTGGGCATGGGGGCTCTGTTGAAGTGGGTTGTATCGTGGCCGTTTCAGTCAGGTTTTGGAGATATGGACCTCCATCTTCATCAGACTTATTAGAGATAGAAACATAGGAGTTGAAATATTTAAAGAACTCAGGATTTTTCCATGTGAAAAACATATGGTCCATTGGGTTAAACCAAAAATAATTGGGGTTATATTTGTGGAGGTGAACCTTTGAGCAGATTGTTTTCAGCGGTGAAGCAAAAATAAAATAGCTACTAGAGCTAAAATCTGAAACCTTTTGACAAGCAATTATCTATCCATTTAACATAGTGTCACGACCAGGTGTAAGAGGCAGAGACTCAGGAGCAGAGGAAACAGAGAGAAGGCCAGGTGGAGGACAAAATCAAACAGGTATTTTACTAAACAAAGTCACAAACAAAAATAAGCCGTGCCCCCTTTGCCACGGCGCGATTTTGCGTTTGGTGTGAACACCCTCTTTTCACTCGCGTGAGTAAATTGAAATGGTAAATGCGGCGCGAAAAATTATGTTGCGTTTGGTGTGAACACAGCATAAGATAACGTACAGACATGGGAGACAACAAAGACAATCCTGCAACTGACAAATGAAAGACACAGACTAAATACACAGGGGAAGACAGGGGCACAGATGGAAACAATGTGGGCGAGGCTTTACAATCACACTGGGGAAAGGCACACGAGGAGGGAGGAGTCTGGAATGAGAACAGGTGAAGGGAATAAGCAATCAGGAAACACTGGGAAGACACAAACAGAATACTCAGGGTGTTACACATAGCTATTCTCTGTTGTCTTACCTCACTTCCATCTTCAAACTCTTTCCTAGCCATTTCTAGAATCCCCAACTTTCTCTTTTCTTTCTTCTTCCCTCTTTCCTGTGGCACTGAATTAGACTCTGTATCTGCAAAACAGTGATGAAGGTAGAAACAGATCATCCCACTATGCCTGTGGTTAAACATGTAACTCAAGTCTGTTGCATTAAAGCTTGTAAACATATTAAGATGCCTTCTATGAGATTTGTGCCTCACTCTGATGTAGTTATAACAAACCTGCCTGTGCCGTTTCAGAGACGGCAGCCTGTCCACTCTCCTCCTGTTGATGTTCTGCCACACTCTTTCCTCTGGCTCTCTTAGAAGGCGGCTGGTCTACTGTTGTATCCGTTTGAAGATTGGACTTATCGGCTGATTTAGTTTTCTTTGAGGGCTGAGGAGATAATGATAGTCGCCCTGGAGAATTTGTTGATGATCTGAGTTGTTTGCCATACGGTTCAGGAAATGAAGACATTTCGATCACAAGCTGCCTCTGTGTGGATCGACGCGTTGTTGGTTTGGGGGACGCTTTCTGCTTCTCTTTAGGCTTTTTCTGAGAAGAGGTGTCAGGCCAGGACTCTGGCTCAGCTGGAGGAGAATCCTCTGGCACATTTGTTTTTGGTGTAGAAATGATTGTTTGTGGTTCTTCCATTTCTGGTTCTGCACTCTCAGCTAAAACGGGTTGGGCATCTGTCTGTTGGTCCAAACAAGATCCCTCAGGTTGGGGGGAGTTACATGTTTCAGCTTCTACAGTCTCTACCTGTGTGCTTTCAGCTGGCTGTTTATCTGTCTGTGGGTCCACATGTTGCACTTCCTCTTGTGGAGGGATGGCTGTTTGAGCTTCGACAATTTCTGTTTCTGTGCTTTCAGTTGGAGTGGACTGGGCAGCTATCTGTGGAGACACCAAATTTGTCGTGTCAAGTTCTAATGTGTTTACATGATTATCATGCTACTTAGAAAATGAAAGCAACAGATTTGATATATTTTGTTTGGTGCCACCCAGTGGTAGTATTAAAAAATACACTTGATTGACATCAAGATAATATTAATATGGCAAGATCATGCCATATTAATGGTATCTTGATTGACTTTTTACTGTATAATTGTTCATATCTTAATAGCCAACATCTGAAACACGACTTGGATAACCTGCATATGGTGGCATGTCTAGTAAAAGCTAAATAACATAAATCCACTGCTAATAACTCCATGGTTTCCCTGGTATTACTTGGACATACTGATTGCTGGTACCATGGTGTCTTGTATTTTGTGCACATGTACATACATTCCAGGCACATAATACAATCCAATAAAAATATTATTGTCGCAAAATATGGAAGCAAATAAATACGTCTCCTGCCAACAAAAACCTGACCATCATAAGCTTCACAAATAGTGAATTATTGCAGGATTATGGTTTGGAACTGGTTTAGAGGAGATTGTACAGTTGCACTATTACCATCTGTGCCGCTCAACAGAGAAATATATGACAAAATACCTTTCAGGTAAATTACCGTGGTCTCGCTCTCTGCTGCCTTGGTGTCTTCCTCTGTTGTTGCCACCTCCACAACCTCTGACTGTCTCTTTGCCAGTAGCACTCGGTAATGTTTTTTCATTCCCTGCCAGCTGTGAGTCGTCACGTGCTGCTTCTCCATCTCTTGCCAAAGCCGGTTTCCCCCAGTTTCTGTCATGTGCTTGCTGACATAAGTCAAAATGGCAGCATCCTCTTCAGCGGTGTAGGCAACCCTGCCTAATAAAAATGAAAGAATGACAGAAACTATAAACAGCAGTAGATTTAAACAGAGTAACATTGAATCCCAATTTAATAATACATTATACGGCTAATACAACAGCTTTTTCTAACAGCTATTTTTTCAACTTTAATTAATGTTAGGGCTTTTCATCATACCTCCTGAGAGTCCAGTTGAGATCTCTTTGTTATTGTTGAGTCTAGCAGACTGTCTCGGGACCACTTCAGGATGTAACCTGTAGTCCTCTAAATTCAGCTGTTCATCCTTCTCAATACAGTCAAGAATGTACTGGGTGGACACGAACCTGAGAAAACAGCCACTTCATTTTGGTGCTCTGAATATTTTGTAAGTTACTTACACAGTAACAACATTTGCTAAATCATTTAGCGGATCACATACATCTACATGGCAATTCTTCAGCTCACTATGCCAAAAACTTAAAAATGCTGTGTCATTAAATAATATGAATAGAACATAATATAGTAAAACATTTGAATATACAGTACGGTATATAACATCTTCCCAGTAACAGTATTAAAATTCCCACTAACAGAGCAAAATGCGGTGTAATTGTCTAATACAGGTAGGCATTATTTGAATGAGCCTTACTGGCAGTGCACAAACCGCAGCTACTGTATGAGACAAACTGTGCAAAGCTTAGGTGTATCTAATTTACAGCTATTATTTGTAATAATTGAGTTGTAAACATGAATGTGTGGAGAAGACTAGCGTTAAATGACTTTGGAACGACCTACCTAAGGAGATGAGGCTTGCAGAATCAATAACTTCTTAAAAAACACTTCTTAAAACCTATTTTTATAGAATTGCTTTTCAGTGATGCCGTCCTTTTGTCCTTTTATGCAGTTCTTTTGTTCCCCTGTTTTTGTTTGTTTGTTTTATTTATTTATTAGTTTATTTTCTATTCCATTTACTCTTTTTGGTTATTTGTTTGGTTTTGTATTATGCATTGCCTTTATGGTATGGTCATTTTTTGTTTATCGGTATTGACGTCATGTATGACTATGCTTTGCTTCTCTGTAGAGCACTTTGTGAACTTTGTCTTTAAAAGGTGCTATATAAATAAAGTTAATATCAAATGTCAAAACATGACAGATAAACGTGGCTGAAAAGAACCATGAAAACCACACAAAAGCTGTGCATGGTTTCATTTAATCAACTGAATAGGCGACTTTCACATGGCGTCCCAATCCAGTACCTACCATTGAGCACTGGATTCAGGAATAATGCCTCTTTCCTCTGGTTCTATCAGCAGGATCGCTCCTGGCTGCTGCACATTGCACAACACCCCGGCCCCAGCTGTGATGAGCGGCTGGAGCTTGCGTTTGACAGGACCCGGTCGCAGGAAGAAAGCCATGGGCTCACCGTCCACGGTCATGAACAGAACTGGGGAGATGCTAGGTTTGACAGCATCCTGCTTTTTGGAAGCATCCTGCTTTTTGGACTTCATGGTCAACATGTCTCACCTGATGGAGGAGAGGGGATTATAGAGAAGACCGCATCAAATATTAAATATCAACCGTAGTGTTACGTTATAATGCAACTAACGTTATGAGAGTACCAAGCAAAAAGTCTTAAGTCCTATGAGCAGCTGGAGGTTTACGTTGATTACTGTAACTAAGCTAAGTCCCGGTTAGCATGATTAGCTTTAACGTAGCCCGTTTAAGTTTGGAGAGAGTTGAAGCCTAATTATGACATCAAGTGATAAACGTTGCATACAACTTAAACATTGCTTGTAGTAGATATTAGACTATGAACTTGCCATGCAGCGTTCATGGATGTACAAAGACTCGCGTTAGTTTGTTTACGTCCTCAGTGGGCCGTTCCCGCCGCGTCGAAAATACAAAACATAGCCTACTTCCGGGTTTTCTTCTTCGCCGACGGAGTGCACAAAGTTACTGCCGCATTACCACCCCCACTGTTTGTACCCACAATTTACCAAATTTTTGTTTTACCAAAAACATTGCATTAATTATGGAAGCCCGTTTCCGCCACACAAAAAAAAGGGATGAAAAAAAAAGAAATCTCATAATTATGAGATAATAAAGTCGAAATTATGAGATAAAGTCATAATAATGAGATAAAAAGTCATAATAATGAGATAAAAAGTCATAATGAGATAAAAAATCATAATAATGAGATAAAAAGAAATTATGAGATAGTAAGTGCGCATGCGCTTCAGTGACGTTGGCTTTTCTCCTTCCTGTTATCTGTGCTGTCTTCACAAGTCTCTTCATCCCCTCGCCGGTCTAACCATGCAAACGATATGTAAGCGTCACTGTTGACGTTTTAGCTCAACAAATAATAGCATTGCTATTAATGTAGCTGTTGCATGTGTTTCTCAAAGAGGCTACCGGTACGACAGCCCTTTAATCAAGATGATCACAGCCGTGGTGTCCTACTACCTATGGGGTGGCTGGGTCATGAGCGTGGCGGAGAGAGTGAGGTGGCATGTGTTGCTGCCTGTGCAGATTTACCGGGAGCGGACACTGAAGGACGTTAAGAAAACGTTTAACGGTGTTGTTGACTGTTGTTGGCGGAGTCTACGGCCCACAATAGCATGTGTTCTGTCCCCGAATAAACCACACAATGAGCAAGATCACGTCTCGTAGCTTTCCTGACCAAGGGTCGCTACAATATGCTTGAGACTCACTGTTGTTCTTCATTCTCTAAACGGTATTATGTTAACACACTTCACCGCAAAGCGCCTGTCTAAACGACAGAAGACGACTCGGTGCGTTACCTTTCAACATACTGCATTAGTGTTAGCTAGGATGATTCACAGCTACACAGGTCATGAGACCTTCACTGACCTCCTGTACTCAGTAATTGTAATAACCGATATTAACTAGAACTTCTTCCTGTAAACACTTCCTGCATGCAGCCCCTTAGTGTACGGAGGTAGAGATTGTTTTCACCCTGTGGACCTGGAGAAGGTTCAAGTCTGCCTTGAAGAGTGTGTGTTTAAGGATTCCCTATGTGATGAAGATATGTTCCATATCTGAGTGGACCTAATGTCAGAGTATAATCTAAAATTAACAGAAGGTCAGTGAAGGTCTCATGACCTTTGTAGCCGTGAGCTGCCTGTGGCGAGTTACCGGGAGCGGAGTTTGAGGGACGTTAAGACAACGTTTAACGGTGTTGACTGTTATTGGCGGAGGCTGCGGCCTACAGTAGCCTGTGTACTGTCCCCAAATAAACCACACAATGAGCAAGATAACGTATCGTAGCTTTCCTGCTTTTACCGGTAGCCTCTTTGAGAAACACATGCAACAGCTACATTAATAGCAATGCTATTATTTGTTGAGCTAAAACGTCAACAGTGACGTTTGCATGGTTAGACCGGCGAGGGGATGAAGAGACTTGTGAAGACAGCGCAGATAACAGGAAGGAGAAAAGCCAACGTCACTGAAGCGCATGCGCACTTACTATCTCATAATTTCGACTTTTTATCTCATTATTATGACTTTTTATCTCATAATTTCGACTTTATTATCTCATTATTATGACTTTTTATCTCATAATTATGACTTTTTATCTCATAATTTCGACTTTATTATCTCATTATTATGACTTTTTATCTCATTATTATGACTTTTTATCTCATAATTATGACTTTTTATCTCATAATTTCGACTTTATTATCTCATTATTATGACTTTTTATCTCATAATTATGACTTTCTATCTCATAATTATAACTTTTTATCTCATTATTATGACTTTTTATCTCATAAACGGGCTTCCATAGAACGGGCTTCCATAATTAATACATGTCCTCAACTATTACCTCACTAATAGATGCAGAGGCACAATTTATGTTATTGCCCTGTTGCTTTTCAAACTTATTTGACACTTGTGTGAGGCTATTTTTTTACCTTATTTGTTCAAGCCTGTCTGGTAAATATATGGATACACAGGTCAGTGACTCTGCAATAGTACAGAGCACTAAGTGTATAGACATTTAGAGTGAAAGAGATGCATGTTTCCAGATTACCTGAAATGAAACCTACACATATACCCTCCCGGAGAGGAACCAGAGTTTAAAAAAAGATGTAAAGTAATCACTTTAAATCAAAGACTCTGCTCCAATATGGTGTGAAATGACCTTATTCATTTGAACTTGTCATAGTAGGACTAATAATATAGCATTCATGGCGGCCATGTTCTATATAATTGCTCCAGTAAGCCATGATTATGAGCCACAAAACCTGAACCCTAAATTTAGCTAACTTTGATTTTATTTTTTACAATTGGGCCTTTTTTTTACACATCAAAATCTCTTCTGTGCTATTGCTTTGAATAATTAATCTGAAATGATGAAACTGGCTTTTCCTCTAAATTGCTATACTCCTCTGGGTTGCAGAACTTGCATATATCAAAGTCCTGGACTTTTAAATAGATGACATTTGCCCTCTCATAATGTCAAATAAACTTGACTATACTAAAAGCGAATAGCATTGATAATATTGGATGGCCTTCTTCTCTTGGAAAAGTATCTGTCAAGTGAATTGCTAAAATATGGCTTAAAACTGGTCTGGAAATATTACAATTAGTTTTCACATTCAGAATACAATGTGTAAATTCACAATAATGTAAGCAACAAGTTTATTTGCAGCCAGCGTAACGGCTGTACAGTCGGGACCACACACAGTCAGAGGTGATGCTATGAACAGTGGACTGCCAACAACCGAGCTGAGTTGTGAGTTTCCTCCAGGAGAGAAAATATTATATCTCCAGAATCAAACACATAAACACTGACAGTCCAGTGGGAGATATTGTTTCTGTTCAGTTGATTGTCCCCCTGAGGCAGCTGTGTGTGGAAGACATGATCGATGACTGCTGCACTGATTTCAACACCTCATTACAAAAAACCATTGCGGTCACAAAAAGATAAACCCGGTGTTCTCTTCTATTAGCAGGGAATCAGCAAAAAAGTGTTGCACAAAATCGATGACATGCGCACATAGCTTGTATTGTTTTTGGATGTTCTGAAGTCTTATACAAACAACACTGATTGATGGACATTGTTAACCAAAACACTGATTCTCAAAGACAGGAAAGCAATAACTCCATTTTGTCTCAATGTTTTGCTGCACAAATATATTCACATGCAGAAAACAAAGAAAAAACCACTGTCTCTATGATTTTGGCACTTCACTGCTACACCTTGCCGCAAAGTGAATGTTGTTAAGTCTCCTTAATACTACTTTGTGTTAAAGGAATAACGGCACCGTATTGTAAATATATTCTCTTAAAAAAAAGAAGTGCACTACAGATTAGCTCACCAATGCTGCTCCTGCACTCATAATGCAGTTATGTTTTATTCTCTGAATTTCAAATATAGCACCTTTACATTTTTGTTGTTTTTGTATGTGTTTTTAAATGTGTCTGTAAACTAAAAAGGCTACTGATATTTCAATGGTTAATTTTGATTTGATCCTGTGTTTATCTAAATCTCTCTAAAAGGCCAAAAGTGATTACAAAAGTTTATTCGCTTTTGGCCAGGTTTAACTGGCCACCTGGCCAGATTTACCTCGCTTTTGGCAAGTTAAACCTGGACTCTTCTCAAAGCGAGTAATATTGTGAGGAAAGTCCTCACAATATTACTCGCTTTGAGAAGAGTCCAGGTTTAACTTGTTTTTCGTTTAGTGAAGGAATAAAGGAAGGAATTGGGCTGGCCTGTATCACTTCACTGGCCTTGCCTCCTTCACAGTTCTGACAGCTACATTATTTGTATTGGCCTCTATTGTTCCTCTCCCTCTTCGACTCAACCAGCTGAAACAATACAACAACCACCAAGTTGCTGCCACTCCTCCAAGTCAATGCATGTTTGTGGAAAATCTGTAAATATTGATGTGCAAATATTCACTCCTGCAAGCTGATTGTGATCCATCCTCAACCTGAACTTCTGGCCTGAATCAACCAACTCGTTTCTCAACCGTCATCACACATCAGGACTGTGTTCATATCAGTTAATTTCAGAAAGAGGATGTGAGACAAGGTCACCACAGCGTAACACAGTGCGGTTTGGTTTGGCTCAGGCAGAGGAAAATGTCCCAACTGTGAGGCTCAGTATTGTGTCCCTCCTGTAGAGGGAGATGTTATACTACTTTACAAAACACCAGGGCTGTCTGTCAAGCAAAGTATTATTGATCACTTTAGTCCAGGATAATGGATTAATCTTCTTACTGTATCCCAGATGAAGTGATTTGTAAACAGTGTGCAGTCAAGTGCATCTATTTGCAGAGTTAGCATTTGGAAACAGACTTTATAACTGATGCTTCTGGAGACGATCAAGACTCCAGTTCCAGTGTGTTTTCAGCCTTGTGCCTGGCATGTTGTGATACTCCCTTTTGATGTGTTGCTTTGGTGGAACCAGGCTAAGGGGACGCGGGTCACTCTGAACTACTGGAAGGCTTCAGTTTAATTATAGCCATTTAGAGCATCATTGCTACTGATGATAGCCAGACTAAAACAAAATAGATTAAGCTTTGTGTCTCTTTACTCTAGAGCCTGGGAGTGAACTAGTGAATCTTTAGTCAATGTTTATCCATCTTGTCAGCTGCCACACTCTTCCTGAATAAACACATTTTAGCCATTCTTTCCAGGTTTAAACTTTGGGCAGCGTTAGATGTGAAGATTGATGCCACTCTCACATTTGTCCTTTAAATATGAGTCTGGAGACAGTCGCCGGTTAGCTTAGCCTAAAGACAGCAATCAGGGGTTAAGAGTCTTGCTCAAGGACACAACGACTTGGACTGGCAGGGCCGGGGCCCGAACCACCAACACTGATTGAAGGATGGGCGTGCTAACCACTTAGCCACAGTCACCCATGTTTACATACTAAATGCTAAACTAAGCTAACTAAGAATTACTGAGAGACTAAATATAAAAACTCTTTCAGTTGACAGAACAAATGAGGAATGATGTGCAGCATGTTCAACAGCAATTACCTCATTTTAGTCACATAACAGAACAGCTTGAGTCAGGTCACATTGCAACACATGTCCTTTCAAATGTCAATTACTGGTGTCAAAGAGTGAATGAGAGAATCACTTGGAAAAAATCCACCTGACAAAAGTAACGTGATCCTTTGTGAATCATGCAGTTCACACAATGTCTAAAAAATGTTGGTGGGCGGAAGAAATGTGGTGACGTCACAAGACGTAACAAAAACATTTCTACAGTGTACAGAAGAAAAAGAAGAAACATCTTTAAGTGTAGTTTTGATTTAATACTGAAAGGCGTGTAAAATGTGGTGAATTGATGCAAGCTTTGCATAGAGCTCTACTTACATGTTCAAATTGTACATTTCACACTTCCTGTACCTTATGTATTTATGAAAACTTACTTTATACCATAGGCATTATTATTGAAGGATTAGAGAAATAAAGAAGACACTTTCATTTTTTCATTCCACTGAATAATACACAATGATGCTCAATAATGATGATCAGCAATGATGATCTATAGAGATCATCATTGAAATGCAAAAAATCTGGTGCATTGAGTCACACTCATTTCTTGGAATTTTTTCTTTTAGAGTTCACAAGTGCCATTACATAAATTCCTGAGGTATTTTCTATACAAACACCAGATTAAACACAACTATTTCCCGACAGCTATATTCGTTATACAGCGGCAGGTGTATCGCTTCAGAAACGAGGCTTGTTTAAGGACCCACTCACACACACACATATCAGGTGTCACACCCTGGTGGGAGTAAAATTCCTTTCTGATACTAAAACAAAAGAGACTAAAAAAGCGAAGCTGCTGTTTCTTAAGGAACTCAAACAAAAACACAACTTCCTTGTGTAAATCACAGTCGCTATCTTTGGACTTGGCTCTGTGCAGACGGACAACTGCAGAAATATACTTTATGAAAATTACTTGGCAGATTTACTCAGGAATCTTGGCAAGGCTTGGTCTGCAGAGACCGACCGTAACAAAGTGAGGATATGCTGACTCGACAAAAAGAACACATTTAATTACCATCATCATCAACCGTCCAAGGGGACTATCCGGGTTAGAGCCAGAAATCCCCCCCCATCATCTGCCAACTCAAAGACTTATTTTTAGGGGCCATCTTCTCCTTAATCTGCTACAGTCTCACGGCCTAGCTTCCTCCGTGTCTCATAATGTCTCCTTTTTACAGCTCACATATTCCTCTTATTCCTCATCAGATCTTATAGTTACCATTGACTTTGTTTGTCCTGACAACCTGAGAAAAAGACCCCATCAGATACATAAAAAAAGAGAAAGACAAGGAGACCCATTACACCTCCTTGCTGCCCTGAGACGTCTTTTAGACTTGTGCCCGCTCCCATTTCAAGACAATTTAATTCTCAAGTTTCACATCAATTTGAATGAGGAGCAGAAGTAGGTATAATGTGGCGTGTGAAAGTCAAGGGAAGATACATTTGATTGTTTATCTTCAACTTATTTGTGCCCACAAGCTTGCCGAAGCACAAATCTGTGTTCAAAATTATATTTTAATAATATATCTTTATAATATTCTGTTTTTGAATAGTATGAAATGCCTTAACATACAAAATAAAAATGTATTTTAATTTTCATTGGGGATTTTTATTGGTAAAAGTGTGATTTTTTTAGGTGATCTTAAAACGTGTATTGTAAAAGTCTTGCTCAAAGTATGTCTGCACCAGATTTCAAGACTGTAGACAAATCAAAACAAATGTTGTCACATTTTTCCTTATCATATATAATATAGTCCTTTGGGCAAGAATGGACAACCTGATGTAAGTATGATTTACTACTGAAGGACCATTGATGATTTAAAGTGGCTATAATCAATATTTTTTGTTTGAACAATGTGTCAAATGACGACATCTCCTAGTGACGAACAGCTGAATTTTGAGTTCTCCTCAGCTTTGTGGAGCGTTTTCGTGTATCGGTTCGCTGTTTTGGTTTCGTGGCCACAACTTCAACTGGGTTGGTTCACTGTCGCTGCTCTTATTGTGTCGTTTTCATCAATAACAGGCAGCCGCTTATTCTGCATAATCACGTATGGCAAATTTTATAAAGACATATTCTATAAATAGTCATATATATGCTAAAGTTCTGTATGTGTTACTAGTTTAGAGCCAACATTAAGAGACCAACAAGCTTGGTCCTTATAGAATTACGTGTTTCTTAAACTAAGGATTGCGTTAGACAAAGGCAGGAGGCAGACAATGTGAGGCTCACCTGTGTTTCAGCACCAAAACCAGAAGCTCTCTTGAGGTTCAACATAGAACGAGAAACCACAAAATGAAGATCTATCAGATATATTTGAAAAAAACTAAACATAAAGAAAGAAAGAAACAAGGGACCTTTGCCTTTTCCACCTAAAAGTTCTACAGACCTCTGATAATCTTTTGATTCGTATTCAGAACATCACAATCTTACTAACCCCTTTTTGATTATATAATTTAAGCACATATTATCTAGGTGTTTTCAATGTGTCTTATAGGTTATACTTACTAATAATCTAAGAGAGCTTGGACCTTGATACTAAATAGTGTGTATTCCTCATAAAAAGGCAAGCATATGTGAGTTTGTGTACTCAAAGACTTGTAACTTGTAAACGCCAGATATGACGAAGGCTCTGTGTCAATGAACCTCTGTTTTGGTGACCTGATGTTTCAGTGAGCTACATTGTCCTGAATTTGACTCTGACCTGATTGTTGTTTGCTTTCTCTTCTATATCCTATTTGTTTTAAGGGTTAACTGTAAATTGATCCATAAAAAAGGACAGAAAAACATTAAACTTAAATTTAAACATTAAACATTAAAGAAATAAAACAACCTCCCCGCTTGCTGATCAAACGTCTATCCATAGACTTTGGTTTTCTGGTACGGTTTAGCAGAGTTCAGATGTTGCAATTGCTCCATCAGGGTGTGTGCGTGTGTGTGTGTGCGTGTGTGTGTGTGTGTGTGTGTGTGTGTGTGTGCGCGTGTGTGTGTGTGTGTGTGTGTTTGGTAAGAGACACTGAGGATAGCTGATGTAATGACTGCAAAACAGATTTCTAGAGTCTGGGTGACTGGAATGCTGTCAAGAAAGACATTATTAGGAAATGTTTTTTGACAGAACATAGCAAGTTTGCTCGAATGACTTGAAGCAAGACACAGATTTCAAATAAAAAGTTAGAAAATATTTTATTTACAACAACCCCCTCTGGTATTAACCCAACCCTTTTTGTCTGTAGCCCCCCTCCCCCCCAAAAAAAACCAACAAGACATAGTAGACATTTGCATGGATACAAAATAACTTTATAGCAAAAATTATAACTCAGACACTTTTTAAGAATTTAAAATAAAACAAGGCTGAAAAGTGTGTTTGAGCAGACAATTTCATCCATAGAAAAATAATACATTTGAATTTATATTATACATTATACATGTGTAATATATCTTTTTTTGGATGGCCTTGATTCCACACTAAATGTGAGTCAAACAGCCATCCTTAAAGGCACAATATGGCGTAAACGGGTTCACCGTCATGGTAATGTGCCTCATGTTGGCTTCACACTTTCTCACAGTTTCTGCAGGTGGCCGGGACTAAAGTACGTTACAGAAAATAATCTGATTTCTGTCTTTGTATAAAGCTGATTAAAAAAAGATAGCACCTTCACCCTGATGCCAAAAAAGAAAATGACAAGTGCTTTGTTTTGTGTGTGCGCAGGTGAGCATTCATGCATTTGTTTGCGTTCACAGAGGTATTGAAGCACGTACACACTGCCGCTGCCTATGCCGGTTGTAACGCAACATTTAGATAAGCTGCACATGTACAACGCATATGCTACTGTATAACACATGTTGTGAACATATTCACAGTGATTTCTCATGAAGGCACTCGAAGCAGGCTTCGCCATTTTAAGCTCCAGCTTGCAAAACATAAAGTCCTGACTCTTTAAGTTAGTCACAGACGCTTGTCCGGATTGGTGGTAGTTTCGTAATTTTGTTGGCAGCCCACTCGTTCACAAAGTGTCCGGGCTCAGCAGTGTCTAAATGACTGTGCTGCAAGTTATTCTGCTGCTGTCTAGACAAGATCGAACACTCAGATTATGTCTTTCTGTCCTTGATTTCTCTTTTCCTGTTCTTCCTCATCTCTTTCTCAATTTCAGTCAGCCTGTCTGGCTATCTCCCTTTATTTCAACACACCAGCAGCACAAAGTACTTTATCATTATGATTTCACAAGTCATGGTTTTAATAATACAATCTCTTTATTCTCTCTTTTATGCCACTTTCACTACTTGTCCTTTTCTCCTATTGAATTCTAATACAAGTCTTTCATGATCTCCTGCAGTAGCGGGTGTAAGCACATGTCCACCTCCGTCTTCTTCAGCAGCTGGATGAGGTGGACGTGGTTGGTCACAATCTGACGAAGGTCAGTCATTTTCTGGAGCAGCTTGGCGAACAGTTGCAGAGAGTCTGGGTGGTTTAGCTTAAGCTGCAGCTCAAGCGAATGGAGCACCGTCTCCTGAAGCTGCTCAATGGGCTTCACGTTCAGCAGGCCTGGGCGGTCTGGACGGGTGACAGAGACAAGGAGGATAAATCAGTGACATTTCTGGGGATACATTAAGTATCTCTGAGGTCAACATATCTGTTGGTTGAAACACACTTAATTAAGATGGCCCTTATTACACAACAAAGCTGTAATTATTATTTACAAAAGCATTCTTATCTTTATTTCAAGCCATAATCTTAGTTGTTTATGTTAATAATTGACTTAAATGTCTGATGTTTCAACCTTATAAAGGTTCAAGGCCAGAATTTTATCAAGTGGTCACACGCTAACTAGCAATATTAAACCACATAGTTTGGGTTTCTGAGGGAGGTTGGTTTTGTTTGCTGTTACAAGAAAGGTTAAGATATTAAACTGTTTCTTGCTCCCACATGAAGCCTCCCTGCAAACTGATAAATGGGTCAAGGCTGGCCATAGATAGTGTGCATAATGCTGTGGGTTCTGAACTTAGATTGTAAACAGCAGACAGCTGCACTAAACATTCACAGAGAACTACATTGTCCTATTGCCTATTTGCCAGAAATGACTACAAGATCATAAAATATATGTATCGTATTGCTCACAGTTACGTTTTTAACATAATTATACACATACCATTCTGCACTATAAGGCTGAGTGTGCATATAATGTTGTTACAGCTTGGTAGCATTCTCCCGCAGTAAAGACACCAACACAGTTCTTTTGTGCTGTCTTTGATGCCACATTTGTATGAAAGATGTAACATTAACACTTATAAAGACTCTAAAGCTAATACGTAACCTCTTCTGGCTTCAGCTTTATATTAACAGACAGACATGAGTGAAATCAAATTAATCCTTAAATCCGATTCAGAATAAGCTACAACGAATCCTGTGAAAAAACCCACCCCCACTGAGGATAATGACAGCCAGAAACAGTGCCATGTCGCTGTCGTCCAGCTCCAGCGTGTTGAATTTGACTGAGAACTCAAACTTTGGTTCCATCATTTGACTGAAAGGTTTCCTGAGACTCTTGAGGAACTCCCGCGTCATGAAGATCTGTCCGTAAGAGATCAGGGTCCCGTCTTTGTTCATCAGAGGTGCCATCATGATGATCAGGACCTCGATCACACCGTACTTCAGCAAAGTCACCTGGTAAAAGGGTTGACATGAAGAGTTGATGCTGATTAGCTCTTCAGGAACGACGGCTAAAAATGGTAACGCTATAATGATTAATAGTGGTTTTACAGAGAAGTACACTCACTGCCTCCACCTCTCACCTGATCATTGAGATCCAGATCTATGAATCCTGGGATACTCTTGGCGAACTCTGTCACTTCTCTCACTGCTTCGGCCGAACGTGATTGACAGCTGTGGAAGAAACGCAGCTCCAAAGCGTCTGTTGGAGCCTGTCCGCTGATGCTCATTCCCATTCCCAAAAAGCCATACTCTGACTCCTGGTGAGCTCCTAAGATTCCTGAAATCGGATGAGATATGCACAGAAAGAATGGAAGTCTGATGAGGCAGTTCAGTTGCAGCATTACAAGAAAAACTAGACCAATGTTTTATACATCTTCAGTGCAAAAAGCAGCCAAAGTTTTTAAGACCAATTCAACGAGGAAAGTACCATTGTGGGACGGCAATTGAATTATCGGGTCACAAAGATAGGGAAGAAAACAATACAAAAGCAAACTTAAAACATCATGACAAAGATAATTTTGTATCTCTAACCTCCAAATCCTGCTGTTAGGACGGATGACTGCTGCTGTTGGTCCTGGATGGGCATCTGCTTACAATTAATAAACTGCTCTCCTTCCATGAGAGACTTCATGTCATGGATGACAAAAGGCTGCAGGTTGAGAAGAAAGAAATGGAAGAAGAGGGATTTGTAGGAAGAAAAAAAAGAAACAGTGCTAGCTTTTCAAAGGTCTTCTGAGGACCCGTGAGCTTCAGATGTAATCATACATTCTGCGTGTACACCTTGGTCATGGCTCACACACAGGTAAAGCAAATATATTTTTTCTGAAGGCAGGACCAGACAAAAACAACATTAACAGGTAACTGAAGCATAACTATGTTAAAGTCGCACTTACAGGTGAAACACTGGCAAAGACATGCACCGCCCTGAATTATGAATGGCAACATTCATATACTTAAATCTTCCTTTACCATAGCAGTGAAATTAATAATGAGAATTACAGCCAACAGTATTGTTGGCTGTAATTCTCATTATTACACCACAAAACGATATAAAATAAATAATAATATCATATGTGAGTGAAATAGATGCATATACCCTGCATATAAATGTTTGTATGGAAGTTTAGGGCAGTCAATTTTGAAATAAAAACATTTAAAACACAACTATGTAAGTTTTGAAAGAAGAAATATCACATGCATTCTTTTATAAATGAAAAGTTTAATTTATGAGCATTAAAATGATCCCTTGCTCCGTTCTATACACTACTTGGTGCAGACTCACTCAGTGAGAAGTTGTCTGATGTTAACTAACTTTAGCAAAGCACAAAGTGTTCCCAGTCAAAATAATTTAGTAGGAAATGTGTCTTCCTTCCCCTCTGATGGTGCGTCTGGAGTGCTAGCGGATTAAAACATTGATCCCGTCAACTCATATCAAGGCGCCACGTGTTAAACAATGTAAATATTCTACAAAAGATAAAACCATTGACTCCCGATTTGTTTCAGGAGGTTCGCTGCGGTTTAGTAAATAACCCAAGACTTCCTCCAACCAACAGATAATGCTGAGCCATTTGGCTGCTGTCGCTGTGATGAACAGTCATAACAATCAAAAGAACGGGGGGCGGAGCAGCCTTGAACTCATCCGACTTTGCAGAGAGAGGCAACAGAAAAGGGAAGAAGAAAAAGACTCAGATGCTGCTGCGGCCACACATATAGAGCCAATAATATTAACAACAACAACAATAGTAATCATTATAATTACTACTTAACTGTATCTGGTGCATTTTGGTTGATTTGCAATAATTCACTGTACACTATTCACATCAGAACTATACTTGAATTAAATGTAAATATGTCTGTAACGTGCTTGATCCATGCGTTTAATTCAAGGCCTTTACTTAATTTTAATGACAATCTACTAAATTGGTTCAGATTACTTGTTCAGTAATATTAAAATATATTTATTTCAACCAGACTTTTGATTAGGTTTCACCGAAGGAAGATTACTTAATCACATTTCATGTTTGCCTTATTTCAGCCATTGACCTTTTATAAAAGTATCATACCAGTTATTTTGAGATCAACCATAAGACTGAAGTCAACACCACAAACACAAATCATTATTCAATATTTACCACAGTTTTCTTTTGTCTTGTCTAATTCAGGGTCTCTTTTAGGTCTCTTTTAAATACTGAGATTCAATATCTCAAAACGTACATACAAATACACAGAAATATGATATCTCACTTTTGGCCAACACATTTCCTACAGTCCACTTACAAAATACCAAATGTCTTCTTAAATTAGTTTGATTTGTTGAGTAGGGACGTTGAAGCGTTTACTGTATATATCCTGTTGCATAGCTTTACCACTGTAACCTGAGCTGTTTTATAACAGCCAACACACGTACAAACCAGTACATCAACTTTTCCTGTTAGAGCAGAAATAATAGCCTGAAAAGACCTTATCTGAACTACGCTGAGCGTGGCAAAAAACAGTTTAAAAGTGTAAAGCTTGTAAACTCCGTCACTTTAAGCTTGTATTGTTTACCATTATTATTTTTCAGATAAACTGATTATTTCATTTAAAACTCAAGGCTGCGCATGGGAGAAAATTGAGGTAATTATGTGATATGACGCAGTGGGATTCATAAAAAAAAATACTGACCTATATATAACAAAAGGTCTATAATATACTGACTGTACTGTGATATCCAGGAGACAAATTAACAATAGGTCTTTTGCGCATGCATGCAATGTAGAGCACTCCCCCACCATTATAGATACATACACATCGAGGTAAAGCAGAATTATGCAGTGCTGCTTACCACGTTATCTCCGGTCTTCCCAGAGAGGATGGCCCTGGCCTTGACCTTGGTGAGGGGGAAGTATTTCAGATAGGCCTCATACAGATGTCGGGACAGAGCCCTCAGATCTGCTGCCTCCGGGTGCATGTGCACCACGTCCGATGAGAACTCAGCTAGCAGTTTCTCCTTCTCTGCCTGGGGCATTCGGCCAAAACGAATGGCTGGGAAAGAAAACAGACAGACACAAACACACATTAGCACACAAATAGACACAGGTTGGCACACAGGCAGATACAGTATGTAAGAGCACACACAGAAACATACAGTATGCAGGAACAATCACTGCATGAACACGACACTAAACAATAAATGTAAAAACAATTCTACAAACCATCAGTGTAACTTCCTCCGGCCACGTTATAAATATAACAACAATATAATATATAACAACAATATAATAACAATAATATAACAACAACTTATCCAAAACAAAGTGACGACGAACATCCGTGTACATTTGACATTAAAGTCGCAATCCTGCCAATTTTCATCATTCCGCTGACAAAATGTACCATCTCAAATCCATTTCATATGACCTCTAAAACTCAGAATGAAACTCCTGCAACACAAGGCTGCTAAGATTGTTTATGCTAATGGTATGTTGAAATTAATGTATATATACATACATGATTTTCAGAATGTTGTCTAATTTCTATCATATCTCTAATATTTGGACAGGGATCAAAGGATCAGATTGACCAGCAAATGTCCACAAAATGAGCGGCTATCTGCAGCAAACACTTTATTGCTAAATACAGAATCAAAACACATTGAAGAATAATTACATTAAAATAGGGGAGAATTCACTTCAGATGGGTGAAATTGTAGCTGTTACTTAACAATATGTTTTGGAACACAAGATGTTTGAAGAGGCATGCAAATCACCGCTCAGACAACTTCTACAAGTGAGCCAGAGCTTATATTATCATTCAGGAACAGGAAAATCAACTGGCAACAACACGCAACCAATTATTCTCCTGTAATTTTATGAGGCGTGTCTCATTAAGCAATTACCAAATGTAATTTAATAATACATGTATGTATTTAGTTGGTAATGATGATCTCATACACTTTCACAAGTCTCTTTTCTCCTCCCGTCTCCACAGGTTGCTGCAGGTTATTTTACACGGTGCAATTACAAACACCCAACGGATCTAGTTTCCCTTTTTAAAAGGATGGGTGTGCAAGAAATTCCAAATGTTTATGTATTTTAGGATTCATTTTATGCGTTTGATATGCTTAATACATTCACAAATGTTTTAACATTAAAACAAATCTTAGGGGATGGTTTGTCAGATTTTCCGACGCTGTTTGAAATGTAACAGACTTTGGATATATATATATATATATATATATATATATATATATATATATATATATATATATATATATATATATATATATATATATATATATATATATATATATTTGGATATATATATATCCAAATATATAATATATATATATCCAAATATATATATATATATTTATATATATATATCCATATATATATATATATCCAAGTATATATATATATATATATATATATATATATATATATATATATATATATATATATATATATATATATATATATATATATATATATCCAAAGTGGTTATATTTCTTTCAATGAAAAACAATACCTATTAATCTATTTCCAACTGATTTTCCATTACCCATGTTATAAATCACTATATCACTATACTGTATATTAGGTTGCATTACACATAACAAAGGTATTCTGGATTTTATTGTGAATGTGATGAAAATAATCTTTGTAATCTAACTGAAATTTTCGGCTATGTTGTAAAATGGTTGAACCCTCTTTTTTCGGTTAGTGAAAGTCATTAATTATCCTCCATTCAAGCTCCTGCACAGCATTTACTGAGCATTATGTAGTGATTGTTTAGCAGTGTATGTGATTGTGTAATGCTGACTGTGTGATGAAAGCACACCTTAAGCAAATGAATACCATCTAAAGTTGCCCTTCCACCAACTGGCATCGAGCCCGCAGCAGTGACACAGCAGTTTGGAGAAATCAGTTGTGGTTTATGGCCTCTGAGATGTCCGTCATTGATAAATAAAAAACCCAGACACATAAATATTTCAATAGGAACCAGCTATACCTCATGAAATAGGCAAGGACAGGGAGATAAAGAAACCAGAGAGGTGAAACAGACATATTTATTTTGAAATTTATATATATATATATGTATACATTTTTATATATACATACATATATATATATATATATATATATATATATATATATATATATATATATATATATATATATATTTACAAACTACAAAAGGTTTCTAAGAAGAAAAAAGTAAGCTCACTCGCTGAAAGACTTCAGTGCATATCACAGAGCCTTAAAGTCCCTCAACCGACTCAAATTGCAATGCCAGCCAAGAGTCTTGGTTAAGGCCAGAAGTTGTAGTATCTGTCATCAAACAAGCATTTAAACCCGAATGGACGTTTAAAGCTGGACAGACATTCTGCGGATGAAGCCCCATTTTTGTCGTGCCCTCAAAAATCCCCACAATGGAACACAAGGTCAGGTCAATTGGATGTATTAGTGTGAGAGAGATATAGGCAATGCTCTTTTATAGATGCGAAAAGGAACCGTCGGTGAAAACGCAAAATTGTGATATTTCATGAGTGATGTAAATCTCAGTAAATGCTCTCACTATAAAGCAAACTATTGAGTGTGTATTGTAATATAATACATGTTGACACCAGTTGTAGATGGCTAGAAGCCCTGCAGAACCACACAGCTGTTTTCAATTATGTATCTGATTGTACATCTTCTTATGCTGTCAATCAAGCACCACCTGTCCCCGCCCACACAGTGGTACAGGCCCATGCTGAGACTCACCTGGGAAGGTAGAGTCAGCATTCATATAAAAAGGTTTCAATGACCAACCAAGGCGAACAAAACAACCTTTTCTACAGCTGAACAGTCATGAGTGAGGGCAAAGAACATTGTATCATTAAATACATGATTTATCTAGATATCCCACTTGTCTGGTAGCTTTTACTAAATAATATATCATAAATATCAAATAGTTTTTTTTGTCTATAAATGTAAACTAACAAAAACCTCTAATAAAACATAGCTTGTGAATCTAACCGGCAATAACAGCAGAAGCAGCAGCAGTGAACTGCAACTTGACAGCCTGATTGATCGACCCACAGGCCGCTGAGCGTGGGAGGTGTCGGACGTTTCTCGCGACCTTGCAGGATTTGGTGCATCTCTACCCCGATCTTGCATGTATAGATACGTAATGTAATAGATACAATAATAGATACAATGTGATAGATACAATAATAGATACAATATGGGTGTAGCGTGGCTACACCCATATTGTATCTGATTTTTTTATTGTGTTTTTATCATTGACAACATTTTCTAAAGATATATGAACAGTGTGTGCACAATGGGTGTTGTGTAATCACCCAAAAAATATAATAGCAATTGCTTGTAAAGTACAAGCTGTTATGTTTTGTATTATTTCTTTGCTGCATGCTTTTTTGAAGGACCAGAGATGAAAAAGGGCCTTTTGGCTAACTCTGGCTCACTTACAATGTGTATCAATGTGACAATAAAAAGATACAACCAACTAACTATAAATCAATTGTGTAAAGTTAGCCTCTTTGACTCTTGCTGTTTGGGTGGCAGGTACATTGCACGAGCGATGGGACGAAACATACGATACCGGTCGAAGACCATGGAGGAAGCAACTGGCAACATGTAGGGCAGTATTGTACATCGCTGCATATATTACCACCACAGCAGAGACCAAATTAGCAGCAGTTTGGTGAAGATGTATCTGCTGTTCTCATGGGGCATCATAGGCAGAAGAGTTGGTCTGCAAGGAGGAGTAACCAATGTTTGCTTATTTATAGTAAATGGAATGGAGGGTAATTTGTGTCTGAAGAAAAAGCACCACATAGAAAACACCTCAATGTACACAAGCTTTGACCTCTCTTATCATTGTGTAGTTCAGCTTTTCAATTCACACGTACTCATGGTTCTAAAAGGTGTGTGAGACAGAATCACCGTCTTACCGTTGTGTGACATGCCGACGTTGAGGCACTTCTGGAAGCGACAGTATTGGCATTTGTTGCGGGACTTCTTGTGAATGCGACAGTGAAGATCACAGTGGTCATATACCAACTTTAACCTGATTGTGCGTCTGAAGAAACCCTAAGAGAGAGAAAACAAAGAGACAATAAGAGATTTTTACATTTGCTGTTCTCTGCTAAATCTGCACCTTTTAAAGAATTCAGGCATTTACCTGAGAAAAGTGAAAAGAATAGGACTGAGAGACTATTTGTTTTGCCAAATAAGTCAACAAAAGTATGATAAGACATAAAGTAAAGTATTTTCCTAGTACTGTATCTGTCTAATAAATATAGAAATAAATTTAGTTGAGACATGAAAGGATAGAAGGTCGAACAATTAATCATGATTTTTTTTTTTTGTATTACACGTTTTACTTCAATATTCAATATGTGATTAAAGTGTGTTGTTGAGACCACATATTTACTGATGATGCAGATTAGATATCTGGTTATTTCTAATCTGAGGAAGTCCATTATACTGGCAACAAGTGTGTTTAGAAGCAGATTGCGTTTCAGGGTGGATTAATGCTTTGATGCTTTCAACCTTAGGACCAAAAGACCACAAGACGTTTGCTTATCTCAGCTAGTTACTATGTAGCCATGGTCAAACTGCCAACACACACTCCTACATGCAGTCACAGGGTTTCTGATGGCTGGTATTTGTCTCAACTGACTAAGAAAGCTATTGGAAAGATGAATTGAAAAGACACAAAAAGAAAAACCTGAAGGCTGTAAATTTTACGAGGAGAATTTTATTGACCGTCTTTGTGAGCATACAAATCCACATGTGGACTTGTGCTATGTGAAGGCTGGTCTGCATTCTTTTATCCACAGATGTTCCTTTTTTGATCGTAGGTTATTTAAAGAAGGAGGAAGTTAAAGGGGGTCAAGGCTCCACCTCCATAAAGAATGTTTTCTGTTTTGAAACAATTAGGTGTTTGCCTGCTTGGCTGACCCCCTCTTCTGGTGAGTCTCCCCTGAGACTTGAGCAGAACAATGACTACTGTGCCTGACCATCATTCAGCCTCTGAAGGTACAGTATGACTGAGACTAAGGGCTTTGTACCTTGTAGTAAATCCAACACAACAGTTGTGCTGATTCAACCCGACGGTCATGGTCAAAGCTGTAGTTAGTGGGCGTGCTTTATTATAACAATGGATAAATATTTTGTATTTTGCATATTAACAAATACCATTAAACAACAACCAATAATGAGTTAGTCCTATCTCAATATTTTCTGACTTCCCTGCCCAATCTGTGGCTCTAAGATGGTTCATTCCTACTAAACACACACACACACACACCCACACACACCCACACACACCCACACACACACACACACACACACACACACACACACACACACACACACACACACACACACACACACACACACACACACACACACATATATTTATATATATATGTATCAGACCTGTGAATATGTCAGACCTGTGAAATATTCTTGGAACCAAACCGGAAAAAAAAAAAAACTATGAAATACTGCTGCTGTTTTTGAAAATCCATTTCACATATCTTTGAAGGACAAAGTCACAATTGAATGCTCCTCTTCTTATAATGTCTCAGTGTTTCAAAGAAAAGGAAAAAAGTTGTGAAACTTCCCCCGCACTCTATTAGTTATTTATACTCTATACTGACTGACAAACAGGCCGTGTTTAAGGTGCTGGGTGTGCGTCTGTAGAAGCACAAGTCTTTGTTGAGCTCCTTGCAGAGTGAGACATGTATGGGGGCTTGTGGTTAAAGTGACAGACATCCAAAAGATTAAAAATGCATTATATAATTATTTATTTCACAAACATGTTTCCCCTGCGAGTGACACGTGGTGACAGAAAAAGGAAGACTGGCAAGGAAACTAAACTTAACAATTTGCAGTAACAGTTGGTGTTTCCTGACAAGACTCTTGGGTGGTATGACTATCCGTTTCTGTTTTTTTTTTTTTTTTTTTTGAGAGCAGCAATCATTTTATACTTCACTGTTGTGCACTGCAATTGAATAGTATGCATCTCTCAAAGTAATTGGTGGCCAGAATTTCTAAAATTTCTCTTCAAAACTATACAATATGACGGCATGTGTCCGCTCTTACCAACACAGACAGAAATACCCTTAAAAAATAATACACTTTCAGGTTTGAGATGCCTGAAGCGCCACAAAGCAGTCAGTCTGCTCGGGGTGATGTGCAATGTAGAGTGGAATTCAACATTGCAATTGATCTGCAACGATTTTGATAACTGACTGAATCAAAATCAAAGTATTTTTGAAAAGTGAAAATTTAAACCATAAGCTATTTCCAGCCAGAATTTGCTGCTTTGTATCTTTTGGGATAGAAAATTGCACATCTTGGTCATACAAAAAAAGCCAAGTCACTTTCATTAGTTCAGGAAATAATCAGCAGATTATTTGATAACATAATCTAAAGCACTGGTGTCAAACTCAAGGCCCGCGAGCCGAATCCGGCCTGCCACGTCATTTTATGTGACCCGCGATGCCTTGAAAGGCATGAAATCGACCCGTTTTCAGTCTGTCACGGGCCTTTGTATAGGCAAAAAAATAATAAATCTGTGCTTTTATTTTGAAGGGACTTTGTAATGCAGCAGAGTGCCATTTATTCAATTCCTGTCATATTCATTGAATGTACTGTAACTATGTTACGTTGTTCATGCTGGTCACATTACATCTGTTGCTTCTGTCCATCCGGGGAGAGGGATCCTTCTCTGTTGCTCTATTGAAGGCTTCTTCCTTTTTTCCCTGTGAAAGGGTTTTTACTATCTTTATTTGGGGAGTTTTTCCTGATCTGATGTGAGGCCCCGGGACAGGATGTTATGTGTACAGATTACAAATTTTGTTTGCTTCATTCCCAACCTTTTTTTAATTTATGTTATGTTAAAAAAGGCTGAAGTTATACAATGATTATGTGTGTTGTATTACCCTGTGTCCTTTAAAATGCACTTTTTGTTTTTTAATTGAGTGTAAGGGGGAATATTTCTGTGTTTGGCATACTGTGATACTATCTCAGGTTTAAACGGCACCATATTTTCATTAAATCAAATTGAGAAGTTGAAAATGTTCCTCGCTTTGGATCTCGGCAGGTCATTCCAGGGGTGATGGTGAGTCCTGCAGCCAGACCAGGGGATCACTGCTCCAGATCAGATGCATGTTCTTATTAGAGTTATGTCCTTCTCAACTGTGACAAAAAAGCTTTGAACAAAGTTAATATAATAACATGCGTTTAATCTTTGTCTTTGTTATTTTCATCTGTTTTAAGTTTGATCTTTGATAGATTAATGTGGGTGTCTTAACCCTAAATTAAATGGATTTATGTCATAGTAACAGAGAAATTTGAATGTTTATCTTGCGGGGGAGCGCCGAACAGCTGATCCACTGATTGCGCAGGTAGAAAATCCACGGCCCGCCACTGTACAGTTACAACCGGCCCTTTGAGTGCGACCATGATGCTGATGTGGCCCGGGGTGAAAATGAGTTTGACACCTCTGATCTAAAGTTTCATACACTCATGATAATCTTTTGGTCCTACCTTACAGCCCTCACAGGCATGGACGCCATAGTGAAACCCTGAAGCTTTATCTCCACACACACGGCACTCAATGTTTAGCGCTGATGGCGATGTATCGTCCTGGAGCTTGGAGAACACGGGATTGTCAGAGTACTGTGGAGGCGAGTCCGGCTCCAGCTTGATCAAATCTGATAGCAAAAACATCATCAGGCAGGAACAGTAGGACACCAAGTAGGCAGACAGATAGAAAACTCAAACTTTCCTACTTCACTTTATATCCACAGATTTAATACTCAGTTAATTTTATCCAGGTTTCTTTCTATATGCTTCCTGTAATGTAAACTATAACAGGCAGTCACCACTATTCTTATGTTTTAAGCACAAGTGCAAATCAATATCTTGAGCAACTCTCTTTTAAATGTGGTTGATGTATTTTCATATGAAAACTTTCTTCAACCAGGACTTAAGCAAATTATTCAATTTCTACTTCCTGTGGTTGAATTTAGCCGCTAAGCTGTGTGTGCATTTCCTAAAATCAGCATTAAGTAACTACATACATTTTAGGGCTGGTTACCCCATTACATAGACTGGACTTACTGTGCGTGTCTGGCTCTGTTCTGTAGCTGTGCATGTTTGTGTAGTCCATGTTGGTCATTTGTTCTTCGTTCTGCGATGGTCTGGGGTCATAGGCCACACAGGCAGAGGAGATGGAGGATAAAAGCGGGGGAGACATGGAGGACGGGATGGATGAGGAGGACGAGATGGAGGCGTAGTCTAATGTGGACAAATGCTTCATGTCGAGGGAGTGGGAGCTGTCGTCCAGCTCCAACAGCTCCACGGCGTTCAGACTGAACCCGACGGGCCAAGCTAGGAGCTGCTGGGTGTCCACCATGTCTACTATGGAGAGAGAGATGAAGCAGTGACACAACAGCTGATGCAATATCCTTTGTTGACTGTATATGGCCTTGTTAAAAGAAAACACTAGAAGAAGCAGAGAGAGGGGTGAGGAAGAGGAAAAGTTGGAGAGAGAGGATGAGATAAAACAGAAACAGAAACGGAGGAAGGGAGAAAGAAAGATGACAATGAAAATATACATGCTGCGTTGCACATAGTGTTAATGATTAAACATGTCCATTCAGAAAAGCCCAAACATAACAAAGCCCTCCCGCCACCCTCCACACACACACACACACACACACACTCCAGGAGTGGCCCCGGCACTCCAGCCCGTTCCTGCAGTCTGTCTGTTATCTGGTAAACAGGGAGTCAGATTGTGTCACAGTGAGTACAAGACGAACTCTGGCATTGAGGAGCGTTTCTTCTGCTCAAAACACTGTCTTCCTCTGTTGCTGTTTGGGTGCCTCGCTGTGTGATTGCCCAACCAAAGAACACAGAGAGCAGGACTGTTTGAGCCTCTGTCTGTCTGGGGCCAAAGATGTGACACGGCCTGCACCTTCTGAGTGTCGAAATGTGTTACCCATTGTTAATTAAGAACCGCGGTGGCATTGTTCCAACATCAGAGCTGGTTTGAACTTCTAGGGCTTTTTTCTTGCTTGTAAATCTAGAGAAACAGGTCACAGTTATATTTTGTTTTCAATCTTAAAATAACTCTAAATATGAAAATGCTGACTATTTTAAGCTGTGGAAGTTTCTACAGCAGCAGGTTTGTGTATGTGTGACTGACTCAAAATGAATTAAAGTGCCCAATGTTCATCATAATGAAGGAACATGTCAGTTGTGTGTTTTTCAGATAATATTCGTCAGTAGATCAATTAATTGTTGGTTTTGGTCTTTTCAAGAATTGCTTTTGACAATAACAAGAATATTGTATATTATGTTATGTTATGTTTTCCAGCACTATACTTTAAATAAACTCTGCTATTAGACAAACATGAATAAATGGACCTGTACAATGTATTAAAAAGTTGCTTAATCAACACTCAAATACAAATGTTTGTTGCTCTTCAGTCATTCGAATACAGTATCTAACTCAGATGTCAGAAATGATTGGAAGAAGTGAGCCGAGATGGTCAAAGTCCAGACAACAGAGGTTACTACAGTCCACGCTAAAGCAAACCACATACACGGCTTATAATCAGGGGGAGGTTTGAGAGTTGTTTGGTGACGCATACAAAACTTTGTAGAATTGTTTATGTGATGTATTTAATCGTTAAAGTGTCTTTTCTAAACGTCAGGCATCACAGCTGTAAGTCATTCTTTGAATTGATCTTCTATGACAAGAAACAATGTTAAATATCCTTATAAGAAACAGGCCAGACACAAAATGTAGTATTCTTAGCAGTAGCACAACATCCCAGTTGTTCTTTTAGTCCCATTGTAATGTAAGTTAGAGCGTTTATCTGCTGTACTGTGATCTGAGCAAGATGGATTTTAAGAGGGATTTAAATCAAATTCGTTCCATTTGATTGGATCGCTAAAGGTGGGAGGGATTAAAATGCCCTTGTTGCTAAAGTTGCAGATTGATGTCAAGATATCATTGGTTAAATTTGGGCAGTACTAGCTTTTGTAAGCACGTTTTCTGGAAAAAACAACAACGTTGGATTTTGATATGAAAATATGAAGAAATTAATTTTTTGTGTAATCTTTTTTGACCGGGATGATTTTGTTTCTTATATATATTTCCATTCAAAATCAGAAGGACAAGAACGTTTTCTCAAAAACTGGAAACTATTTAATTTTCCCTTGCTTTTTTCTGAGAAGGAGGAAGCCATGCTTGAATTCTGACCTTGATGTAAACTAAAGGAACTCTGAAAAGGAAAAGACCAACTAGCTCCAGTTTATAAATAATTAGTAGAGTAAAAGGTCTGTGCACTAAACCACCTGGCCTGCCAAAAAAACCTTTTGTAACAACACAAGTTTTATAAATAAACCTCCTCTAATCAACCGTGAGCCTCTGATTTGGAGAAAAAAGGTAACAAAGAGTGCAATACATTATGCAACAGGGCAACACTAAAATAGCAATACTCGGATGGCACAGCAGCACCAGGTATAAAAATGGCTCCAAATTACTTGGCAAAACATCCCTGTGCAGCAAACATCCTCTTCTCTCAACCACTTATTGTTTCCTTTTTACTTGTTCGGACTGTGGCAGAAAAAACAGAGGGAGATCCACTTAAAATTCACATTGACTGTGACATTGTTTCAGAACAAGAGAAAGAAAGTGTGTGGGTGTGTGTGTCTATGTGTGTGTGTGTCCGCAGCCTGTAGCTGCACTGTCTTGGAAGCTGCTGCGGGGAAAAATGCTGACTATTAATAACCAGAGAAACATGGATATTTTTCCAGGTCCAGATATTTGTTGGTCAGTTGCCAGCCGATCCAAACCTAAAATAGATGGAGCATTGGAGTGACTTGTGTCCTGGTTGGCATCAAGTTATCATATGGATACAGGACTAGTGGGAGAAAGAGCTCTAGAGATGAGAGGGTGAGTGATAAAGTGGAAAGGGTTGACAGAGAGCGAGTCCTCAGTCCACTTTAAGAAATCAAACTGCACCCTAGAGGCTTCAAGAAAACCCCTACTGTTAGGAAACCCATGGTCTGTACTCAGCAGGATCATGATAAACACAACTGAGAAAGTAAAAATGTAAAGCGTCTGCAACCGAGGTGCTTAAATCATGTCGTAATTAAAGATAAAAACAAGTTTGTACTGTAACTTCTCCAGTGTTCATGGAAGCACTGCACTAGAAAATCCACTGCATTCAACATGTCTGTATCTGCGAGTGCTGTGTGGGCAAACAGCATGTCAGACATTATAAAGGGTGATAAATGATCACTATGGTTTATGCTGTGTATACTCTGTTTGCAAAGGTGTGGGTGTGTGTGAGCACGTGCGTGACAATAATGCCGGTGTTTCCTGATTTCCACAGGTCAGAACTTGTCTTCCAGGTTCGAGTACAGCGTGAAGTAGTGCTTTCTATCAGCTATTGCCTCAGACATGACATAATAACAAAAGGCCAACGGCAAACTAGCATGCAAGTCGGGCAAGCTACTATAGTGACGAGGCGGATTGGTGCTGTGTATGTGAGCCAACACGTACAGCATCAACCTTCTGAGGATATTTGATTGGACAAAGACGTTGAAGCGGAGTGAATGAAAAAAAAGCAAAGACTGACCCACAACAGCTGGGTCATTCAACAAAAATGATAATACTGTAAATGTCAACTTCAGGAGGGGGAATGAAGCTGAAGGTCTGAAAGCAGCAGTGCAGGAAAAAAAGAGGTCAAACCAAGAGGTCAAACAGAGAGATGTGAAATATTTCCTTGCAAAACGAATTAAATGTTTTTTTACTTTTATATTTCTTCACAACAGTAACAATTCGGTCCTTTTTTCCCCTTTGATAATGGACGTTTATTCAATTTAATGAATGAGCGTTTTATCAGAATACAATACAAAAAGTCCAATAAAGGAAAACAGGCTTTTAACACAAAATTTGACAAAGGAGTTTAACAAAAAAAAGCTAAAAAAGCTCACAATGAATAAGCCCTGCCGACAGAAAATATCCAGCATCATCATTGAATCATCCGACGGTGTGGACGTTTCCTACACTCCTACACAATAAGTCATTCAACGGCCGAGCAAAGACAACGTACAAGGTGAGGAGTTTAGGACGGAGCGCAAGCCAACACAAAAGCGGGACTGGTATATTTAGTAAAGTAGGAGACAAAAGGCAAAACCTGCCCAGCTGCATTCAGCATTACCAACCACTCTTATCTTCTCTGTTTGAATACAAACTAAGCTCCCTCTCTTTGGGTGGGAACGACACCACTAACGTCAAAGCAGACACCCACTCGAACAGAGCCACTGTTGGAAAACGTGCTTTTGTTAGAAGTTAGTTGTGTTGCTACATGATAACTCTAAAATTGGATACAATATACAAATGAATACATGTTTATGATGGTGTTTGCATACTATGGATTTCTCATACATCATAAAGTGAATACAATTTGAAGTAAATATAACTACATTCCCTCTAGTAGAGCTGTACACGCCCAGTTTAGCTCAGTCTAACACTTTCTTTCTTACTCTTGCCTTTACAAAATATAACATGAGTATTTCCCCTTTTTTTCTGTACATTAAACCATGTGTGTCATCACATTTGTCCTGTGTGTATGTGTGACACACAGAGAGTCAGTGCACAAAGCTCTGTGACTTCCTGACCTCTTCATGTAAAACAGCATGTGGTTCAGTGTCAGTGACTGAAACAAAGATATGCCTGCCTGCACGTCAGCTTCTCTGAAAAGGAACCAGTGTGCTTGCTATTTGCCCGGTTTTGTCATACATAAAGAAACTGTGGGATACAGTGCAAAGATCCCATGTTGTGATAATGCTGTACTTTATTTATAAGTAACAGATTTTACCACTGTCTGCAGAGTATGAAAAGCTGCCTGCCTCACTCTTCAGGAAATTGGCACTTTTTTTTGTTTTACTCTGGTGGTGTGAAGTCACTATAGGCAGAATTACATGAAAGGGCCTTCCCCTTCTGCATCTAAATGATCAAACATGAGAGCAATGGAAAACCAAGTGCAGGCAAAGTGTCAGACAGAGGTCTGGACTGCCCTCTCGACCAAAACGAGAGTCTCCTTGCGTCTTAAAAACCCACGTACGCGGTTTGTACTGAATTTACTCATGAGACTTCAAAGCTTGGCACAGTTGGAGGTAAGAAACCATAATCTCTGTCTGCTTGGCACAGATCTGAGACAGCACCCACTCTCTGATTTCTATTTGACTTTTTTGTCAATTTTGTGTGTTTCAACTTCCAAAACTAAGAAAGTGTAGCACTGATTAACATCAGGTCAACCGGAGGTCAGATTGAGGGGGAGGCAACGCGTCTTACAAAATGACTACAAATTGAAGAAACTTTGCTTTTCAGCAAAAAGAAAAGAAGCATAGCTACATAGTTTACAGACACACACATGTGTGAATTATTATGCAGCTGAGGAGATTCTTTCATCTTCAAATATCACAAGTACTTCATGTCTAATTCTTACTGAAAGCTCTGTGTTTCAAAAGAGCGCCTGGTTCCTGCATTTACACAAAAACACACACAAAAAACACAAAGTAAAAGCCAGAAGACTATCTAAAGAATATGGAGCCGCCTCAGATGTTTGCTCATTTGGCACGTTTGTGGGGGAAAGTAAAAGAAGATCTATGAAATGCAGGTTTTTGAGCTCACTGGGGGCGACCAAATATCACAAAAATGTTGCACAGAAACCCAAGCAAGCTTACGAGGCGAAGAACTTTCCGAGAGAAAACATACTTCATATATATATAAAAAAAAATGGTTGACCTCCAGTAGCTCACTGATAACCACCGATGCGTCCGAGAGCCTAAAAGTGGAAATCGACACTCAAATATATTCATTGCAACAGCCGAAAGCCTTTATCAGATGTACACAGTTTTCTTTTCATTCATTGTATGAATCCACAGCTAATGCATTGATTCAACATCTTGAACTGAATGACGGTGACACACATGCACGAGAGTACAGGACGGTCCACTTACCCAGTTTCTCCCGTTTCAATTAAAATAGTGTTCAGTGGCAGCACATTGACCAGCAACCAAGTGACAGTGACAGAAGAAACTGGTGTGTGTATGGTCATGCTTTTCCTCAGGAAGTGATGACCAGTAGAAAGGGAACTACACACACACACACACCATGTTTTCTTTCTGTCAGAGTCTTGGCTCAGCAGAAGTTCAGACAGCTAACTATCATGGGGTCTCAGCGTGTGCATGTCTTTCGTTCCTCTTTCTATTTTTTCTTTTTTTATATGTGCATGTCTCAGCGTAATTATACTGAATATACTTGTGTATGTGCTCATGGGCTTAAAATTGTTTTCTTGTGTGTGTGTGTGTGTGTGTGTGCGCTTTCTTGTGTAAGTGTGTTTGTGTGTGTGTGTGTGTGTGTGTGTGTGTGTGTGTTTGTGTGTTAGTACGTGTGTGTGTGTAAAGTGGTAGACATCAGATGCAGATGATTTCCTGTTGCTTCACTCTGACGACCTCATCATGCCTCTGGTTGCACTTCTCTTCCTCTGCTCAGTCACTCTGTGTGACGCGGTCACTTCTGCCTCCTCATGCAATTCCAATGCAATACCAGCCGGCAAGTTCTCTGATTTAATTTCAAAAGTCTAGAGATAATTTTCTAGTCAGAATATGAGACATGACAGTGATGGCAATCAATGTGTATTTATTCTCCTTTCAATATATCAATACACAAGTAAACTTTTACACACAGCATCCAGTAGAGTAATTTGTCTCTTACTGCACATTTGTTCAAATTCTACTAAAGTAAATGCTCGCACACGTTCCAAGACCAAACAAGAGAGAAGTGGTTTCCTCTTCATTTTCATTTTCTACATAAATTACGTGACTATACAGGGATGCAAGGAAAATGATCAAGCAACACTTAGGTGACTGACTGAACAACTCAGTAGACAGAAAGTCTCAGCTGGACTGCAACCATCAATCATTCACTCACAACTGTGTTATTTTGACCAAAAGGGTCAAGGTTGGACAAGGCGGGACCAGTGGTCTCACGACATGGACTATGAGCATTCACTACTCTCATACCATAAGTGTGAACTGGGACAACAATCCTTTCAGCGATGCAGAGACAGTGAGAAAGAATGTTGAACTGCACATTTTCCAAGATGGAAAGTAATCAGTTCTTTGAGGTTTGGTTTAGATGAGGTGTCTGATATGTTATCCTGATGTTCAAACTCAAATTGATCACCATTATACAGATGTGGGAACTTTGTGGTCATTTCAAGGCCATGAAAAAGTCAACCTGAAGGCTCACACAAAGTGAGTGCCACACACCATGACATGTTATCACCATGTAATACTGTCGGTTGGAACACAAACCTCAGGTACAAGTTAAAATCGCATTTAAGACATCTCAGATGTGGGATAAAAATGAAAAATGACTCTTCAAACCCTGTCATACGATTGTTTTTCCATCTAACAAGAGACTTGTTTCTTGTATCAAGTTGAGCATGTTTGTGTATGTCCTGTGTGCTGAAACTACTCACCCCCCAAAGACAATCCATCATCAATGTAACCACACTATTGTTTGTTTTCAGTGAGCCAAAGTGAACAATAAAAGGCATAGCACTCTCAATTGTAAACACGGACGAATGCTTCATTACTAAGACTTCCCCTCTGATGAAGTTCACCAACTAAACCTCGTACTTTGTGTTCACACTTAAAGGCTCGTAAGTGGGAGCAGGCGCTGTGGTCCCCGATGGGCTGCATCATGTTTTTTGTTCAGCTCTTGGAAATGTGGAACTAAAGCACTGGATTTGGGGTTAAACACACATGACGACTGTTTTCACCAATGTGCACAGTGTTCTAGTCTTTACAGAAAGAAACACACCACTGAACAACTTAATATAAAGATACCGCTTTCAGCAAGAGGTCGAGACTGAGATGAGAGGTGGTGTCTGTGCATTAACTATGGAGCTACAGCTGGAAGGCAATTAGCTTAGCTTAGCAACAGTCAGCCTGGCCCCTGAAGTTCAAAATATATAAAGAACACCTGCCAGCACCTCTAAAGCACATACATTACAATGCTGTATCTCATTTGTTTATTTAAAATACAAACAGAAGCCTAAAATATATGTTTTATCGGGAATTAGGACTCCAGCTCAAGAGTTAGTGCTCAGACATGAGTTCTTCTTATCTAACTCTTTCCAAGAAAGCAAAGAAGCATATCGCCCAACATGTTGTTAAACTGAGCTAAGGTTCTGTCCTAAAACCTGATGAAGTATAAGTGGGTTATAAATCAGGAGACAAATAATGATATACATTAAACACCACACACTGATTGATTTCTATCTCCCGACCGTCAACACCAGCTGACTGAATATGAACAGACTCGGTTGGACTCGTTCTATTTGGTCCACACACTGACATGATGGTTGTAATAAGCTCAACAACCGTAGCGCATGTCTTTTACCCTGAGTATGCAAAAAACACCAAATGTTTTAGCTGATACAAATGGAACAGTTTTTTTTCAACAAAAATCTATTCAAAGTCGTCAATCTTTTGGTCATTGTTACATTATGTAATCATTAATCGGGATGGGGAGAGAGAGGGATAATGAGAGAGAGAGAGAGAGAGAGAGAGAGCACCCACTATTGTAGTATATTTATATATCTGTGTGTCTGCTCCATACGTTGTTCTCTGGGAATCTGCAGTTTCACCAATAATCTGAGGACATAAACTTCCCCCCAATTCCTTTAAATAGATATGAGTTAATGGTTGATGAGTCTCTTGAGACTCAAGAGCTTCCTTAGTGTATAAGGGAAAGGAGTGTTGCATGCTGTCAAGGCCTCACACACACACACACACACACACACACACACACACACACACACACACACACACACACACATATATATGTGCCATGCTGTCACGCTGACAGACAAATTTGTTTTCACATGTGCACAGCATAAATTAAGCATAGTTCGGGGCACACCTTCCATTTATGTCAAGAGAAAAATGTCGAAAGCTATTTATCCTTGTCTCACACACACACACTGACATACACAAACACACACACTGACATACACAGACACACACACACCTCTGAGCCTCAGGGTCAGGAAGAAAACGAGGATGACAGAAAGACAGACATGATGATTACCAACACATTTAATCTATACAATTGTTCGTGATGATGACGTCGCAGAGGCTGATGCTCACTTTACGTGAGCAAGATCTCAGCTGTGGGAGTCGTGGGAGAAATCACAGCGGTGAAGATTTATAGGGAAACTTGTGTTTTGACAGAAACAGGGAGTGAGAGGAGGGCAACGTGGTAGGAAGAGGGAGAGGTGCAATGTGGGAAGGGTCAAACCCGGTTCCTCGAAGTGGAGAGGAAAAGACGGGAGTGTGCTGCCTACCGCTGCTGTTTAGCTGGACAATAACAAAACAACCCATGACGTGAGTCTCATTCACAGAATGTACTGTACAAAAGGAACTGATTTAGAATTGTCTGTACAAAAGGAAGGCTCAATAAAGGTATAAAATAAGCAAAATAAGTGTCAGAGTTGGTTCAACAATTCCTTGTTTAACGTTTAACCCACTCCCATTGATTGTCCGACTACGCAAAGTACGACACAATACTGAACTCCATTCAAAATGTAGTAAAATAATATATAAGAAGGAACTATTTTAACTGTCTTTCTTACTGTTTCATTTACAAGATCATTTGACATTGAAACAGTATTAGCCAATGTTGAAGTGAGGGGGCGGATTACATACATCATCCTTAGCAAAACCTGAACCAGTGATGTCTCAAACAGTGCAACATCTAGTGAACCCACGTAGACTGTTGTGCACAAGAGTCTGAGTCAGTCTTTAAATCCCAATAGACACCAGAGGAGCTGCTGTTTGCTCCCACATCTTCCCTAAAGGGAAATTAGGACAAAGTTTGCTCGATATCCCTAATGTCTGTTGACTAATATCTATGTTAAAGTGCATGGCAAGGAAACCCCTTCTTATTAGTGTATGAGTGTATATTTGTGTGTTGATGTGTGTCTTTTTGTTTGTGGCGCATGGGTGGATTACAAAAAATGGAAACTGCCTCAAAAGCTTGTTTTATGGCAATTCAATGAATTAATTGAAAGTGTTTGAGCTGATGCGACACGCAGCACAACAGTAGCTGAAATGATTTGGGTATTTAGATGGGGACTGCCTTATCATCATAATGATGATTCTGGGTTTCTCTTTGCCAACTTGGGTCGTCTTTTCTTAAATTTCACCTTTGTTAGGATATAACTGTAGTGGTTAGGCACATACTACATTGATGCATATGACCTGACAAGCAAACTCCTGGTTCATTTCCCAGCGGGCCGTGCTGCATGGCTCTTTCCTGCACATTTCCTGTCTCTCTCTACTGTCAATATCAATATTTTTTTGTTCACAATATGACGACTACTGCACAGGTGTCCATGCACAACAGAATTAAGTACGGTGGTTCAGAATAGGAACAGACAGCCGGTCTGTAACTTTATGTTTACTACGCACAGTTGCACAATCACCCCATTACCAGATAATTGTCTGATTACTAGCGTTTCTTATCTCACCTGACCTCACCGGAGCGATCTTGGTGAGTAAAATATTACAATATGATGTCAAAAGCCATTATAATATCTTATTTGCAATAAACCAACTAAACTATCCTTTTTTATTTTTTATATTTTTTTACCTCCAATACACTTAGAATGTCTTGTCTAATTATTTCCTCATCTCATCTCTTTTTTTTCCATTTTTCTTTGTTGCTCTTTTGCACTCATACTTGCATTCTGTATCCTTATCTATGATGCAGTTGCAGAAATCCTAAGGTTGATCTCTGAGTCAATAATGAAACTTGTTTCAGTCCTGATAGACTGAGATCCCACAACATTTATAAAGTTCACAATCCAAAGCATCTACGAGTAGGAGAGGATTGAGGGAGTTAGGGTGTTAGTGAACACGTTGTACATACTGTATGTTTTATTTGCTGAAGAGCCAACGGAACAGAAACGTCATCTTACATTTGATGCTGTAACTTTTTTACTAATAAAGAGGGCAACTGAGCACCAACTAAATGGGAGACAATGTTAGAGAATTAGATGTTTTTCATTTGATAACGTGTTGATTTGGCCCAATAGCCACATCTTACATGAAAATGCGTTCTTGTCTGAAGCTGAAAACTTGCTTTGACTTTGACCTGAACATACAACTCTTTTCAGCAGATGTTGAGAGAGAGTAATAGTTACTGATTTATTATTATATATATTATTATTATGATTTATACTGATTTATTTTGAAAATGTTATGTAGACTCTGTTAGCAGTACATTCAAATAAATAAGGGAAAACAACTCTAAACTCATGCAACATACTCAACTTTTGAATCAAACTAATTTAAACATGTTTGTCCAGAAAAGTTTAGCTAAATGATGAAGATAGAATTTGGTCACTTTGTTCAACTCTTGAGATCTTACTACAATACTGCAACAAATATTTGAACTTATACTTGCATGTAAAATATCTTGCTGCCAAGATACATCCTGATCCTAAATAATGACAGTATAATCAGGAGATAGATATAGAAAGACAGGTGTTGGACTATAAAGAAGAGAGGACATTGTGGTTTGCCAGAATACGATGGAGACATAAAAGATTCACAAATACAGCTGACATTTTTCATCAGCAAACTATGTTGATGTCAAAAGGAATCCAATTCAGCAGCAAAAGGTTAATGTAAAAAACAGGTAATGTAAGTAGACAGTAAATAGTGAAATAATTGGACCTAAAGTTTATAATCATACCTAATCAAAAGAAAACTGATTAACTTAAGGGCTAAACTAAGTCAACATGGTCTCGGTGTAATTTGATAAAATGTAATAAAAAGGTGAAAGCTTTTTGAAAACGTTCACAAAAACAAAAAGAAAAGCTGAATTATAGTTCACAAGTCAGGATATAGGTGCCGTGGCTCCAGCCAAAAGCGGTTAACTATCTGTGGGCTGAACCGGAGCATACAACTCTCTTTTTATCTGTTTATTTATACAGACACAAATGTGCCGCAGATCATCTTCCTTGCCTTCAAGCAGTGATTATGTTTAGCTCTCACAGAGGTTTTATATATCACGTTTAAAGCCACTGCAAACAACTGCTTAGAAGATTGACAACTGTTGCTTACGATATTTTAAATTAACACAGATACAAATTACAATACAAAAAAACTAAGACAATTTTGTAGCATTGAAGGCATCTTTAAAATATTGACTTTGGTCTTTACACACATTTAAACATAGTTTTTAGTGGAAGTATGTTGTCTGCAGAGACTTACATGGCGTGTGAGGGTCGATATAAACTTAGCATAGTATCTTGAGACACTCCTTTAATTTACAACAACAGAGCAAAGTCCATATCTGTCCAACCATTCACATGTTACACACACCTCTCTATAGGAATTATATAATTCGATAATTATGGCGCTCTATCAACAAAGCAACGCACGCACAGGTTCGACAACACTACAGTCAGTATATAAAGGATCCAACACTCATGCTTGAAACTCAAAGATATAGTATGAGCAAACAAGTATGCCCATGCAACATAATTTCCTTAATAAATTAAGCAAACAATTGTGTTAAAATTCGAAAGGTATATTATGACACAAATCCGGGTAACTATTGTTAATCAGAGAAATGACGTTTTAAACTTCTCCAAAATAGAGGTCATTTCTCAACCACAAATTGATCATATGTTCCTCTCCTTTAAAATAGTCAAGTGACATCAGTGACATTTTAACCTTTAACAAACTTAAATGTAAAAAAAAAAAAGTGAACTTGTCTTAAAATAAAAATGGTATCATTCTGATACACATCTTAGAGTTTATAGCGTCAGTTTGATGCTTCGTGTCCTCGTTACTTAATCATTTTGGCACTATCTATGAAACCCTGTGACCAGGAAGTATGGCTTTCTCTCTTTTTATGACTTTTATTTTGAACAGTCTGGTTGGCTTTAAAGCAACAGAGCCTCTTACTTCTGGACACTTGGCCATTGTTGATCTGATGTTTCTTCAATGTTTTATGTTTTCTTTTTGAATATGTATATTAATGAATTCATATTTTTTTACAGAGCTGTTGATTTCAACTAACTTTATTATTACCATGTAGAAGACATAACAGCATGACTCTCAAAGCACACAGAAGTTTTGGTGTGTTTTATCTCATGTATTACCAACATGTTCATCATGTACCTGGCAGCTATTTTCCAAAGCTGCTATGGATTGATTCTTTTTAAATCTTTCAGCAGCGATTGGTTTTAAGTGCTGCCAATACACTGCTGCAATAAACTTGCAGAGACTTGGATTGATTATAGTCTGATACTGTGGTGCCATCTGCACGTTCATCTGCATGCCCCAAATACCATAAAGTCTGACTAAAATAAAGTAGATGTAATGGCGAGGGATAAATATCTCAAGCAAATGTATCATCCTTGCAAAATATGTTTGGAATAGTGTAATAAAACTACTGAAAACTAATAGATGCCTTGAATGGAGGCAATGGTCTGCGTGGACCAAAGTGAGTGGACCAAAAAACAGCATGGTTACACTTGTCTTAATTGTCCCACTAGGCATGTCCACACCAAGAGTGAATAACATGCTACAATTGGTTGAATTATGTCCAAACATTTTGAACATCACATGATTATCTGTACACTTTCCCTCATTGTTCACCGTGTTATCAGATTATTGGCATAAAAATAGAAAAAAAGTGATGAAGGAAAAACTTCCTCGACAGTGAACAACTAGACTCACTGTTGGCGCTAACAGTCTGAGTCCCGTACAACTAACTGATAAGCTCTCTTTGCAAGTTACATTATCATATCATAATACAACAAAACAACACGAGGCCAGTTCACATCAGCTGCCATGGAGCCACACAGCAAACCTCAGAGAGAAATCAGTGTTGGCCCCTGAGCTTGTGTCCACATTACTGCTGAGTCACGACCAAGACTTTCTAGTCAGTTCAAAAACACAGAACTGCCTGAGCAATGTTGTGCAATATCCATAAATCCCCCACATGACACCCAGAATAAAGACACGAGAGAAGAATATAAAGAATAAAAAGTTGTGAGTTACCTGGCTGAGCATTATAAACCCTGATAAACTACAGAGGAGGGAGTGACACACAGACTATTTACTGACTCACCTGAGTAGTTGTGACCGCTTTGATGGTTAAACTCTGTGCCTGGCATGTCAAACTCACACTCACACTGTGGCCCACAGACACACTGTGGCGAACACCTGACTGGGTGCCAGTTGTCAGTCCTGTGACCGCACCCCCCGCACACACACACACACACACACACACACACACACACACACACACACACACACACACACACACACACACACACACACACACACACACACACACACACACACACACACTACCACCACCCATCTTTATGCCAATGCAATAAAGGGTCCACCATAAAAATATAGATCATTTGAATAGGATGGATAGAAGGGTTTTCACGGTTTTCATGTCTTTGTTTCAGCATCTTCTAACTCAAATAATATA
>NC_136593.1:11357592-11502592 GCF_910589615.1 Taurulus bubalis | reverse complement strand
CTGCATATTTATTGGATAATATAAGAACTGAATCTGGATGTCATAATGGTTGAATTTAGTGCACTGATTGATATTTCCTCCCAACGTTCACTCTTATTCTCAGTGGCCCCAGTTGGTTGGGATGAGCACCAAGACAAACAGGGTTTGGCTTGTATAGGCTTGCTTTAGTGCGTTAGCCGCCCACGTCTATCCCTATGAGCAGTGCGATGGAGATGTTCCCACAGATCTCTGGTCGTCCCATGGACCAAGAACTGAGAGCAGAGCGTGTTTCCTCTGTCATTGTTCAACATCGATTCCTATAAAGAATTTGTGTGATATGATTAGTGAATATGTTTCTCATATTGAAAGTGCCCCGTTCCTTTATCTTCATTGGACTGACAAAAGTGTGACATCTAAGGTTGGAAATAAAATGTAAGAAAAGAAAAAACACATCGGCGTCCGGAAAAAACTGATATAATGTGTATAGTAAACTGCTGGGTAAACATCTGCGTTATTGATTGAATATCACATTGTATTTGTCCTCCTCATGAAGGGGAAGTTAATTGCTATGCTAAGTGTGTTGATTTGTGTGACGTTTTCAGTCAAGGCTTGTATGAGAATGAACATTTTAGCGTTGAGCAGTTTGATGTAAATAAAGAAAAAACAACACCACTGATATATAACAGGGCCCATAGTGACATAGGTGATGGTTTTCGACACATACTACAAGGTAATTTACAGAGTTTAATAGATCTGCTTTATTGACATGATCGACTCAAAGGGCCATGGCATTTAAAGGGAGAGACAACAATAATGCACTTCAAATAACTGATTTATTCACAAATAATATATAACTTCAGTTGCAAAAAGAGCTAATTAGATGTGGATGGCAGTTCCTCTGAGAGATCTAAGATGGCAGCTTGTATAGTGACTGGGAGCACTGGGCCTAGGTGCTCCCAGTCAGCCCAAGCAGAGGGCCCCAATTACATGGCTGAACCACTCTATAGAACAGTTACACATGTACATATCGCCATCTGCTGACTAAGCACAGGTAGTTCAACCTATCGCTTCATTAAGGAGCATGACACTGAGACTATGATGCTCCACTATCCCAACATTTAAATTAAATATATGAAGTCAGCTCCATGGTGAATTGCCACAACAGCAACATATATCAATATAAATGGTTATCGTTGCACGATTTGATGGTTGTGTTCGACTTTGTGAGACTTAAGTTCGATCTCCCCTTTTCCCCTGTTGTTCCTCCGTTGTGTTACACAAAAGATGACAGTAACTATAATGTCGTATGCCGATGGACACTTGCTTCTCTCGACACAATTGTGGAGCATGAGCTACAACATATCTGACCAAGGTCCACTTCAACTTCAGCAACAGCAAGGTAACAAAGCTCATTATTATTCTTTCATATTTCCTTTTTGCCAGGCATTTTGCAACTGTACATTAATTACAGACAGCACAGTCTTCTCAAGTGAAGTTACCGTGTAACGCTACGTGACTTTAAGAGGGAAGTAGGGACACTTTCCTGCACTAGTAAGCTAACGTTAGTGTTAATAATATGGAGGAGGAGGAGGAGGAGGATATGTCACTCTTACCTGTCTTAAAAACTTGAGAGCCTTGATGTAGTATTTGCACTTTAAGTTGTGATATAAATCATTTGGCTTCATATTGTTGATACATGGCAGAAGTTTAGTGTAACTTGTAAATTAATTGTAATCATGTGTGTGTGTGTGTGTGTGTGTGTGTGTGTGTGTGTGTGTGTGTGTGTGTGTGTGTGTGTGTGTGTGTGTGTGTGTGTGTGTGTTGCTGCTCGTTAGCTAAGGCTCGCTCCGTTTAGAGAAGTTTTGACTCTTTTCTCTCTTGCTAGCTACAGTGCGGCACAACGTGGCACGAGTAACGTTACCGAGCACCACTAAAGGTGAACCAGAACGTTGTGAGTGAACCAGAACGCCACAACAGGTAAGACTTTTACACAACATGGCGTGTGTTTTCTGAGCTAAAGCTACCTGGCAGGGCAGACTGCAACAGCTGGTAAAACGTTGATACACTGTACACAGTTACTGTGATGACAAGTACAGTATTTTCATAACTACTGTAATAACAATGACGGTACTGGGATTATTACTGTAAAAATGACTACAGTAGTTTAGTACTGTGATTAATTTTACAGTAAGCATACTATAGAATATACTACAGCTACTTACTTGCTAATTGCTGCCAACAAGTTACTGTAAATTCTACAGTAATCTTGTTACAGTGTAGAAATACAATATACCAGCGTTGTTGTCAAATAAAAGATCTGATGAGTTCATTGGGAGGAAATCAATTTTGTATGTCCCAAAATCACGAGTTTGTCTCAGAGAGCTTTACATCAGCTACAACAAGCAGAAACAGCCTCACACAAGCAACAAGACACACACGTTTCCACAGACATTGCAAGGGTATACACTTACCTGGTGTCAGTACAAGTGAAGTAAATCAGGTACCTTATATCTTATACTGTATGTACTTTAAAACCCATACTGCATTTGGGTCAATAATGGCAAGTTTATTTTTATTCTTTCGACACACTGATATTCTTTTCGACCCGTAAGAGGTCTCTTATCGCTAAATGTCTAATTACAGTCTCAACATATAGTTTTTACCATTAGTAGCCACTACATGTATTTGCTATATAAATTAATTGGGTACTCAAGTGACTTAGTCCATTAAGTTGGGGGACTTGTGAAAGAAAGATTCAGAAAAAAATCATCAAAACTGAAGCAGTAGAGGCCGACTTTTTGTTTCTAGAATGGGTCAAGCTCCAAAAACAGTGAATCTTACGTTTCCTACAATGCAACGCAATAGGTTGTTTTCCTTATACCCTCCTTGGTTGTAAGTACTCATATCTTTCCATGCCCCCAGTTTGTAACAGGCTTTCCCCTTGTGACGGATAAACTGATCTCGATGTGTGAAATCTATGTGACTCTTGTGAAAACGTTGTCCCTGAAACAAAAGGCACAGACATCAGCATTCATTTTACTTGGTGAATAAGTGGAATGATGGACCCACATCTTTATTATTTTTTATCTGTACAGAAAAAAACATCAGTCACCAGATCATGCAAAGCAGTATTGCGTCACAAATAAAAACACAATGCTAAACAAACAATATATACTGTACCATAAATATGGAGCATCAAAAAAATAAATCAATCAATCAATATATATTACAAAAAATAAACTCCTGAGATGACACTTACGTACATACAAAATACAATATGTTATAGTTTACTTGCAACATAGTAATGGGAATGTATAAGCAGACAGGTTGATGCGGTGTTGAGATTTCTATTTATTTAACTGACACATAGGAACTTGAAGTGCAGCAGCTCAACTGAAAATGACCAGTCAAGGTACTGAGTTCATTCCAGGCTGCCTTAAAATCAGTCTCACAACACAAACATGATCAATCACAGAAACAGGACAGTTTAATATGGCATATTTATCTGGAGCCCAGCATCTGACTGCACTAAAAAGCAACCTGGAAAGTTGAGACTGAAAGAAATCTTAAAGGGAATGTAAGAGTTAGGTATTCAACAGATACACAGGTCCTGTATGTATGGTCATATTTATATCTATAATAAGGTGACAGCGCTCAACAGTGATGTTGAGGTGTTATTGCACTACTGTCTCAATGTCTTTTCATGAGAATAATCAACAAATTACAATACTGTTGATAGATCTACACAGGAGTGAAACAAGAAATCACCAGTCACAGCTGCAGACATGAATCTTTTTACTCTTTGAGATGCATTCAGTTACTATTTAGGATTGATTTATTCAGTGTGGGGCACTATCGGCCTGATCCCGACGCTCCTAAAATTACAACAGTTGCAATCCTTGCCCGACTTAATCAAACACTTAGTGTAAACGAATGAATTTCAAGACGTAATCGAATCGGGTCTGCTCAGCTAACACATAGCTGAATAGAAAACATGTTCACAATAAGGCTACAACATCTAGAGAGAGAGAGAGAGAGGCAACGGAGTGCAAAACTCAACACTGATAGAGCTCCCTTCTTCTCCAAAAGTCACACTGAACCACTTGGAAGAGCCATGCATAACAATTGAACACAGATATGAACATACACATATTTCCGACTCCGTCACATGACAATGAACGGCTTGGAAACAAAAAAGGGCAGCAATGATGAGCCCAGTAATCCGTAGCCAAGGACCAGAGACACAACAGCTGGATTTACACAGGAACAAATCCTTAAAGAAGTAGTTTTCTTTACTCACATAGTTTCACTTACTGACCAAAAATGTATTTACTGTGGGGGAAAACCATCGAATGTCAAATATCCAACAACTTTTTAAAATATGTATAAATCCAGTCACTGAATGAAAGAGTTATGTCACTGACAATGATGGATTGAAAAGTGCTACTGGACTTTGTTTTATCATTGGCTTATCTCCCTTTATAGTGATATATGTTTGTATTCATATACTGTATATATAAATATATATACTGTATGTACATTCCATCTAAAGTCTTGAATATTTTACTTTGATATACTCCAGAAAGAGTTCCTAAAGTGTGCTCTGGGAAAAATAAATATCTTGTTATTCTATTCTATTGTATTCTACTCTAATCTACTATAGTCTATATCAATGACGTAACTCCTTCAGTCCAATTATTCTGGCACAGCTTCATTCGCTGAACATCCTACCCAGGAGGCCTCACTGTTACTCACACAGAGACGCTGTATAGGAGAGGATGGACGGGGACGGAGGGAATACAGTACAGTTAACACACAAAGTTTAATCTCAGACTGGTTCACACGTAATGTCAATCAAGTCATCACTGGCCAACGGTAAAATGGAGGAGGGGAGGGGAGGGGGGGGGGTCCAGACTCAGTAAGGGGCTGACTACGGTTGGGCTGTGCCTAGTCAGAGAAAATGCTGGCGAAGGACTTTCGGAGGTTGCGAATGGTCTCGGCCTTCGCCTCGTCTTGGCCGTCACCTCCGGTGCTCGACACCCCGCGGAAGAAAGAGGAGTCGCTGAAGGCGTTGAAGGCATTGGTCAGGGACTGGGACTTACTGGGAGGGGAGGGGGAAGGAAAAAGAGAGAGGGGGAGAACAAGTGGGCGAGTAGGGAGGCAAGGAAGGATAGGGTGCAGGGAGGAAGGAAGGAAGGAAGGAGGAAGAGTTGGAAGAGTTGGAGGGAAGAGTAAGGATGAAGACAAACAGGGAAATATGAGGGCCAAAAAGTCACAAACACAATATTTGTACAATGATCTTTGAAAACATTCCAAAATGTTAACATTGTATTTTAACCCTCCTATATATCAAACATATGCAGTATATGAACATGCAATAGTTAAAGTTTTGACAACTACATCAATAAACACAACAAATACCTCCTTATGACATTTTGCATATACTGCTTATAAATGCTAAATAGGGAGGATTAAAATCAAGTGTTAATTTAATCATTTCAGCAACTACCACTTTGACCAACACACTAAAATACACCATTATAACAAAAATTCTATTGATAATTAATGTTACAGACGATTGGAATTCCATATATTATCTTTCTACAGAAGAATGAATTCAGACATTTTACTCCTGTATCCTAAACACAAAGAATGGCTCATTGAAATGCACGTCTTTGCATTATCAACAGTGTGTCGATAGTGCGGCTCTTACTTCAGCAGAGGATGGGCCTTTTGCTGGGATCCTTCCTCAGGGGCCTCTGCCTCAGCATCCTCAGCTGCTAAAGGCTCAGGGTTTTGGGAAGGAGAGGCTGGCTCGGCCTGGGGCTGAGCTTTAGCTGGAGACTGGACATTAGGTGAGGACTGGCTGGCTTTGGCTGGGGACTCAACCTGTGCTGGGACGGGGGCCGAGGCGGTATCTGAGGCCTGAGTGGGTGCTGGGGCAAGATCCACAGCCTGGGGTTTAGGTAAAGCTTTGATAGGAGGAGGGGTTTGCGGCTTTGGCTGGAGCTGTGGCTTTGAATTCCTGCGTAGCGGAGGGATGGGCTTTGCAGGTGGTGTGGGTTTGGGGGGCAGCTCTTTTGGTTTGCCAGGAGCTGGGGTTGGGGAGCCCTGAGGCTGGGGCTTGGGCTGCTCTGTGGTCGGAGCTGAGGGAGTAACTGGGACTGGAGCTGCTGCTGCTGCTTTGGTTGGGGGAGAGCCTGGAGCTGCGGCTGCTGCTGCTGCTGCTGCTGCTGCTGCTTTTGCTGGGGATGATGGTGAAGCTTTGGCTGGGGTGGAAGCAGAATCTGGGGCTGACTTTGCGACGGATGGGGCTCTTATCATTGGGGGGGGAGGCCTCGGCACTGGAGGCCTTGTGACTGAGGCAGCCCTCTGGACGGGGCCCTTCTGAGTTTGAGCTGGACCTGGAACAGGTTTCTGGACCTGGCTGGGCTTTGGCACCGGTTCAGAAGCTCTCTTAGCGGACTCTGATGACGACTCCACACTCTGTGATTTCACTGGTGCACCTAAAAGATTAAAATATATTGACATTAGATTATAGTTTCATGGCTTTATGACACATGGCAAGACAAGCAAAAGGAGAAGTAAAGGAAATACATGAATGAGCATCATTATTTATTAGATCTAGCTCCTGTTTTAGTGCAGCAGTTAGAAAACCAGGCACCTGCAACACTCAAGACCACTCAAGACCAAAGCAGAACATGATCCCGATAATGTGCTTGAGTTCGAGACATGCCCATTCACATAACAACCTCTTGCATTCATAGAATCCCTGACCAACTCATCTGTCAAGAACAGAGCAGGGCAAAGCAGGCCCTGAATGTTTGGACTGCAATGGCCAGCAGGGGGCGGCAGATCTACGGTTAAGAGAAGGTGTGGTGACGAGCTATGATGTCATGCCAAGTGTTTCTTGCATTTTGCAAAAAAACTAAGGGGAAAACCTGAGAATGAAGGAAAAGAAACAACAAAAGGAGATATGACACAACCACAAAATGATCACACAACTCAGGGACACAGTCAGCAAAAGTGACCTATCATGCAGCACAAAAGAAACAAATGATTACACAAGCTGAATAGGAAGTGACGGTGCCGGGATGAGTTTCCAATGGTTGATAATTCATTTTAAATATGCAGCAGGGTAATAGCTGGGTGTGTAAATTACAACCTATATAAAATAAAAGGGTTATTTAAAGACAGTTTGGATTAAGTAGTGTTATGAGTTGTTAATTACAACATATATTTAGATTTTGAATTTATATATAAATTATGATCACTACAAAACCTTCATGAAAATTAAGTGTTTGTCATAAAGCATCCCAATAGTTGGGACTCACAACACATAAAAACCAAAGAAAATATAATCTGTAGAAACATATTTAATTTGTAAAGGACAACACAAGGACAACAATTTGCTTGGATACAAACCTTGAATTACTAAATCACACACTACTAGTCCACAAGCTGGTAAATTCTTTAACGCGTGTTTGTTTGTTTATCACTCATGAAAGATTGAGACAGAGGAGAACTGACTAATATTGGTAGCCACATGTATGAAGATCAAATATCACTAATTCAGTTATTTGGATCCAAGTTAATTAGAAAATGAACATGCAAAGAATGAAAAGATGCTTATTTTCTTTGAAACTCTTCATCAGGTTTCAGAAAAATATGTATTTGGTATCATAGAGTATAAAGCCGCTTATAACAAAGCGTTATGAAAGTTTATTTATATAAAAAGACAACACCCGCAAGTTATTCACATTACATTCATTTTACTGCATTGAGGGCTTTGTAGCTTCACAGAAGGAAATATCTATGTTTGTAACATTAACTGATTCGCACACCAGAACGATGTACACAATATAAAGATTAAAAAGGATTCAAACGTGTTAATCACTGAGATGGAAATGCAGCTAAAATGTAAAAACATGTTTGTCTGTCTGTCTGTCTGTTCTCTGAAACTCAAGAACCACTCATCTGACCTACTTCCCACTTGACGGGTACTGCTTGGGTACCAAGGGAGTGCTTTTGTCAAATTTGTTGCTGTTGAGATACGCATTATGATCAATTTAATAAACTTCTAATAAAGAAGTGAAAAGCACTGTGTTCAGCAGCAGGGGCGGGGCTTCAGAGTTTAGCATGTCGTCCGGGCAGACCGCAGCTCATTGACCGCAGGACACTCGCGGATAGGAAACTGGAAGCAGAATTGAACTGCAGCGTTTTCATCGGTGTGACCGTGAGTAAGCTGCTACCTGGGTGTGTTTTCCCCCCCTAAGTAAGACTTGATACTAACTTAAAACACTAACATTACCACCCCAAACAATTTTACTAAGTAATTACATGCTCTATTTTATATCTGCAGTGGTAATGTCAAAGCAAGCAACTGATATGCTTATTTGTAAATTAACTTGCTAAGTGTATGTATGCTAAGTATGTAAGGGGTTGGATGACAATGAGTTAGAATAGTGATAATTCAACATTTCTCATATTTAAACATCATAATGAATGTGTAGCTGTTAGGGTCCCTTTTAGTTGGGTAAAGTGCGGTAAAGTCAGCCCCTGGTGTTTTCCCCATGAACTAGAGTGCATTTCACTGGTGTTTCAGACCGTTAGCAGCTGCAACTTGAGTGTGTGACGCAACTAGGTCTTGTGTTGCCGAGGTCCCAAGGAACCGTATTGTCGAGAGTGAAGTTCTTCACGTGACTGGATCTCGAGAAAGCTGGAAGCAAAACCACAGGCCAAGAATGTGGCCCGTTCTGAACAGGCATGTTTTGAATGGGCACTGCACTTGACTAACAATTCCTGTAAAATATAAAAAACTGGCATTCCTAAAACAATCAGCACACACATATGGAACACCAACTTTTTCCACATTCATGCAACATGAGGAAAAAGAGGAATTCAAGATAATGAACAAACATGCAAACATTCACACATTGACAGTATAATAATAATGGCTTTGTTAATTTACCGTTTTACATGCTGTTAACACTGCTTTTAGTTACCACAGTTAGTCTCAACACATCTGCCCTGAGCACACCGCACTAACACAGACGCTATGGCTGCAATTAAAGGCAACAGGTTGGCTAAAGACACTGTACTGTACATTTGCTTGTTACTTCAACTCAACTTAAACAGGGACAAGGCGGTAGCTCAGAGAGACCGCAAAGGTCGTTCTCTTTTCTTAGTCAATGTTACCTTCAAGGAACAGAGAAAAATATAAACTGCTCGTACAGCACATCATCTAGTTATCTTAGCACAATGACTGGGAACAAGTGGAAACAGCTAGCCTGGCTCTGTCACAGGCAATCAAATCCACCTCCAGCATCTCTGATTAACAGATTGTATCTTAGTTTCATTTCCATTTGAAACAAATTCTATTAAGAAGACTTTTCCCGTCTTGGCAGTGCTTATTTTGACCGAGAAATTCTTCAAATACTGCATACTTCATTTCAGAAAGATCTCTGAAGCCCTCTTAAGAGCGTGAACTGAATCATGACTGATTCAGAGACTGTCCCCTAGACTTGCTTTGGGCCTACACTGGCAGCACTTGTATTACAATGGAGAACAGTGTTCAGACAACCTTGAGGTTGAGGGCGCTGGCCGGAGGTCCTGTTTGGATCTGACAGTCCCTCCTTGAGGGCAGCACCCTGCGGGACAGGGAGAGAATGAAAGAAAGAAAGTAAAACACAGAGAGAGAGAGAGAGAGAGAGAGAGAGAGAGAGAGAGAGAGAGAGAGAGAGAGAGAAAAAAGGATAAGCGGGTTCTGGTAAAGAATCAGCCGTAAATTTAAAAGGGATTATCCTGAAAACATTGACCCCTTTTGTTTCTGAACCTGCCTATTTATATTCACAAGGAGAATTGAAGCAAATGTTGTATTTGCATGAGCTATTGTAGCTATTCATTTGTATAAATACACAGGTTTCATTCATCATTCTCTACCTGTTGGGGCTGCACAGTGGTTGGCTTCTGGCCTTGAGGGGAGCGGGCGGGTGAGCGGGAAGCACTAGATGACCTGGTAGCCAGAGCTTGGCTCATCTTAGCCATCACCACCTCTGAGATGAGCTGGCGGTCCTCTGCCTGGTGATCACCAATCAGCTGCATAGATGAACCCACAACCTGGAGAAAAAGGGCACGGACATCAGAAATTGTGTACCTTTAAAAAAAAAGAAGGTTACATGACTGACATGTTGTTGACCCAGACTGGAGAACAAAGTTAAGACTGACAAACAAAGGAGTATAAAGAGCACAGTGGTCCAGACTTCATGTGTGGTAATAGCTCTCTGGTTACAACTGGTGTAACTTCAACACCCGGACAGAAAATGTATGAAGAATTAGTTTTGATTTGATGTTTTATGGCCAGAATGGTTTTGTAGGTTTTACGAAAACTGTCAGAAAGGTTATGTTTTAAAATATATGTTAATATGTAAATGGTAATTACAGTAATACAAATTTTTGTCATCATCTTTATTTTCAGTAACCCAAATGTTTTAGGCTATATTAGACAGACGGTGATATTATGTCAACATCCCAGTAAATGGATATCCACTCCACAATTTTACCGCATTACTATAAAAAACAAAACACTTTTCCAGAGGCGATGACTCATCGGGAGACATGTTTCTCACATCTTTCCCACTTTAGTATCTAATCGACTTCCAACCCAACTACTCAATATTTCATTCAGATAGTCAGCCTACTTCAAAGTGTTGAATGCCAGCCCATGACCAACTGTGAGCGTGTTTATTGACTGTCTTTATCCATATGTGCAGTATCACTGTCTGCATTTTAAATCCAGAATTTTGACAAACATTGACCTGGCTGACCCAGCTTTTTCCATGGATGGGGGGGCTGAGTTGACCCACACGACTCAGTGGCTCTGTACTTACTGCCAGCCACAAATAAGCAGCTCTCTCTATAGCACTCCATCTTGTGTCCTACAAACCCTGGCTTGTCAAGTCGCTCCCCGAGCTGGCAGAAATCTTGGTCACTCAACAGCTCAATCCTGTGGCCAAATGAATAATGTTCCTGCTCTTACTTCCAGAGTCACACCCTCTGTCTGATCCTGACACTGAATAGTCTGTGTATGTGACCCGTAAACATGTCAAATCACAGCCCACCAGCTCCATGCTACAACTTTGGGCAATAAGCTAGTTGTCATGACCAGCTGTTTCACAGTGCATTTGGGTCTTGCTTTTTTTTTTTGCCTCTAATAGCCGAGTCGATGCTTCCCCACTGTGCAGTGACATATTGCCAATCTTAATAACACCATATGTTTTGTGTAATCTTCCACAGAGTATTTAGCAATTTTCCATACCCGAGACATAACCACTTGACTTTTAGCAAAGGTATCATTACAGCAAAGCACACTCCAACAATAATGTGTTATTCACAACCTTTGTTGTCATGACTTCAAGACTAAACACTACAAAACACCAAGATGTTGAATATTTACTGGAAAGTGAAAGACAAGTGGGGGTAAATTGTAGCTGAATATAATAAATACTGAGCTAGATGGACCATATAGGATAACCATACTTACCCGGGAAATATCACCAGATGTTGGTTATCAAACTCATTATGTATATTCAGATTAGATTTTATCAGATTATTCCCAGCTAGATAATCTCAGGCCCTAGCAGTGGAAATGAGGCCAGACGTGCTAAATTTAAGACTCAAAGACCTTATTAGTATTCTAATAAAACTCCCTCAGGCTGAACATGGTGGACGTTTTCAATTAAAGGCTGGAGTCAGCACATAAAGTGATGCAGTGATAATATGTCAGATGCAAAATAAGATTTGATTATGTGATTTATTTTATTTAGTGCGTTGTCAACTGTTTGATCAATAGAATATATATATTTGTGTTGCTTCCATCATCCCTCTCACTGCATCCCCATTTGTGTGTTTTCCTCACCTCAGTGATGTAGTCATTACCATCCTTGCCACAGATGGCTTTGACAGCACAGATATCCAGCCCTCCGAAGATTTCGGAGCAGGTATCAACCCAAAGTTTATATCTGTCACATAGAGAAGTTGGATTAGGTTGACAAGCATAATCAGTTTACAGGACAAAAACAACCAAAAAAAAACACATATAGAGTACCACTGCTATATGTACAGTAACTGTTTTGTTGAGTTTCTACTAAGAACAGCTGGAGGTGTTTATCCTGCTTTACACCATCTTGATTATCTTAGTAAAACAAAATTAAGATGTGTTCTTGCACACAGCACACTACTTTTTCAATAATATTGACTTATATGTCACTTTGGCACTATACATCAGAGCAAATGTTGCTCTTCAGGGCACTTATGCCGACAGTAAACCTGTTACAGAACCTCTCTAGCTCGAGGCTGGCCGGCTGAAGCCATAAAAGGTGCTGTTGCTGGCCTGTGAGTAAAGGGCTCCATTGACTTGCTGTCTGGAAAACTGAACGCAATCAAACAGCGGCAGATACAGACACATCAGTACTAACATATGGACAATGGGACTGTACTACAGCAGGTACTTTTTCTTGAGCTTCATACACCAAATAATTTAAAAGTCACATTTGTAATGTTTAGAGCCATTATGTAATCTGTTAGCTGTCGCAGATTAACAAAGACTTTGCTGATTTTAATTTTTTTTTTCTTCAGTTTTGCATTATGGAAGTCATTTAATGATTGACAAGATTCACATTGCTGAGGAAAAGCATTGAGTCCTCATTTTGTTGGGGCTTGTGTTAGTGGCAGTGCAAGGTTTGGAGAGTTCAAATATGAGCAAATTGAGCTCAAAATTGTTTGATGAATCAGACACTGTATGCAAAATAAAAATAACAGTACTGTTTTATATCATTCAGGTTAGTATTTGTATAGTGAGTGAGTCAGCATGAGTGAGTCAGCATGCAATATTAATGTATTCATTTAAACCTGCTGTCAAAGGTCAAAATACATGCTTTGCAAAAGGACTATAATCCAGAATTCAGGCATGAGCAGAGTAGCTCAAATGGAAAACCAGAACATTTCTTGAGCCAAAGGAATAATAAATGCACTACAAACTAAAACTGATCAGTGTGTTTACCCATGTGAACTGGTTTCAGCTCAATGAATCTGCTGTGAGAGTGCATTGTGACTAACTGTGGCATGTGCGACACAAGGACAGCCTGAGCGTCACTAATGTTAATGCGGTGCTCACTTGTCAGTCATGGCTACTTGTTCCAACATGGCTGATCCGGTGTTGCTCTTCCAATTACCAGAGATTGATGTTCGCCTGGAAAACAAGAGGAAATTGGGTGTTAAATCATTACAGACACTAACTTTCACTTTCAGAAATTGCAAATAGAGAGAAGAGAGACTTAGACAACCTTGTAGCAGGAGGAGTGTGGCTAGAGCACAAGCTATCATGTAAAAAGCCAGGATGCAGGCAACATGCACAGCTGCAGGTTATCAGGCTGATTAGCATCCAGATAAATTGACTAGTTACCAGAGGCGTTGCTTTATTTTACAGTAGATCCAGGACTCTAATACACCCTGTCTAATTAATTCAGCGAAGAACTCAACTCCCTGGTATTCCTCAAACTATTTGTTACAACAATGTTCTAGGGTTGAAATGTCTTCAATAATAAAAAAACATTATTTTTCTCTGAAACCTAAAAGATTGTGAGATACATAAGGTGTGTAAGAGTGTTACATTTTCTGTTTCTGGATGCATGTTTCTTTATGTTTCTTTTCTTTAAGTTATAGTGACACACGACACACAAAATGGCCAATTTTCCAACGGGGGAGTGCACTCACAGTAACATTATGGCGCAGCACCCAGAGGTCAGGTATAGTGCTGGGCAGCATTTTCTTTGACATTTTTTGATTTTGGTGACTGGAAATGAAGAAGCTTACTGATGATGAGGAATTTGTTTTTGTGATATTTGAGAATCAGAAAATGTCAAAGTAGACCTGGAGCATTAGAAACACAAAGCTAGCTCAGACGACATGAGCTCTGAATGGCACAAAGATCAAATAACAGTCCGAATAAAGGCCCCAAGAGAATTGAAGACTGATGAAAGAACCTTACATAGTCACCTCAACTTCCTCGACTATACTGCTTTAAACATGCAATTAGAAGGAGAAGTCATGACCAACGGTGACGGGCTGCTAGAGACCAAAGATATGTAGGGATACGTTAAAGGGTTAAATGAGGACTTTACATTTCACTATAGGTTTACTCTCTATTTTATGTAGCATATGTCACTATTTCCCTGTTCTACCTAGAAAACACTGTGTTACAAACTCAAAATGTGCATATTGAACAGTACACACATGGAAACAAATAACACAAAAGAAAAATATTTCTTGAACCCAAGGAATAAATAAGAACAACTCTCACATGTATGCTTTGTAGTCAGCACCAATTTTCTGGACCCTGATGTCATACTTGGCGTCTATAAATGGCTCTGTGGTGCAGTAGGTCTGAGTGATGGCCACCACACTTGCTATGTCCTGGAAGTCACTCACATTGTCCACTTTGACCTACAGAGGAACAACACATAAGAAACACATATATTGTAATGGAGGCTAGGCTTTATGTCTTATTTTTCAGTACAGAGATCATTTCTATATTTAAGTAATTAATAAGCTCATAAACAGTATTGTATTATTGCACCATAACTGGGAACCCCCACTAAGTGGAACATAAGCAAGACCTGAGTTTCAAAGCAAAGTGGAAATGATTGAGAACAGTATTTATCAAAAAGAAAGGAGTCTTTCTTAAAATAGATTAGCGAGACAGATAAAAGTGACATCTGTACAATATAGGTGTGTAGAAGATGCGATGTTAAGATAAAGGAGGGCAAAAAGGGATAGGCGGAAAAGAGGCTTGCTTAGACAGAGCCAGAGGGGAATCACATATCAGATATCAGATTGAGCGGTCCAGGGGAAGGATGTGTGTGGATCGATGAGGAGGAAAGGAGAGAGGCTTCACACTTCACTCTGATTTCACCCAGAAAATATTAACACAGTTGTGAATCAATACCAGCACAAATAGAGGAGAAAAAAAAGGACTGAGGGACAATGAGGAGAAAAGGATCTGCTGCAGTCATGAAAGGAAGAAAGAATTGAGAAAGACAGACACAAGGGAATCAGAGTACGCTAATTAAGAGACTAGTGTGAGGATCTAGGCGGGTTTATTGGCAGAAATGGAATGAAATATTCACAACTAGAAAGGTGCACTCAGTAGTAGGTCGTGCCAAAACACAAAGGTAAACTCACTGAGTTGTAAGCCCGCTTAGTGCCGGCTGAGTGGCCGCAAGGTACAGCAGTGTGTGCACTGGTAGTTCTGTTAGGTGTTTGCCAAAAACACCGTCCAAAACAATAACAGTGTTCAAATTGTTTCTGCCCCACTTTGTCTCTGGCTGCAGAGCAGCGGCTGAGGGTCGGCGATGCCCTCAGCTGTGATATCTCTACTGGTCCCTTCCAGCCAGGGGCCAGTTATGAGTAGTAAATCAGGAGCCAGCAGGCGGTCAAAGGCAATATTAAACAGGTAATAAAGGTGTTTTTACTAAGTGTGAGTCACTGGAACCACTGGAAGGAGAGATCCTTGGGCACGCAGCCATAACTTGGCAAGCATATTAATATGCAGTTAGATGAAGATTAGCCGTGGACAGACACAAAGGGGCACGCTCACTCAGGCACGGACGCATGGATTCACACAGTCAGATATAAACGAACACATTGCCTCTCACCAGATGTATGTTTTCATTCATGTATAATCACCTGAGTAAGAATTTAGTGTTTTTCCTTCGAATGAGCCATTACAATCTACATAGGGAGTGGGTTTTCTTCACTGAGTCCGCCATATTGCACTGCCATGTTTTTAGAGTAGCCCAGAACAGGCAAACCAAACATTGACTCTTGAGAGAGCCTTTTTTCATTTTTACATTACCTGAAGACAGCTTTAGGTTCTCTACATGCTTGGAAAGGGAGGGATGAGCGGAGAGGTATTCAGTTTGTTGCAATCTGAAACCTCAGCATGAGATGACATTAAATCTTACACACTGGTCCTTTAGCTGGTAGTGCATGTCAGAAAACTCATTACACAGTAAAACGCTGTGGTTCCAGACCTGTAAATCATTCAACCATATCTAGGCACACAGAGGGATTTTTAAAGCATTTCTTGATGGCAATTTGTCACACGATGCTTTAGTCCAACATCCCGCCATTTTCCCATGATCACAAATACTGTAGGTGGTCAAATCTTTCATGTGCACATTTAAAATGACTCAACATTACCTTTCCCATTCCAGAGTGGGCGTGCCCGATCTTCACCACCACTGGGAAACTTGGTGATGTAATCTGAAAAGCAAAAGAATAATCAAAAGATGAATGATAAAGAACAATACAGAATGACCATCAACATATCAACACACGGAAAAGTCCCTGCGGTGAAAAAAGAGAACACCTATCACCATTTCTAGATCTATGCAGGTAAGTTGGCCTTAAATGGTCTCACACTACAAAACATGACCACTTGGGGACAACACAGCAAGCTGTTTATACAGCATAAATTGATCTCATATTTTCATATAATGTGATCATTATCACATACATATTATCACTATACAATGTTCATATGACAAACAGTTTAGCTAACAGTTTATATGTATAACCAGCTGAAAGAGAAGCATTAGCATGAATGTGGACTTCTGATTATGTAATCATTTCACCTTGTTTTGGTTCAGACAAGTCCTGAAGAAAATATCTGTCTCTGACTACTAAATGCTCCACTGTGTTGACTGGCTAGTTGCTACCTTTGTATGTCTGCTATTCAGTGCTGTGCAAGTTGTGTACAGTGGGTTTATGCTCCTCAACACAATGCTATGAGAGCGGTGAGAGTGGTGAGAGTGAACCAAAACAGGAAAGTAGAGATCCAAAAAACTAAACAATAAGGTGAAAGTTGCTAAAACGCTCCGTAGAGCTGAAGGGAGCTGCAGAGTCGGGTGATAATTGTGATTTGTGTCAACGAGCACCACCTTTCATTTTACAAGTTTTTGAGTTATCAATTGTTTATATAAAAATATTGCTTCGTGCAGCTTTAAAGAATATGACCAAGACGGATGTTACCTGCAGTGCACATATTGACACAGTAGAACAAATAAGAAGTCCCAGCAACATTAAGACTCTAAACTTTAATACAGCATGACATTTAGCCTCGGCTATATTTGGTACAGATTCACAAATTAATAAGCATTCCCAATGTTAGAGCTGCATTTTTTTTAATTAAAATGTATTTCTTTTGATCTTTACTGCCGTTCCTTGCACTCTTACACACAAGAACTGTGTTGACATTAAACTCTACACCAATACTTGTACTCACATGAACAATAACCAAAAGTAATTTGTATGATTATCATTTGCTTTTACGGATCAGATGCTGCACTGATCGGAAAAGAGGAACACTAATCTAATTTATGGATGCTTCACAGACCTGTCCAACAATACTTCATTAATCGGCCATCATTTTTATTTTCCTGACTAACACATGTCAGCCAATGGGAGAAGAGGGAGGACATCAAAAGAGGGTACAAGAGGCGAAGGATGGGAGCTTTTTTTTTCTTCCTGCATTTGAGGAGGCTGTCCCTAAATTGTTGAGTACATAAGAGGCTCCCTGTGTGCGACCCTCTCAGCATTCAAGACCAGAGTGTGAGGGGATCCAACTATTGTAAGTTTCCCTGTGTGTTGTCTACAGAGAGGGAGAGACAGACACAGAGAGAGAGAGAGAGCAGTGGCAGCCTTCCCTTCAACCCAAGTTATTTGCTCCAGCTTAGATTCAGAGGTGTACTTGTAACTTTGAACATTTTTTATCCACAGCTGCCTTTCAGCTCGTCTCACTACTTCGACTCTACTGTCTTATCCTTCCCCCGTTGCGGCCCGATTTACTTTTCCCGTGGAACTTAACAGGATCAGAAGAGGTTTGCAGAGCGTTCATCGAGTGGTGGATTGGTCAGAGGCAGCCGGAGTCATCATGACCATGTCCCAGGAGCGGAGTGCGTGTCTGGGGCTTTGGGTGCTCCTTTTGCTTGGTGCAGGCATGGAGGAAGTTGTGGAGGGATGTAGCTGCCACCCAGCACACCCACAGCATCTATTCTGCAGCGCTGAGATCGGTGAGTTAATAACTGCAGACCTATTTAGCGTCTGTTCACAATTTCAGAATATAAAAGCTACTGCATTTAATGGTGGTGGGATAACTCAAAAGTGAGTGCAGGATGTTAAAGGACCCTCCTTCATAACTGACTGATTTATGATTTGGCTTATTGATTGGGTTTTCACAAAAAGTTAAATCCACAGTAAAAAACCTACTGTGACAATAACTAATCAATAGAGCTTTAGGCCTGAGCTTTTTTTATGGTATTTAATTGAAATAATCGTGATTTATCATGTTAGCTTTTTCCAATGATATTCATGGGAACGATCAGCTTCATGCAGAAAACATTAGCAGTCTAAGTTATTAAAGCACGATATAGAATGACTGTCTTTTTTTTTTTCTTTTATGACAAGATGAAAACATTTCCAGCTGTGTTGTTATTTGACCACAGGGCAGCCTGGCATCTGTGTTTTTGTTGTTAAATAATTGAGTCTTCTTGCTTGCTTTTGCATAAAAACAAACCCTAAAGAACGTGGCCCCGGCCTACTTTCTATCCGTCTGTCTGTCTGTTGGGTTGTCTGCCTGTCTCTCTGTCTGACGCCCCCCCATCATCCTTCTTGTCTAAGCACAGGCCAAAACCAACACTCTGCTCTGACTTTGAGTACTTGGCTCGAGACGGTGGAAAGCTGGAGTATGTGGTTCTGTCAAAGGTTACACTCCAGCAGAGGAGAGAGACAGACAGAAAGAGAAAGTAGACAAAGACATTTTTGGTATTTTAGTCTGTTTTTTTCTAATTGGTCTGTTTCTTCCTTCAGGTTTTGAGAGGTTCAGCTGTCAAAATGTTCTCAAAATCATATTCAGTCTGAAATGGAGCTCAGACCTGTTTCAAAGCCACCATAACACCAAATTAGATCTGGGTTATGAGACCACATTGAGGATATTTGGGGCAGTGCTTTTAGGACAGTTTTAAATCTGAAGTGTGTCATCAAAGAGTGAGATGGAGGTCCCATATGATTATTCAGTTTTCTCCAACTTAACAATTTGAGGTTTTCATCCAGGCCTGATATTGACAAAGTCTATGCTTTTTTTTGTCATTTGTTCTCTTTTCTTTAATCTCATTTGTCAAATAAGAACCCCAAAACAAGACACAAAAGCAGTGCATGCATGTTATTCTCAAGTAAATTGTGTGGCCAACGTTAAAAAACGAGAGCTATTACATAAACATGTTACAAGTATTGCAGCTCATCATCAAACGATACATGTTGAACAACATGGGAGAAGTCTGCCTTCAGGAATTTCTGTTTAGGCAACAAACCTACTTCTTTGGATTTAGGAAAAGATCATGGTTTGGGTCAAGATTAACGTTTTCTGGTCGAAAGCCCAAGAAACTTCTTCCATGTGCACCACTGGACCCAAACAAAATGGATTCCCACAGGACGTTTGCTAATCCCCTCCCCCAATTGTCAAATTAGAGTTTAGCAACTGTACCTAGCTACAGTAAGTCTGTCGAGCTTTGGATTTCTCCATATGTTACAGCGGTGTGAATTGAGATGTGGTAATACTAAGTATCTCGTGAGTTTGGAGGGTTGTGTCTATGTATTTTACCCTTTTAAAACCAAAGAAACAAGAGCAAAAGAGTGGATAAAACTGTGTTTCTGTTCTAAAATGAGCTGCAAACATTAGCATGTTTGGCTAACTAACTTACCAGCATTACTTTAAAAGCCGAGCAGCATATCCTTAAACTATTACTAGAGTTAAGTCTCCCACCATTATCATTGTAAACAGCAGGAGCGGAAAGCTTCAGAGGCATTGCAGCAGTAACTATAAGAGGCGGGATTTCACAAATGTTCAATTAACCACAGGTTCTTTTGTAATTGGATCCCATTTCCTCAGGGTACGCTTGGGTCTGTGTTTAGTTTTGAATGCATGAGTCCACCTCTGAATGGATACAAGAGTCATTGGTCTCTTTCAGGTAGGATGCAACTTTTTGGAGCCATGAATACCAAATAAGGAAAATCCCTCACTCACACTAAGCGTGTCGAAGAAAACGTTTCATTTGGCGGCATCTGTTGTTACTCTGTCCGGGTTGTTTTCTAAGCATAGGCTGGTGGTGGCCTTTAGTTGACCTGACAGTGCTGTCAAAGTAGATGAGACCTTTGAATAAAGCTGTACATCTGAGTAATATCCCATCTGGACAAACCTTGGACGATTTCCTAGCCCTGTTTGTGTATTTGAGATTGTGTGCATGAGTGTGTGTGTGTGTCTGTGTGTGTTAGTTGGACGAAGGCCAAGCCATGCCAACACAGCCTACTCCATCTCTCTCTCTTTCTTTCCCTCTCTCTACCCACTTCATTTCCATGTCTATAGGCTTGGCCTAATGGTCTGCATACTAACAATATCAGTGTGAAAGACCACTGACAGTCCAGCTTTGTGAGCATGACAAGGGTGCCGATTCATCAGGGAGGGGGGGAAGTTACTTACTACATCAGTTCTCATGGTACAAGTTTGCAATATTTCTTTTTGGTTATGTAGCTGTGAGGCAGACGCATAGCCACTTTCACTCTGCAGGCGTGCCTGTCCTTATTCCTGTTCATAACACAGCTGCAGCAACTGAATTGAGTGGGTAACCTCGGCTGCACAGTTCAAAGCTGTCTAGGTGGGGGGTAAACATTTCAGAGAATCTGGGCCAAGAGAATCATTTCAGGAAGAGACAACACACTTAGATCCAAATGAGTTTTGTTCAGTTATATTACATTTAATTTCCACAATAAATGTAATTGAAATGTACCACTGCCCAAAAACGAATATGTCCGGAAGGTGATCCAACTAAAACCACTGCTGTAATGGAAAAATTACTGTATTATTCTTGGTTAATTGGCAATAGCAACTTCTTTCCTCTTCTATGTTCTATTGATGCACTCCCAATGCTCAGACTGACAACTATTTGATCCCTACACAGAGTTATGCCGTGGTGTATTAGTGACCATTAATAGACAACATAGACCAATTATTCAGCACTAAAGATTTTTAAAAGATTTGAATTTGCCAAAGCATTTCATCTACTTTCATATATGTTTCTTCTTGCCAAAGGAAGTGCAGATCAAAGAGCTGAACTGAACAAAGACGGCAATAATATGATGGTCATCATTGTTACAGAATATTTGTCTGTAAGCATGAACACCTTATTCAGTGGTGTAATTGTATTTGATGTGTAGAATACTTGACATTGGCCTGTAAAAACAACAAAAAAATGTATCAATGGTGGAATTATTCAGATACCCTTTATGAGGTAAACTTAAACTGAAAGTAAAAATACTTCTTTACAAGTACAGCTACACTGCCAAATCTGCTGGGCTGGTAAACAAGTAAGTATTAGGGTCTGGTTATGGTTGTACATTACTAGTTCTTGTGATGTTCAGGCCCTGCTTACTTTCAGACAGCTGGCCAATCACCATGTGAAGTGGGAGTGAATAGATTCGGAAAGTTACAGAAAGGTCGGACACAGCCCCCACTAATCCGTTGTCGAAAAGATGCAGGGGGAGGGGTCTCCGAAAATATGTGACCATTCCAACAAGAGTTCTTAGAGAGAATATTGGCAGCTTTGGCCCGATCATATATTGTTTTTGGGCAGTAACAGGGAAGTGAAGTAAAAATGCTTAAGATATGTTTGAGGTATAAACAAGTCTCCATTACAGAGTTTGTCCACCAGAGACAATGTTTATACAAGCACCTTTACTTTCTACTTATGCACAGTACTGTATGGCTCCAGCTATACCAATAATTGATGCATATCAACTGAAATTGATGAAGATGAATGAAAATGTATTACCCATTCATCGAACTGAGCTCTAATTCTTTGCATGCAGTTTTTAGGTCAATGCGTGCAGGTGTGTTTACAGGCAGGAGCGTTATAGTGAGGTCAGACATTGTTAAGTGTATACTATTAGGTATTATAGAGCATTTATGCACTTGTTTCTGACATGCAAAATGTCAGGAGACTCGTTTCCCTTCTAAATCAGTTCTGCACTATACGATTAAAGCATAACAAAGTGATATGAGCTAGCATTCTGTAGCTCATATAAACCAACCTTGGACCAGCTGCTCACTGTGGGTGATGCAGTGCACTCTGACTAAACCACAACACCTCACATTAACTTTCTGTCTCTACATTTGTTTGTCTGCCTGCCTTTCTATCTTCTCGCCTGTTCAACTAAGAAAACAGTTAATTTTTCTCCTGAACCAATTTCACAAAACACACTGAGCTCCATGGTGTTGTTACGCGAAGAGGCGAAAAACACAAACAAGGGGATGGTTTGCGTAGCTGTGTGAGAGGGTGACGCTAAGGAGGGGTGCTGGGTCACTCCGTCTCCCTCTCTTATACTGTAGCTTTTCTGTTTCTTTCGTGGTTATACCAAGGTCACTTCACTTATCTGTTTCTTCCCTTCTCTTTTTCCATCTCATTCTGGTTCATCTGCAGGGAACCGTTTTCTCTCTTTTAGAGAGAATAATGTGGAATAGCAATTGTATAGCCTTATAGTTATATGTGTAATGGGCATTACAGGCTAATTTTTTGCATGAATTGCATGTGTCGCCAGGTCAAACTTAAGATATTTAAGTACATCATATCTAGGTTGTTAATTATACATGTAATCAACAGTGTAATTAACAGTCTTTGCTTAGCCTTAGTAATGTTGGACACAATTAGTTTTCACACAGTGGTAGACAAATCAGCTCTCGGTCTGACGATGAATAAGCCTCTGGGGAATGGGGCTATGTTTCTGAAGTTCTGGTGTAGTGAGCGGATATCTGGGCCAAGACTTCCTTCTTCGTGAACTGCTTATTGTCTACAGTCGGATTAGCAACTTGAGATGCCAGGCTGGAGTTGGAGTCGACAGAAGACGTGTACGACCGAATTGTTTTTACAAGTAACCAGTACAAGCAAATTATAAACAAATAAAAAGCTAAACCATTGTCAGACGGTGGGTTGCGAGATTACTTTTTGGCCGATGCGTTTCGCCTCTTTTGCTCTCAACACAGACTGTTTACCTGTGTTCAACCAAAGTGATTGGTTAATACGAGATGGAATGAAAAACGAAATGCTTCAGATGGCAAAATCTTCTCCCAAAAGACAAAAGTAGGCTTACCATTTGATCTTCTTCTATTTCAGTGTAGGGCTATACTATTTAGCTGCTCAGCGAATTTTTCTTTAATGTTCATATTTACAAACAGTGTGTCTCAATTATAAAGTTACATGAGAATAGGTGTTTATCTTGAGGACTAACCAATGGGTTTTGGCTAACGTACGCAGTATTACCTATAAGCATAACAGAGCTGGTTAATGTTATCCTCTACAGAAGCTTCCAGGTACTGCTCTCAATGTGGACGCGCTCGTCGTGAACGGAGCTGAACATACGTCGTGGAGATAATGTCTAACTCAGTTTTAAGTGTATGATGTTGACGACTACTACTATGCTTTGTTGTACTGCAATGCCGCTATTCTTCGTATGATGTCAGTTAATAGGTACTGCAGCTGTCTGCCATGTTCAAACTGTGTGGGACTTTTTGATAACATGGGAGAAAGCTTTAATAGTCAACTTAATTATGTTTGATTGATGAAGCTACAGCAGTGTTAATAGTTTAATGGAAATGTTTGACAGGGAAATGTATTTGGCAGTTAACATAATGAGTAATGCAAATGTCTAAAAATGCAGATGTTATGGGTTTGATGGAGAAAAAATAAGTGGTTCTGCAGCAGTGTCTGTGTATTTGGCACAGCTTGAACTGCATGTTGTGGTATTTGTGAGTAAAAAGTACAAACGTAATAACATTTAAAGTGTAATGAGTGTTTTGTCTCTAATAAGTAAAGTCTGTAAAGTTACACATCTGTTGAGAACCACAGACCAATTACCCTTCTACCTGATGTACAGTATGGGATTAAATAACTGTAAGTCACCTCTGTGCCAGACATGGTTTGGTCTGAGTAAAAGTGTGTGTGGTAAATACTGTATCCATAAATGTGTGTGTGTTGTGTGTGTGGAGTCGGTTAATGGCAATGTGCAAGCAGAGAGCTACTTGATATTCCATGTGGGTTTTGATTTCCCTCCCAGAGGAGAGGAGGGACACATCCTGTATCACTACTGAGAGGGACTGCTCCACTGTCTGTGTGGAGAGAAAGACGAGTAACAAGCAAAATGACAGAAAAGGAGGGAGGAGGGGGTTAGAAAGAAAGAAATCTAGGCCATTTGTCTATCTGATAACTACAGTTAAGGAGACGCATATTGATCATAAATATGCAGAATTCAGGATGTTTTCAATTGTCTCTGGCATGTAAATCACATTATTATCTTGCCTCCTGCATTTATTTGGCATTTCAATTAATTTAAATTATCCCATATTTCTGTTATTTCCCTTTCCTGACAGTGATAAGGGCAAAGATCTCCGGAGAGAAGATTGTGTCGCCTAGCAACAGCTCCTCACCTTACATGAAGATGATCCAATATGAAATAAAAATGATTAAGGTGAGATCTCTGAACAGCAGTAACAGCTGCTGTGGGTGCAGGCATACACTGTGTTTTATTGTCTGCTGTGAGTGAGTATAATGTATGTGGGTATTGGCTGCATAGTCTAATTCTGATTGGTTGAGTACATTCAAACACACAGAAACTGTCTAGTTCAATCTCAATCTCCACTTGATGCTGTTACTAATGAATACTGAACAGTTGGGTCTGCTAAATATCCAAAATGTATTAATTATTTAATTACAGCCAGTGTCATTTCTACATTGTGGAGTTGAATTCCCATCTGTTTGAATACTGAGGAGTTCAGAACCAGTATACTATATTTTATTGACAAAAGTTGTTCAAGTCCTTTTATTATTATTCCTGATCACATTTCTGCCGTGTATATCGTGCATTCATTTATATTAAGACAGGCTTATAACTTCCCCTTTTCCTCTGAGTCCAGATGTTCAAAGGTTTTGCCAAGGCCAAGGACATCCAGTATGTGTACACTCCAGTCTTCTCCTCACTGTGTGGAGTCAAACTGGACTCCAACAATAAAGCAGGGTATTTGCTCTCAGGTACAGTAACGGTTTTATATTGCACTTATAGTAGAAAACAGAAAGTTGAACATTTTGGGAAATATGTCTATTCTGCCGAGAGTTGGATGAGATTGATATGATTTTAATGTCTGTATGCTTAGTATAAAGATGGAAAACAGGGGGGAAAGGTTCCAAAATCCACAAGCCTCCTCAGAGCTAACACCTTATAATATATATAATTGGTTCAATCTGAACAAAAACCAAGAACAAAGATAGCTTTCCCCCTTTGTCAAGAGTTTTGCTTACATATTATCATGTAGCTCTTATCAAGAAAGCAACTGGATGTGTATTTATGAACATTTATTTTAAAAAGCAGGTGTTGTAAACATTGTGAAATGGCCATATTTATGGTGGTCAAAGTTATACATTATACATTACTCAACCTGAATTATATTAGCTGTGAACTAATGTAGCCTTTTTACAGCAACATAGATTATTTTACTGTGTGATCGATGACATTTTCAATGGCAGTGTTGTGATGTCACTAAACAGGAAGTATGTGGAGTGATGGGAGAATTTCTATTGGCCAATGCGACCTAGTAGAGTCCTGGGACAACTTATCACTGTCACAGAAGAAGAATCTCAACTACAGATACCAGATGGGCTGTGAATGCAGAGTGAGTAAGGACGGTTTGTTCTCTATTCATACATATTTAGTCTTTGTCCCACTCATCTATCTGTCATTTCTCTGCCTCGAGAAACAAAGCAACCGAGAGCAAAAAGGGCTTTTTTTTTCACCTCTCACTCTGGCTAAAACTTTCTTTCTGTGATCTCTTTTTCCAATAAACAGTTGTTCAAAGCATCATCTGTCTACAGACACGCTCAAGTTTCCCTTTTCCTCTTTTCCACAAAACACAACTCACAGGGAAGGCCAACTTCAAGAACAAATAATAAGATGAGTGAGTGAACGAGTGACTCAAAAAACTCTTGTACCCACAGATCAACACCTGTTACACAGTCCCGTGTTCATCTACAGGAGAAAACGAGTGCTTGTGGACCGACTGGTTGCTGGATAACAGCCTAAATGGGGAGCAGGCTCGGCAGTACGCCTGTATCCGCCGTTCTGACACAACCTGTAGCTGGTACCGGGGGGGGCCGCCACCTGAGAAAGACTTCCTGGACATGGCTGACCCTTGACTTGTAATTCATTTTACTCAATATCCCATCCTGCAATATCCTGAGAAACATTTCCTGCTTTGGCTTATGTAGCTCAAATGGTGCGCTCATTATGGCGCGCAGAGTAGCAACTGATTTCATTGAAAAATTGGCAGAATTTGACAGTTGAGGAAGTTTAACCCAACGCGGAGCTTCTGTTAGCAGAGTTCACTTGGTTGCTACAGCAATGCTAAATCTTTTTAAACTGCAGGGGCTTTAAACATTCCTCTGACTCATTTTCTCGCTCTCACACACTTTCCACTTCACTTGCTGTTTTCACCAGAATAAGAAAAGCAGCAGAATCATTCAATGTAAATAATTCACCCCAGGGGGAATTATTTCCTTCTTTTCTGATGACTGGATGGTAAATGTATAACCTTGACAAATATACGGAAGACCTCATATTTGTTCATGAATAACTCACAAAAGCTTATGTAACCATTTGGGTTATGCATTTACTGAAATTATAAGGAAGCTGGATATTTACTGTAAAACAATATGAGGAAAATAGTAGAAAAAAGCTGCCACTGTAAACACATCTGTGTTTCAAACGTTTTGCAGGCAGACTGCAGCGCTGCCACCTTTTCCCTTTCTCATATTCTGGTGTTGAATTTATACCGTTATATATTAGTTGCTCTTTGCTCTGTATACCGTTTATATAGATATGGTATCTAGAGCAAAGCAACACCAGGCCTTCCCCTATTATTTGTATTCAAAATCTGACACATGCATTATATATGACCATAATTCTTGTATATCTAAAGTCATCACAGTTTATACTCTCAAATTGCTGAGAATGTAAATATTGTACTTGAGTGAGAATTAACAGGCTAACCGGATTGTGTTTTATAGCATAGAAGTTATCTTTATAGGTGTTTAGTTTCCTTGGTTGAACTCTGTAATATTTCCTGTGCCAAAAATCTAATCCAGCGCTTTAACAACAGCACTGCCACCTGTAGAAGCCAAGCCACCTCTTCTTTGAGGAAATTATGTAACAGGACACGGTTCAATTCACTGTTTTTTTAAAGTTTAAAAACAGGAAATGGCTTCTCCTCAATTTTCAAGTTCAATAAAAGATAGTAAAAACTTTGGCACCAGACGTTAACAAACAAAATTAGAAATAACTGATATACATGAATGAGCTATAATTATAGATATAACTGTTGTTTTATAGGCATTATTTAATATAATGACTCAACATTTATTAAACGACCCAAATCTGAATTGACCCCTGTCTTGTTACTGGATTACTTCACTGAAGTCATACAGATTCAAATGCATTATGGCCCAAGTCACTATTCAAAGATTATATTAGGGTCACATTCAACAATACATTTGAACAACTGATAAATAATTGAATTCAAATAATATAATATAAAAATATGTTAATCAAATTTAGACTTTTATGATATGATATGATAACTATGCATAACAACTGTATGGCTTTAGTGAAGCGTCATCAAACAATTTCATGTTTGTTTTATACTGAAAGAATTGTTTGGGTTTGTATTTATGTCTCTGTTTCTGTCTATATAGAGTTTTCTATTTCCATGTACCAAAAAATATTGTATATAAAATGTCTCAATGCAATAGTGTGGCACTGACTCTTTCTTTCTGCTCTTCAGTAAACAAAATTGCAGCACTTAAATTAAAGCTAGAGGTGACAGGATTTTTTTAAGCTTTTCAAAGAGTCACTACTGTTACAGAATATCTCCAGCTATTCAGTAATGAAAAAAACACTCACTTAAAACACAACACTTATATAACTTACTTTACCTCATAAACACTCTTGTGAATATAGTAAATAAAATGCATTTACAAGGTAAGCAAGATCACCTTTCTCACTCGTGTAATATACAGTAACATAATATATATTATATTTGTCTTATTTTATAATGTTTCTGTGACCTCAACACGCGTTTGTGTAAAAAATAATAATACTTACCATTACAACATGAAAGCACCACATGGTAATCACAATGCAATGAATAATTAAGGAATTGCTTTAGCAGTAGCTACATAGCATTGTAAAGAACTCTCAGAGAGGTATCATGACTTGTGCTTTTACTCTTTAATGCCTAAGCTCAGCTTTGCGGTAAACATTTTACTTTTACTTTAAATGTGAAAGTATTTATGCAAAAATATGGCAAATTGTATTTTGTATTTTCTGTGTTTTACCAGTGAGATCCTAAATTCTACATCTTATGCTGTTAGAGAACATCTCAGTGTCCTGCAACAAATATTTAAACTAGTCAAACCACAACATATACTATAAATATCTAGATCTCAAGATTGTTAATGGAGACATGTTGTTGTTTATTGAGAAGCTGATTTCGGAGCTGAGCGTTTACTTTGGGGTTACTGGCAAAATAGAAAGTGTAAATCTTACCATGTCTCTGTAGTTGGGGTAGAAGGTCTGACCAATGAGAGGGATTTTATCTGAACCTAACTTCTTCTGGTTACTAATCAGCTGCGAAAACTGGTGGACAGGATGACAATGGGGAAAGAGAAAAACAGGAAGAGAAAGTTGATTAGGTCGTTTATTAAGTGTCATGCATTACAACAGTAATACAGTACAGAACAGTGACAATATTTTTCTCGCAATAATCAATGCCTTAGGGTTTTAAACAGAGCTTGGCAGCAAAAAAATTCACCAAAAAGAAATCCTGAAAATGATTTTAATTAGAATGTACAGCTGCCAGCTCCATTCAAAACATGTATCCTCATGTGCACTATTATTAATAAAATACTTTGTCGGTTGGTTGGAGGTGTAAATTAGTTTTGCTGAAATTGCTTACAGCCCAAGGTTTGTCGCAGAGGTTGTAGATGGAGTCCAGAGAGTTGACTGAGGGGACGCCCGCATACTGCAGGCCGATGATCAAGTTCCTAAAATCCTCGTTCTGGGCCATGCTGAAGGCGTGCTGGCGCACCAAGACAAAGTCAGGCCTGAAAGACCTAGTGGGAGGGCAGCAAAGGGAATAATGAAGAAATAAAGCACATTTCTACATTTACTTTATATCACTTAAATGAGTATTTCCCCACATAGACTGTGTTAATAGAATAATAATCAAAAAACAAATCCATTTTTGGATGCAGATACCACTGACCTGCATTTTTGCATTGAAGAAAGAGAAGGTATGGCCTTAAATAGAGATCATGGTTCAGAGGAAAAACCCACAAAGCCACAAGTGAACGGTAGTACGTTTGTTTTCCACTGAGGATGCTTTGGCGGTAATAGAATGAGTCTGTCTGACCACATAAATGTCTCAGGTTGGATAAGGAAGAAAGATAATGGAGCGTCTCTCGTCTTAGAATAGATCATCATCTGTGAGTTTAGGATTGCTATATTAAACTGAAGAGGATCTTTTTTCCTGGCACACTCAACACATGAAGCAGTTTGATGTGAAATGAAGCCTGAAGTGGGTAATTGATGTTACATTTATAATCCCACTATCTATAATAAAAATGACACAACTATGTAAATCATAGGGCTTTATCAAATACACAATCAGTGGGAAAAAAAATCTATCTATGACACGAACAGTGTCATTGATAAAAATAAATGTAATTAAGAAGAGTAACCTGCAAGTTTTGAAGCTGTGTTTTTCTGACCTGCTTTTTGCAACATGTCACTGTTTCATTTTAGTTTTGTTAAAGAATATTTTGCTTCAGGAAGATGTCAGATATTTCTAAAATGAATGCACCTATGAACTTCAAATAGTGAGAGAAGACAGGGGCACAGTAATAAAATCAAGCAGCGAATCTTGAGAAAAATCATTGACAACATTCCATGTCTTAATTCATTTACTTTGTACAGAATATACAGATAACTGAGAGAGGCTGATTAACTGAAGACAACACTCTGATAAAAAAGACAAAAATCTTCATTGGTGCATATGGCTGGCGCAAAAGCAGAGTTATTTCCATCAGAGAGCAGAGCTGCACTACTTTATTCTAACAAACACAACATCAGGCATTGTTGTTCAAGACTCCTTCTGATTGGTCAAGGTACCTGCACTGTGAGGATGTAAGGGGATCGATACCTAAAATTTTAATACAAAGTCTTGTTTTGAGTATGGATACTAGCATCGATACTAAATCTTTTAGCAGTCTCAGATCAGGTTTCGCTTTCCTGCTGCTGCTAACAGAGAACAGATGTTTAATGGTCATGAAAATGTATTTTCGAAGTAGTCTGTTAATGATGCAGTCATACTTCTCCTCTCCATGATAGTACATTAGGAGAATGTCGTCCCCAGAAGAATGAGAGCAACAGTGGTTTCAGCATGTATCCCAAAACAACAAGTCATGTGACAAAGCCCTCCAGCCGCCCCAGTGATTATGGAAGTGAGGTGACACTGATAAAAGGCGACAAAGTCTATATAGGGAGGAAGTCGGAATGGACGAGTCAACAAGACACAAGAGACAGTTGTTCGTTTCTTGTTATCTACTGGCAATCTATGTTGTTTTTTTAAGATGGACCCGCTATTGGTCCATAATCTTAACTGTGTGATCATTATTGCAACCATGAGAACAAAGCTCTCCTAATCTTAAAGTCCTAGCGAAACAGAAGTTAGAGCGTCTTTAGCTTCTGTACTTTGACGTGAAACAGAATATTTGAGTGGTGTGCAGTTACAAGAAGGATTTAAATCAAATCCTTCACATTTGATTGAGCTGCTCAAAAATGAGAATGTAGTCTGATAGGGAGCTACAAAGGATGGTGGCCTGCGTGTTGTTTTACAGGAAGGAAATATGGGTGAATTTTGATATAAAAGTAAAAGCTGTAGTGTGTAAATAAGGAATTGCATATATTCTTGAATGTATTGTTGAACAGGTGCACAATATGACAGAGCATGTGATGTAAAAAGGCATCTTTAATTTTATCTTGACTCATTTGAACCCAAACCACTGGCTGTTGTGGAAGTTGTGTGAACCTCCCACACATTGCGTTGCCCTCCTGGTGAAATGAAGCTGCTGGGGGCGTGTGTGTCACAGAGGTGTGTGTCTCACTCTCAGCCTTCCCCAGGCCACAGGTGGAGTTAAAAGGGTTGAGCAGTGCAAAGGGAATCTGCTATTCAAAACTTGTGAAGTGAAGAGAAAACAAATGCTAAATGGCAGAGAATAATTGGTCCCAAGTTGTTGTTTTTTATGATCTAATACCATTGTGTTGGATTGTTATGATTTTTTTCTCCACAGTAAAACACAAAAACCAACAGCTCTAGAGCTCACAGACGCAATCGGTGTCCAGCAGATTAAGGGCAAAAACAATAATCAGTGCAGCTCAGTGGAAGGTTGATGATGATAGTACATGACTCCTGTTATTTTTCCTTTTGTCTCTGAATGTGTGTGAGAGAGAGGGAATGTGAAGGGTGGGGGGAGGTGTGAGAGAAAAGAGACAGAGAGACAAAACTCTGGCACAGTGCGACCACCACCAGCTCTTTCTGCACCGAGAATACTAATCAGACTCTCCAAGAAACTACAAAAGAGACACAGCGATTGACTGTAATCGCGTCATTGCTGACAGTAGGCTGTAAAGTTTAACATGATCACATCTCAATTTAATACCCTGAGTTGGTGGTGCCAGCAGAGCAACAATCATCCAAATTTGATTTCACTTTGCATTTTTCAATATGCATATTGCATATTTTTGATGCAACGAAATGTGAAACAAGACTAAGAGTTTGCAGCCATGCTTGTAGCTTTGTACGACACACAAGCACTTTTACCTAAATGCTAACATCAGCGTGCTAAACAGCTGATAAATAGGTCTTACATTTAAATGTTTGGATGCTAACTCTAGCTAATTAGCACTAAACAGAAAGTACAACTAAGGCTGATGTCAGTTTTTGCAGGTATTTGGACATTAATCAAAGTATTGCAGCACCTGATGATGATGATGATGATGATGATGCATTCTTAAAGAGAATCAAGAGAAGCATCAGAAGAAGATCGTCACCAATAAAGGCACCAGTAATGTTTGCAAAAAACTACAGTGCTCAGCTGTTTTAAGACATGATTTATCTTTCAAAAGAATTGCACTATGCTGTGTATTTGTTACATTGCCAAACCGTTAAGGTTTTCTGTGGGAACAAATGAGCTGAGAAGTAAAGACAGAAATGGGGAGTGTTGAGAGAGAGCCTAAAACATTTGGATTTGGTTTGAATATCATCATTTGAGGAAAAACAACAGACTTATCATTTAAAATTTCTTGAAATTGTTTGTTTCTGAAGTATAATAAACACTGTTATACTTCAGAAACAAACCATGTCAAGAAAAATCTTCTTCTCCTTTACAATTTCTCATAAATCGTAGGGTGATACATTGTTTCAACATGGTTCTACTCAATATTTGATCTTTCGTTTGCACTCGATCAAAAGATATCAAGCCATAAACGAGGAAAAAAGAGAAAAAAAGAGAAGAGTAAAGCTAAAGATCACGTAGTGACATTTTCAAAATCCGGAAGACATTAATTACATCTTCTTTGGGGTGAGGGTTACTGAGCAACACACAGACAGAGCAGTTAGCAAAATCACTGCTTTTACTTGACCGGCAATTAACTCAGACAGGCAGACAACAAGACAGACGCACAATTATGTTGTAAACACATACATTTTCTGCACAGCCAGTCCATGTGTGGGGCGAGACTGAGGTCATGAGACATGGCACTGTCAGGACAAGTGAATGTGAATCAATCAAGCAAAGTCTTCTTGAATCCACACCATCTCAGGCAATGGTCACTGTTTGTGTGTGAGCATGTGCAAACCGAGCCCTCATAAAGCGGCGAGGCTGATCGTCAGACTGAGGCTGCTGTCTTCATTTCCTGTTGTTTTTGTTGGTTGGTGAGCGGAGGGAGTTAGTTCTTGCATAATCACTGGCAGTCTTCAGCAGGGACACTGGTGTCTGTGTCAGTGTGGTTTGTGGTGTTTGAGTGGGTCTGTGTGATTGTCTGGCTTACGGTAGGTTCACATTGTACTGTACCGGTTTGTGGGTAAAGACTGTGGTCATACATCTCTGCCCTTTCTCAACTGAGCAGAGTTTGCTGTAAACAAGGATCTTCTGCCTGATCTTGCAAAACAAATTATTTAGATCATCTCTAAGGGTACGATTTAACAGATTGGGAACATTTAGATTGCCTCCCGACATGGCGACACCTGAGCCGGCGGCTTATAACTAACAGTGCTAACAGCACTAACAGTACAAATAATGACAAAGAGAGCCGGAGGGTGGGTCAGTATAATGTATTTTAGCACCTAAAACAAAGACCAACCTCAAAAATCAAATACCAGTTTAAGTGCACTCTATATTTCGAATATTTTCACCGCTTTACCTTGCCGTGAGACAGCTATAGAGTCTATGTTTCTGCTCTCGCCAAAGCTACCAGACTCCACACACAATAACACAAACTAACTAACCAATCTAGACCAGCAACCCCCGTGTTCTGCGAGGTAAAATTACTGTTTTCTTCAATGGGAGTCTGTTGGCTTTGGCGAGCGCACAGATGGATACAACAGCTTCAGTTCCCCGTTGGAAACGGCTGTCTCATAGCAAAGTAAACCCGGGAAAATATTATTAATATAGCTTACACTTATATTCCCATTTTTGGGTGAGGCGTTTAAGTTGGATAAAAAAAGTTTTGCTGACGTCCCTGTCCGGTCACTATTTTCTGCTCCTCCAAGACGCGAGCTGCTCGTCATCTATAGGTAATAATACACTGACTATGAATAAGTACGTCATACAACCTCACCTCAAATGACCCGAACAAATATATTGCTGCTTTAATGGTGGATAGCCATGATACGGCAGCATTTTCATGACATTATTTCAGGATTTAGGGTCAGATTAATGGTTAAGGTCATTGCTTGGTTACATGATTGTAGGTCTTTTTAAATGAAGCTCTTAAGAGGAGAAGTTATGTTTGTATTTGTGGGTCGTATTTTGGGATTAATTCATTATTGTCAAAATCAAGATAATCGTTAGATTTAAATGTAGGTTTGGAATTAGGATTTGGGAAGAGGGATTTGACTAAACATGACAAAATGAACACATAAGACAAAAGAATGTATCTGGAATGCATCTGGATGTGGTGCTGACCTAGCCACTTTGGTCCCGCTCCTGATGATCTGCATGTCCACGTTACAGGTTCCATTTGAATGTGAGATGAGGTTGACCTCTGAGAACTCAGCCTACGAGGATGGAAAGATGACACAAGTTCCATTATCTGTACATATTAAGTGTTGATATAGAAGTGATGAAATATACATGAATGGCAATGTGACAATTCTGCAAATGTTAGATGAAGAATATTACATGATTAAATTCTGAAAGTTAAGGTCATTGTGCAAGAAAAGATTTGGTATTTTCAATCCATAATTACAGTTATTTTTATACCTTCTGGGATATACACACATCTATATTGTATGCACCAATCATATAGTTATTTTTGCAAAAGAATGCAAGTGTGCTTGTTTTTGGTGTGGTTGCAAACACAGGGAGGATTTCTCTGTGACTCATAGCTGTCGACTCCTGTCTCCTCTGTGTGTGTATTTATGTTTCTGTGGCCAGGCTTGGGGTTGTAACTTCACTGTCAACATCTATCAGGTGTGAAACTGTATGTCGTGCAACCCCAGAGCATTCATTTCTGATGCAGTAACCAAATATTGCTAAATCAAAATTGCAAAATGTCACATATATATGACATATATATGATATGTATTATAATTTAAGCAAGTACAGTAACTTCAGCAACTGCTGTAATGTCACATAAGTCACATGGTTATACTCTTTTAAACGGATAAACACACACATCACAAGTATTTTTTGTAAAGTGCAAAATGTTTGGAAATGACTCGTCAGTTTCTGTGGCGCAGACAGGGTTGCAAACCACTGTGTCACAGTAATGCTAGCATGTGGATGTTCAGAAGGTAATAATATTACCAGGTGCTGACAGTATGCTGACATTTGCTAATTAGTACTTAACAAAGTATACCCGAGTCTGATGGGAACATCAATAATTCAGATTAAACAGACTGAAAGATTGATTTTATAATCCACCACAGTACTTGAGATATTTCACTGAATAACTTCAATATAAAAGTCACTGAAGTTCACAGGATTCATCCTTTGGAAACCAATTTATATATATATATATATATATATATATATATATATATATATATATATATATATATATATATATATATATAAATATAATGGGAATCCATATAATAGTTGTTGAGATGTTTCAGTCTAGACAAAAGTGGGAGAACCACTGACACGACCAACAGAGGCAGAGACACGTTGCTAAAGCTGTGACCTCCTATAACTAGATCAAAGAGCAAGGTCACATGCTATTCACTCTTCTAGACTGACATTGAAAATGTATTCGTGCACCAATGTCTCAGTTTGTCATTTGAAATGCATTTCCATATCAAATGCGCATGTGGTGTCAGTTCACTTTCATCTGTTCAGCTCCCACTCAACCTTAAATAAATGATTCTGCAGCATCATAAGTCTACAAAGTTAATACGATACCTGCTCCACTTTGATGTCAAAGTCTCCAAAGACCTTCTTTCCCCGAAACACTTTGGTCCTGGAAGAGAAGAGAAGACATTTAGTTTGCCATTGTACACTCTATACTGCCCTCTACTGGACATAACACACCCTGTGGAACAAATGGGAGGGAGAAAATGGACGCCTCCTTTTGTCCTTTTAAAGGCCAAACTTTCTCAACTATAGAAAATATTTTACTCTAATGAGCTTTTTGCACTGCTGCTGATCATTGCGACCATACCAAAACTGCAGTTAATGCCATCTCAATGGCTTTGAACATCAAATACAGATTAGAATTCCGCCGCAATATTAAATGTCGTCTTGACATTTGAATGATGGATGTATCCAATAACAGCGTTGTCTGATGTTGATTAATATCTCGGTTGCCACTTGCTCAAGAGTGATGTAGAAATGGATTATAAGCAAACACACAAGCTGGCAGATGGAGAGCAGACAGACAAAGACAGACCGTCAGGGAGAATGAGTCAAGCAGAGAGGCACAGGCTGCCAGCCAACACACAAAACGCTCAGGACGCCTCATTCTACACAAAACTGAAATTGGATCGCAGATGGTTGGCAGTGCATCCATCACCATCCCATACACTGAAGCTAAATAAAGCAACAACCAATTGCATGCACGGGAAATAGGTTATGTTTTTGAAGTCCTGGCTGATAATAAATACAGAGATAACTTTACAGCGTCTGACCTTCCAGAATCTTTTTTCCACTTGTTTTTGTTTTTGTTCATGTACCGGCTACATTGTAGAATAGTTTGTGAGATGTAATGTCTTCCTCAACAGGTCCCTGAACCCTCCATGAATCCTCCATTCAAATCATGTATCCGCCTTCAAACAGTATGCCAGTTCATGCACCAGTTTATGTACCATAATACGACATCAAATCAAGTTCCATGTGCCCTCATGATTCCTGTCTCTGTCATCAATTAAACATACAAGATACATGCAAGATTCCTTCCATATCACCACACAGGACCTTGTGTCTCTGAGCACAGAGACATCTGGCTCGTGTCTGGTTCATTAGGACCAGACCATCTGTGAGAGAAACACTCCGAGGGTATGATGCCGCAACTTCCACCATCAATAGCCACGGCAGCAAAATGTGTGACCTTAAAAATAACAGATATATTTATTTCTTCTGTCCCGCTGGAAGGTGCAATTCTGTTAATGTCTGTGTGTGTTTTTCTCAGAATGGACAGCTGCTGGAACACACTGCAATGTCGCTATGATGAAGCCCAAACATTACTATTAAAAACAAACAGCACACACTAAAGCACATCATCCCTCTCTGACTGACAGAATGCCATTATTCTCTGCAGCTTTAAATGAAAAGTTACGTTGCAGTTCTTCAGAGGAATATATTTTAAAGTCTCTAATCTCATTGCCACTGAATGGGCCAAACGAGGCTCATCACTCAGCATATATTCAGTATCTGCAATGCACGATGCAAAATAGTACACAAAGACATGGGCTGTCAGGCGAGCGCAGTAATGGACAATTATCGTAAGGCTGCTGATGTAGCCTCCCTTATTAAATTCCATTAAGCAGCATAATGCAGCCGCCGCATAGCAAAACACACCATGTGCAAACATGACTCTTCGCAATAGAGCTGCAAATGAATCCCCGGGAGACGTCTTTTATGGGACGCACATGCTTGTCAATCGCAAAAACATAAAAGACAACTTTCATATAAAATTTTGTGGGGGGACCAAAACAAACATCTCCAGAATTAATTTATGCTTCATTACTCATGTATTTGGCCACTGGGGAGGAAGGGGGATGCAGAACAAGCTGTAAACACATGTTATCACCATAAGAAGTCTTCGTAGTAAAAGTGCAAGGAATTACCTACTAAACACCATTCTTAATACACAAAATACAGATTATCGCAGTTTTACCATACATTTCATGGGCATTCATTGCATTGCAGAGTACAGTGCTTCACATAATCTGAAAAAGGAAATCCAACGGTCTGTTACATCTAATCTGCATCCTGCTCAGGGTTCAAACTATTTAAGACAAAACCCTCATGTTTGATCAGTATAAGATCCATTTCTGTAGAAGAGAAATGGTTAACATTATAGATCTTAGTTCAGCCTGTTTGTTAAATGGATGCCTCGCTTTATGATATTATAAGCAATAAATCATCTCTGACAGGTCGGCCCTAGAGTTTCCTGTATTCAATTTCTAGCATCCACTAGCGTCTTATAATAAAACTTGAGAATTTCAAGGAATACATGTCCGCAATGTTTCTTTCATTCAGGGTGATCTGATAAGGAAGCGCGTGAATATTGTGAACACTTGACTATAATTCGATTTTTGAACTTTCATTATGGCAAAAAAAAGAAGAAAATCAACCATATATACCCTAGCAATTTAATGGCGAAAATTGCGAATGGTTTGCATTCAACTAAATACTGAATATCTCCTCATAATATACACACAAAAAAAATTGTGAACATAGACAATGAGTTCATATATGTGTTCGTGGTATATTAGTTTATGATAGTACACACACAAAAAAGCTAAAAGTTGTTTTTTCTTATCATAACTATATTAATGAACACTGAATTAATATATAACATAGCTCTATATGTCAGAGTATCTGTCTGAAGTTTGGCTTTGATTGAGTGAAGTTAAGTATTTTTAATAATTATTTTAGTTCAGGATTATTGCGCGATCATGTCAACTTGGCCAACAGTAAAAATTAATTAATTGGTAATCCTGTGTAGCTTCATGCTATCGATATAAAAAATAATGTTTTCAAAAATAGTCCCTTCGACTCATACTTGTGGTTTATGCTAATATTTATCATGGAATAGTGTCAAAAACAGAAGAATTTACTTATACTTTACTTATATTGACCTGTAAGGCCAGGATGTGTCACACCAGAGGCCCATATATGGCTTGGTAGGGCTTGGGAGATCGAAGAAGACGTTCGACGAAGGGCTGGGGGATCTGGTTAAGCAAAAACATTCACTCTAATTAGGAGTTGATGCATCCTCAGAGGACGACACCCACATGTTGTGTTAAAGTACAACTGTGTTACATGTGGTACAACACGTTAGAGAATGCACCAGAAACAAAAGGATACGTGAAATGTTTTCTGTGTCATTCCATCTAAATTAAATGCTGTGTCTTACAAATGAAAATAATTACATATACTGTAGAATTCAATTGTGGTTTAAATCGATTCTAAGATGGAGCAAATTAAGTTGCTCCACCACCACCCTAAACCCTCCCATCTTACATAAAAAAGAGGTTGGAGTAAATAATCCTTTTGAACCAAATTGCCATTACATCTTGACACAAAGTGGAAATCTTTCAAGTTCATATAGAAACTGCTACTCTGGCATTGTGTATGTAGTATTATGATTTTGATTTCACTCAATCACTCCAAGGGCCGTAACAGAGTGAAAGTTGCCTGAGAGACAAATATAAAGACAAACTTAAAAGCTGTAATGTAGGTTTGAGGAGTTATGAACCACAGGACCAATGGCTCCGTACTGGGCTAAAATCAACAGCTGACCTCTGTTGACTGACTCAGGGACATTTGATTTGATCCCATTTTCATTATTTATCTGTGGAGTCCAAGAGTCTGAGATCGATCAAATTAAGCTTTTCAAATCAATGCATGCTAATGACAGAAAGAAAGAGACAGAGAGGAAGATGTCAAAGAGAGCGAGAGATAAATACAAAAAATATTGCAAAGCATGGAGCTAGAATACAATAAGTACATTTAATATAAAACAGATAATGTTAAATAGCTACAGTGTGTACTTAATGTGTGGTACTGACAGGCATTGCCTAATAACAATTTCTGCATAATTATGAAGATATTACATTCTTGATTTAATTTTTTTTTTCATATAAATTAACTTTGTTTTTTTCCCAAAGCCTCTCCAAGAAAATAACCCTCCAAGAATACACATGGATGCTTTATTGCTTAAGGTATCATCAAATGGTCATACAATCCTCCAAAAGCTATGTTTTACATGGACAACATCCTGTCTCACGTGGTGAGTCACAGTTGATACGAATAGCCACCATAATCAGGACATAATGAGTGAGTCTGCTGCACATTAAAGCACAAGACATATCACATTATGACAGATGTTCCCGGTCACTCTCTCTCACACTTCTTTGCTTTTGTTCTCCTCTTTGCTCTTTCCTATTAGAGCTGAAGTTAATCCTGTCTTTGCCTTAAGTGCATAATTTTTTACGTCCGTATCCCCGCTGCAGGGATCTTTATCAATTCAAGGCAAAGACAAATGAATGAATGTGTGCTAAACAATCAACCATTACGCAACAAGCGGCTGTCATGGCTTTTTAAAGATTGATCGACAAAGGCCGGCTGTGTTGCTATGGTGTTATAAAAAGTAGAGAATACATCAGTCACATCAATATGTCATGCTGTTTTACTACTACTGTTATTATAGCTTTTAATTCTGTTTTATTACATTTTATAATTGTATTGTCCCACATCATTTGGTCTCAAGTTGATCAATTGAGATTTTTTTGTAATTGTTTTCTTGGTCCATGCTTGTACTGTCTTATTTTTGTCTTGTCAACTGTGTAGCACTTTAAACTACACTGACCTGTACGTAAGGTGCTTTACAAATGTTTGATTGATTGATACGACTCTGGTAACAGCATGTTGACATTGTTGTCTATCAATATGAGAAGAGTCAATGGCAAGATTGAAGAAGTGAAGCAATAAAGCGCAGCAGCATTTGCAGACTCAACTCAAACTGACTTGATAAAAACAAAACTGTCACTATAATGACCACGAGCACAGTATTAGAGTATGAATGGTTTAAAACGTTCACATAATCCAGAATGCTTTTACAAAAACATATACAAACTAGTATTGCCGCCTCTCGGTTGTATCCGTCCGCCAACCAGTTATGTTGCATCATAGCTGTATAAAATGTCATAGCTGCATAAAGCATCTGAATTCTTGAGTTATGGCCCAAAAAGTGTTTTATGAGGTCACAGTGACCTCTGACCACTACATTCTAGACAGTTCATCCTTGAGTCCTGGTAAGCATTTGTACCAAGTTTGAAGAAATTCCCTTCAAGTGCTCCTGAGATATCACGATCATGAGAATGGACCGGAGGTACTGACAGATGGACAGACAGTCAGAAGCATGGAAATGACCGTCCTCCTTCTCTGCCACATGGCTCTGTCTCACCACTTGATCCGAAGTGCAGTGCAAATGGTGTGAAACAATACTCTGACTATCGGGGTGAAAGGGCGTAAAAAGAGTTTGTGAGTCGAGTGAGACATCAGGAGTGTAATTATTTGGCTAGCCCGCAATGTAGGGACATGCAAATGAGAACACAGTGGGAGGAATAACACAGGGCAGAGGACAGCGCTGGCTGTGGATCAACAACTCAGTCTCTGTGGACACTTTCTGACTGCATGCTACTTGTACTGTACGTTCTTTAAGGCATCCCTGTTTTTGAATGCCATAGACGGTGGTGGAAGAAGTATAGCAGTACTGCGGTTTAGAAATACTTTTAAAGTTTCACATTTGATTGAGTAAAAGTACAAAAGTATATTCATCAACAAAAACTTAAAGCACCAAAAGTAAAATAACTCATTATGCAGAGTCCCTTTTCAGAATAATGTGTATTATATTATTGGATTATACTTATTGATCAATTAATGTGAGTATCACTAATGTGCAGCTAAAGGTGCGGGACATTGTATTAAATATATATACTGCTGTGTAGCATAATATATTATATTTCATTTTATATTTGTTGATCATATTTTGCATTAATAATCTGAATCTGTGGAGTAACTAGCAAAAACATTTCCCAAATAAATGTAGTAAATCAATATTTATCTCGAATGGAGTAAAAGTCTAAAAAAAACGACAACACTTCAATAACACAGAAACAAAATTAGAATTCAATGGACAGTTTTTTTCACGACATGGCAGGCTTATTAACATATGGCTCTACTTACTGTTCATCATGCACATTTCTAAAATTGTGTGGGGAGAAAAGCCAGCTACCTCCTGACACAGTAGTAGTTAAGAGAAGCGCAGTAAATCACTCGGCCTTGCAAACAAACAAAGGAAACCGACAAACAAATCATTTTGAATCCTCAATTTATTCCCACCAAGTAAACAATCTGTGTCTGACATTTGTCCTTCAGTGTCTGCGAGTGTTTGAGTGTGCCTCCTTGCACATAACGTGTGAAGAAAAAGAAGAAAAATACATGTGCAGCATACAAAGCTTTACATCTGTGGTATTTGTTCACGTATTCTGCACTGACGTGAATCGCTTGAATTATTTAGCTGCCGCACAGGACACCTCCTGCCATGATCCTCCTCCCTCCTTCATAGCGCTGGAGACTGCATCTGTGTGTGTGTGTGTGTGTGTGTGTGTGTGTGTGTGTGTGTGTGTGTGTGTGTGTGTGTGTGTGTGTGTGCGTGCGTGCGTGTGCATGTCACATCGATGTATCTGCCGAAAAGGGGTCACAATAAGTTGGTCCTTTCGCATCTTCTACACAATCAGAAATCTAACTCAGCACATTTAATAAACATTTTAGCTGAAACCACTATTAGTTAGCCACTACTGGCTAACAGGTTTTGAAAAATGTATTTGACTATTCATCCTATGATGCCGCTTATAACATTTTACAAAATACATATATGCCCAAGTTGGAGTTACATTAAGATTACTACTATACTATTAGTCTACCTGGGACGTTACAAAGTGTTTAACATTGTCTTATCCCTTGTCCCATTGTCCTATAATTCTATAAAAAAAAAAGACTTTGAAAGGAGCGATTCTGCATGAGTACTTTCACTTTGGATAGTTTAAGTACATTTTGCTGATAATACTTTGGTACTTTTATTCGTAATGGAGTATTATTAAATGATGATTGTTCTACTTTAATTACTTTTAGTGTAGAGTATTGTCATTACATTTTCTTGTGAGAAATATCCATCGATCCATTATCAACCGCTTTTCCTAACCAGGGTCACAGATGAAGGGTGATTGGTACAAGCTAGCTCAAAGGACAAAAGAAGGGTCATTATATATATATATATATATATATATATATATATATATATATATATATATATATATATATATATAAAACATTAACAAATTATATATCAATCATTCATACAACTAAAAAAAATGCTTCAAGAGTATATTGATTACCTTATTGGTACAAATAAACACTGTTCTTTTCGCCTTGAAAAATTAAAAATGTCTAACAGGGGATCGAATAGAACTACACTTGAATATTACCAGAAAAATATATAAGAGATTAATTTCCTGGTTGTACAATTCTCCCCAGTTTTCCTGCATTATTTAATACATTGTGTATTTAATATGTGTGTGTGTGTGTCTGGGGTTTGTTTGTGTGATGTTATTACATCACTGTGATAAATGATGACCTCCAGGGCAGGCTGCGCTCTGATGTAGACACACATGCACGCTTACAAGTGTGTGTGTGTGTGTGTGTGTGTGTGTGTGTGTGTGTGTGTGTGTGTGTGTGTGTGTGTGTGTGTGTGTGTGTGCGTGGGTGTCAGGAGCACACACTGACAGCACATCTGCCTCACCGAAAAAGCCTCGACTGGGGAACATCTTGAAACCGACAGCAGATCCGATAGTTTCACTGAATCTGGCCTGCAGATACACATAAATGTGTTCCTGAACTGTGAGTGTGTGCACGCACGCCACAGGTGGGTTGGTTTTGTCTGTATGAGTGATTATAACGACGTTGTTATTGTGCTTCTTGTCCTTGGAAAGCAGGCAGGAGTCTATTTGATCTTGTCCGTGTAATTTGAGAGCTTCGCTTTCTCTTCATGCTGCAGCTTTCTTTTCCTCTCTCTTGAACGTTCTCTTGATTCTTACTCTTCAATCAGGGTCTCCTGCAGTGTCTTCGGCAGTCACCTTCTGCATTCTTTGACACATCCAATTGGGATGAGAATATAATTACCGGTAGTATTACTAGTTAAAGTCAATCTGTAGTTAACATTTTGTTTGTATCTTTTTATTATTATTGCTAAAGCTTATAATTATGCAACAACTGCATTTACAATAATGAGCTAAATGTGTGCCTTTTCAGTTTAAAGCAAAGCAATGATGTACCTTTCCGTTAGCATTTCCATCTTATGCTACTCTAAAATAAAATACTGTACTTTTTACCGGAATGTATTTACAGCTGTGTTTTCTAGCTTCTTTTCAGATTATGGCTGCACATATTGAATACATCTGTTTATTGACTATGATGCATCGTTGCAGGTTGTACTTCCCACTAGGATATGAAGTTGTTAAAAATATGCTCCACTTTGTTAACCAAATGCTGCTCACACAGCATGAGCTGAAGCTGAATTTCAAACTAGCAAAACTAGTCAGCTTTCACAAGAACAATCTCTAATTTCGCCTCAAACCAAAGACCCTTCAGGCTTGAAAAACAGATCAATTTGTTTTTTGTTCACATCATTTGGGAGGCAATCTGAGGAGGGATCGGGAAATTGATCAGCAGTGCCAGTGCATTGTGGCTTTCAGTCATTAATATTAATACCAATATGCAAGTGAACATGAGAGTGTAGAAACCGACAAACTTAGCACTCCACTGAGAATAGGGATGGTAATTAGGAATTATTAATTGATGTGTTTACAAGAAGCCAAAATGTACACTTATTAGACAGAAAATCTTTTGGAAATAGATTTCAGCTGACTATTATCTATGCACGTTTTTTTCCTGCTTTTCCCGCCCAACAGCGCGTGACCAGAACGGCCAATTAGCCACTGTTGTTTTCGTTACGAATGAATGCAACGGTATTTGGTTTTCAGTTCATTAATTACTGAGATTGAAAAAGCAAACAATCACAGGCAATTGAGCATGATTGCTTCATAATAAGGTTCTCCAGGTAGAAGAAAACCAACATCCTCATTACTGCAAATCATTGGCTGTGTCAGAAAAGACTCTGCGACTGTGGTAAAAACAGTCTGATTATGCCTGTTGTATTTCTTCGTCAGAAATAACTTGTGTGTGACAGGAGTTGACATCTCTGCCTTTCAAAGCTAATTGTTTGTCCGACAGTAGTCATTTCTGTTTAATTTCTGCTGTAATCAGATATTTGTAATCGCTATGTCCCTTTTGCAAGAAAACATGTTTTTTATTTGTGATAATTCCAAAGTCACTACGTTACGCCAGAGGCTCTGGTGATGTGTGCTTGATTTTAACATCAGAGAAACAATGACACAAAGGATTTGACAGAAATGTTCATGCACAGCAGGATATGCTCAGCTTCAGAAAGCTTGACTTTAAACAGTTAAACATTTCACAGTCTAAACTCAAATTCAGTCTGTCTTTTATCTGTTTCTTTCCAAAAGTAAGATGCACTGCCAGGATACATGCCTTGCAGTCACTGTGGGTTTTAAGATTAAGAGTGTTCTCAGCATGAAAGATTGGGCTTTCCACTCCTTTCAATGTTTTATTCATCGACTGAAAGGCTGAGACGAGGACGGGTTTGTTTTCACCCCAAACCGAACGGGGGGGTCACGGTCCGGTCTGTGCCGTTACTCCCCTCTAGGGGACAGGAGTTTAAATCTAAGGATTCTCCACAACTCATTGGTTTTGGAAAAACAGGGCTTCTAAAAAGTCTTTCACAGGAACCATTACATTCTTCAACAACTGAGCAAAGTGGACAGTCTGATCCCACTGTAGCAGGTAGGTGTGTAAATTACAAGACTTCTATACATCCAAGCACAAAATCGTTGACTGCCTGATGTTATCTGCGATTAGATGACCAGTCTTGAAAAGTCTGATTTATCTCTCAGTGGAATGAAACTGAGATGAGGGATCTTCCTGGTCTGATGGTGGGTAAAGACGGAGTGTCTGTCTGCAGCAAGATGGAGAGAAGATGAATTATTGCAGACAACCCTGTCCTGGCCCGGCACAAATGAGACTTCATGTGCACTTTATCCAGATGTCCATTTGGCTATTGCTTTTTTTTAACCTATGTCCTTTCTTGTGAGAAAACACACACTATTTTAAATCTGCACATAGATACAGTCAGAAGGACTAGATCAAGGTTGAGTGGGGTTTTGAAGAAATCAGCTACAAAATGGTGTCAGTGAAGCAACACTCGAGTTCGTCACTTGGCAACGAGTTCAGGTTTAATGTCTCTGTTCAGGCTTCATGTCGTTTCTCAGTTATGATGATAACATTAAACAGGCCCTCTCGGGGCGCGCTCAGGCGGTGCAGCATGGAGCACTGAGGCATTTCTTACTGCACAGAAAGACAGACAGTTGACGCCATATTTCAGGAGAAAATGATTCTTAAAGAAAAGGTTTCTGGATTCCAGATTAATCAGGACATTCTGTTTCATATATGGGAAGGGTGGCTTAATTTTTAAGGGCAAAGAACTCTAAATCTAGCAAAATCTATATTGAATTATCTGCAGAACAGGTTAACACTATAGGCGTAAATTAGAAAATTGGGTTAGCTGAACAATTAGTAAGTAATTATCCCTCATCCTTATTTATATTCAATCAAACCCATTTTTTTGTTCAATTTATGATCCACATTTATCAATTCAATGTAGTTTTCATGTATTTATTAATAGCATCCAGCAATACAGTTTGTAATTTCATTTTATTGATGTCAGCCTCACTGTTTTCTGCTCACTCTGTATCAGAGCTCTATAATAGCTATATTATAGCTGTATCAGAGCTGTATCAGAGCTGTATCAGAGCTCTATTATAGCTATAGTATAGCTGCATCAGACCTGTATCCGAGCTGTATCATAGCTCTATTATAGCTATATTATAGCTGTATCAGAGCTGTATCAGAGCTCTATTATAGCTCTATTATAGCTATAGTATAGCTGTATCAGAGCTGTATCAGAGCTCTATTATAGCTCTATTATAGCTATAGTATAGCTGTATCAGAGCTGTATCAGAGCTCTACTATAGCTATATTATAGCTATAGTATAGCTGTATCAGACCTGTATCAGAGCTGTATCATAACTATATTATAGCTGTATCAGAGCTGTATCAGAGCTCTATTATAGCTGTATTAGAGCTGTATCAGAGCTGTACCAGAGCTGTATCATAGCTATATTATAGCTGTATCAGAGCTCTATTATAGCTGTATTATAGCTGTATCAAAGCTGTATCAGAGCTCTATTATAGCTATTTTATAGCTGTATCAGAGCTGTATCAAAGCTCTATTATAGCTCTATTATAGCTGTATCAGAGCTATATCAGAGCTGTATCAGAGCTGTATCAGGGCTCTATTATAGCTGTATCAGAGCTGTATTAGAGCTCTATTATAGCTATATTATAGCTGTATCAGAGCTGTATCAAAGCTCTATTATAGCTATATTATAGCTGTATCAGAGCTGTATCAAGGCTCTATTATAGCTGTATTAGAGCTGTATCAGAGCTGTATCAGAGCTGTATCAAAGCTCTATTATAGCTATAGCTGTATCAAGTTAACACAAACCACGAGGCAGCCACAGCCAATCCAAGCCGTGGGCGACCTGGAGTCAGACTTTGGTTGCTCATGGCATGACAGAAATTGGAGACTTTGATTTGCTGCATTGTAAAAAGTGGCACCTGTTGCTCCTCTGTTGTATTTCTGACAAAAGTGTTTGCTCAATTAATCTTCGTTGTTTCTGCGACCTGTAGAATAAACTGTGCTACCACGGTAACTATGGATGTCGTCAAATCAACCATTTCAAGGATAATCATTTTGAAGAGCTTGAATACAACAAAGACACTAGCAACAAGCACTCACCAACTATTCAAATCGACCAAAAAGAAGTCCAAAAGACTTCACCATGTTCTGAGCTGGATCTAATTTCAGCCTCATGAAAAGCTGACATGACAGATTATAAACAACTGCCTTGTGAGGTGATGCTTCCTCCCCTGATTTATGTCACATACATATTAACACATACAAATGAAAGCATTATACACCGACAAACAACTTTGCCCACGCTCATCACAAACTAATTGGCACAATCAAACTGTTTGAAAAGTCATCATCACTTCACTTATTGTTCTGCTTTTGTTGAGAGCGTGTGTGATGCACCGCTGTGTGTGGTTTCATGTGTGTGCGATGCACCGCTGTGTGTGGTTTCATGTGTGTGCGATGCACCGCTGTGTGTGGTTTCATGTGTGTGCGATGCATCACTGTGTGTAGTTTCATGTGTGTGCGCCCACACCGTCTATTTGTCGTGACAACGCTTGGAGCATGGTGTTTAATTTTAGAGGGAGAGAGAGACAGAGAGAGAAAACAGGAACTGCTAATCCACCTATTGGCACTTTGCCTAAGAGGAAAATTCACCAACACAAAGTTTCAAGTTACAATGTCCATCTGGATAAAATGGCAAACATGGACGAGACAAATATTTCATTATGCATTTACAGAGGTAGCCATTACTCCATTTAAAGCATTATAGAAAGTGCGTTTTGCAACGATCTGACAAGTATACACACACAAAGACACTGAAAGGGCCTTGAAATAGCAACAATGTGTGTCAGAGATGATTTTGCTGTGTGACTTTAATGTTTTACTATAATTTGTCGCTGATTGTCAGGGTTGTATTTAAAGTTAAAGAGACACATATTTCCCTCAGGAACTGGTGGGCACCAAAAATGCCAGAGACACAACTCCAAATGAATGATAGTGTTTTTGTTGTATCTGCTGGATGTGTAAATAATCAACTCCCTGTTGATACGGTACCCTTGTCAACTTTTCTAAGGCCAAAATATGTCAAACATGAGAGTGATGTTCAGATCCCAATCCCAACAGCGAATGTTTATCTCATGGATGAGAGTGACCTGCGGCTCAGCAGACGAAGGAACATATTGGGCTCTATTTTTTGTAGAAATGGGCATACATTCTATTTTATTTCTATTTTGCTGATCATGGACATAGAGTGTTGTTGGCACAGTATGGCGCAATCTGAAGATGTGGCTGGAGCAAGATGAATACTTCACATTGTTTGAAGGAGGAATACATCATCAGCAAGGGGAGCCGAGACCAACACCAACAATGCCGGATGATTAGAAGCGGCAGACATTTTCCTAATGGGCCGTGTGGGGAGTCCAGTTGGCTTGGACTCAATGAAAACGCCAAAGCATAAATGTACAGCAGTCCAAATATGCCTCCAAGGACTGATGGTGTCGCTTTTATAAATTAAATGTGTGTAAACTGAATAAATCCACTTAATTGCATTAAACATGAAGATTCACATGCACTTAAACATACTAGATGAAACGGATTTATCAGATTTTTGAGAGGCCAGTGTGTGCATTTCCACTAACCAATCCATGTAAATTCCTTAATGTGCTTTCAAATAGGTGGATTGATGCAGTGGAAAGCACTATTTCATATGAAAATTGGCACCAAAACTCTACTGCATTGGGTGAGTATTCATGAACTTAGATCCAAAATCACTCAACAAAACAAAATTGCCAAAATCAGAAGTTGATGTTCATTCATTTGAATCACCGGCTTCTAACCTGCATGAAAATGGTTCCCACTGTGTCTCTGATGTGGCAATTTGAAGTTATTACCCGTGTTATCTCCCTGTTGTCATCTCCGACACTCGTTTAGGCAGAATCACAACTACCAAAACAAGAAAAACAAAAACTCTCAAACATCCTTTACTGCTGAGTCTAAAATCATACTGCAAAGCAAAATATATTGATATACTGATCATATATAGTGATGAAAACTTTGGCAATTTACTTCTCCGTTGCACAGAACACTGTCAATTCAATGTCGTTCCTCGATATTGGCTGTAAACCAGGCCTTAAGCTAACCTGTTCCTTTTACACTTGATTCCTCAATGACCTCAGCAGACCAAGCAGAGGGGTCTCAGGAATAACTGTTTATTCAGACACCGAAGAGGGATAGGGTTTTAAATATGGATGTTGCGTAGGAAACAAGCTTTTAAAGTAGGCATATTTGCATGACAATGTATGCAAAAATGAATTCTAAAGTTTAATTTAAAAAGTGTCGATGTAGCACAAAGCATAGTGAGTATTGACAAAGCAGGAAGGCCTTTGACATGATGACAGCTGGAGGCTAAATAACTAAAATTACTTTTTCTTAAACTTTTTTTATTAGTGAATCCATCCACATCCTGCTAAGCTGTGACTCTCCTAAGTAACATAGTCATCATACCGCATGTTTGACTTGAAATTATGAAATATATACATTTGAAATGTTTGTACAAGGATTATGTGCTTGACCAGAAAAACAATAGAGCATGCAGCGACTGTCTTTTGGTCCAGAGACAGGCATTACTATTATTTAGCAAAGTCAAAATGTTTTTCCCCCCCAACACAGAAGTCATTTTACAGCTGCATAAAAACACTTTAATGCAACACTGGAGCACAATGTTATGCTAAGTCAGAGGTTCCCAACCTTTTTTTGTTTTGTTACATATGTCTACCAGTTGAGACGAGTTCAACCAAGGATTGAGCATTTTTAAAGTAGTACTATAAACCTGGTATTTACAGGTCTGAAAGTCTGATAAATTAAGCACGACTTTGTGTTTCAGAAATATGTTTCTCTCCGTTCTTCCTCTGTTAGATTGTTATTGTGACACCTGTGGGGTCGCGACCCTCAGGTTGGGAAACACTGCTTTAAGGAGTGGCACAGGAGTTTGAAACAAGATTGGGAGCTTTCCGCTTTCCTCTCAACATGCCGAAGTTGGTCGGAACGGCGTCATCAGCTGCAACCGCTGTATGAGAGCAGTGCTGACCAGTGGCTGTGAGCTAACCAGTGGGGCACACTCACGTGCACTAACATGCACTAAAAGCACGCCGGCAGGCCAGCCAGCTAAGTCATCAAATTCAGGAGAAGCTCAGAAAAAAACACAGACAAACGGAGAGCGACTTCATTCTCTGCTCAGGTAGACATTCCTCTACTATATCTTTACATAACAAATTGTTGTTTACTGCTGTATTACTGCTATTAAATATAGCTCATTTATACCAATAACTCCCTTAAAATGATTGTATTATATACTGTAGGTTGCTATAATCATGATTAAATTAAACACTGACACATTGGTTTGTATAATAATAGGAACTATGGCTGCAGTGCTGTTGGGACTGGGATTAAAAAATGCTGATGCCACTTGGCTTCATAGAGGTTTTCGTTAGCAATGTGTGCCTTATGTAAAACGTAATCTAAGAGCCCTGCTATTTAAATTAATCATATTATCACCATAGCAGTCCTTAAAAAAAGAAGCTGTTACTTTAGTACCGTGAGAACACGACCCAAAACAAAATACACCCTTGACTACTGTTAGTGTTGTGTTGCACTGTAATCGCTGTGCACCATTTTTGGGAAAATATAAATCTGCTGGAGGGAGCTCAGGTTGTGTCTGTGCTCACTTAATGTGGCAACAGTCTCCCAAATGCAATTTGCATGGCTAAGCAGTCTGTCCTGTATGTGCCAGGATAAAATGTACTGAGGGATTATTCTTTGAGGCTACAGATACCTCATCCATCTCATGATGGCACGATAATCCCGTCTAAAATGATAGCAAAAAAATATTTAAAAAAGAATCTTTAATCCATGTGTTAATGTGTCTCCCCTCTACCGAGAACACCTCCTGATCCAGTACAGACATGTAATGCATTTTGTAATGCACATGAAGTGAAGTGGAGCAGCGCTCTCTCATCTGAATCAGTTATTATTATTGAAGGTCACTAATCCATTCCTAAATCCCCTCCCCCCCCCACACACACACACATACACACAAATACAGACCTCTGGGATATTATTAATTTAGTTCCGATCTTATCTTTGACTGCACATTTCTGAAGCAACAAACTGATTTTTATCAGATCCCTGTGAGATCTTGAAAATAAATCGGTTATAATAGCATTTACACTCAGTTCCCAGTTTAATTCATACACTTAGCTACAACCATTACAGTCCAAGATGAATCCTGTAATACATCATAACTTCATGAAGGGTATGCGATGTCTTAGTGTCTGTGACGATGAATGCATTGCAGGTCATCTGTGTGTAAAAGCTGCTAGAAATAACCAGTTTAAAACAGCACTCCAGGGCATCCACAGCTATTCTTACAGTACAACTTCAGTGTAGCGCTGGAAACATATCTAACCAAGCTTTAATGCTTAAAGCCTCCAAGTTGTTGAGGAAGTAGCTGAAAAGATTATTCTGTTTCCCTTCACTGGTTCATTTTGAGTTTCAAACTCTCTATATCAGAGAGAGAGAGGAGGACAAAGATGACAAGAGAAGGTGTTAACAGTGAGAGGAAGAGAGGGATAGCGAGCTATGAAAAAGAAAGCTTGGAAGAGCTCTCTTACTTATACTTATCAGTAGGGATGGGTATCGTTTGGGTTTTTTCCGATACCGGTGCTAAACCGATACTTTTAAAACGATACCGGTGCCTAAACAGTGCCTGAACCGATACTTTTTTATTGCCAAGGCAATTTTTTTTCTTCAAATTGAACAGTATTATTAACTGTTTAAAGTATACCATAGATATAAATAAATAAGTACATACAAAACACACTTTAAACTACAGCTTCAAACCTTTTAACTTCAAACTATAAAAATATATATTTAAAAAAAGAACAGACACCAGTCCAATCAGGTGGCCTGATGGGACCGTGTGCAACAGAACTCAGACGCTTTTGGATCCTAAAACTGCTGCTTTACTGGACTACACGTCATCATTAATATCAACTGGAGAGATTTGTTCCATCAAGCCGAGGACAGACGTTCAAAAGCTCGTGCTCGTGTCTGCAGCGATCTCTGTGTGCGCGCACTGTGTGTGTGTGTGAGCGCTGGAAGCCCCGCCCCCTCGAGCCCCGCTCTGCATGCAGGCGGACAAAGAGCAGAGCAGCAAGTGTGCTCTGATCCGCGCTATTTTAATAATCGTTTTTAGCTATTTTAATAATCGTTTTTAGCGTGCGGGCACCGCGCTACCTTTTTAGTATCTATATACCTTGCAACTTTACAGAGTAGTGTAAAAAAAAAAAGTATTTAAATCGGCTCAGGCACCGGAAGGAAGCACCGAAATCTGCGTTGCTTTTCGGTCCGGTAGGTACCGGACGTGTTGGTACCCAACCCTACTTATCAGTTTATCCTGTTGAACCGGAAAGAGGTGGAAGTAGCTTGTGTTGGGGTTAATAGAGATTAAACCTGAACGGCAAGTTACCATTAATCACTGCAAGACAATTAAAACTATTATGCCCACACACACATTCAAACACAATATAGGCACATGCATTAGATAGTATAAGGAGGCTTATATTCAGATTCAACAAGCTAACCTGCAGCCCTTCATACAGCGGCAGAGCACAGAGAAACTTTCAGTCATGATAAATGTGCCGGTTTGTGTGCGTACAATACTCTGCACCACACAGACGGACAGAGTAATACTGTACCGGTCCATTGAAAGTAACTGGCAGTGTTTGTGGGTGGGAAGACTTGACGCTGTCGAGAATCTTGACACTTTATCAGGTGCAGAGTGGACTGAGGGTACAGCGTGAACCTTAATTTCTGAGCGGATAAAACTACAGCTGAAAAGAAGTACATCAGAGCAGAAAGTGGCAGTGACGGTTCTCACCACACAAACAGCATCGATTGTTTGTTAAAGCACAACGTTTACCTGACAAGTGACTTCATGAAATCTCTGACTTTGACACCAGAGGTTGCGGTTTGCATCACATCTACTTACAGCAGTCCAAGTTGTTTTGTTTTAACCGTGGCTACAATCGTTCAGGCTAGCTGTTTCCCCCTGTTCCTAGTCTTTATGCTAAGCTAACCAGCTGCTGACTCCAGCATGAGAGACATGTGTTATTGATACTCTCATCAAACATACGCAAGAAAGACAAAATGTCAAATTATTGCTTTAAGGAATGCTTAATTAATTATTATTGTTAGTTCACACTAATAACGGAGATTATCTCATGGGGGAAATCCTAGAACTACAAAATGTGTGAATTTCACTTAAAAATAAAACTCTTGGCATATGGAAACATCCAAAACAATCCAAGGTCCTCCTGATCCTTTGTGTAAGGACACCGCGGGACCGCTCGGCTAAATACTAAATAACAGTGAAACACACAGTCTGTTGTTTATCAACATTTAAGCAAAGATCCAAAGCAAAAGACTCACTGGGGTTGTTCAGCTCTGCACGAGCGCACACACAGTGTACACCCAAACACACACAGTCCCTTAATGTGGTTTCCTTCTTTCATTGTTCATAATGGCTTGTCACATCAGGGCTATAGCGAAGACCTCTGCTTCCTCATGGTTCACTGCAACTTATTAATTGCATCTTAGTGAATCACCCAGCATTGATGTTGTGAGGGTGTGTGTGTGTGTGTTGAGAAAGAGTTCAAAAGGAATAGCCCACTGACTGAACAGAAGTTCAATGAGATGTTGTTTGTGCCCCTTCCTCGGAAAAAAAAAGAGAGCTCAAACATTTTCAGTTCAGGGCTTTTAGTGTATGATTCAAGGGAGTTTTGGGGATCGGCATATTGGATCCCAGAGAGCACATACATTACACTTAACTTTAAGTTACATAGCATTGTGTGCAGCCATAAGAGAGGCTAAAAAGCACCAGGCATACTAGAGAGGCGATGACAGCAGAGGTCCTCGAATAGCCACAAGAGCCTTAAACTTCCAAACTACAGCCATAAAGAACAATAAAGATCCAGTATGGTTGAAAGAACTGTCAAAACCTCATGACAAATGTACTTATTGGATGCGAAATAACTCATTAATTGATTTATTATCTTCCTAAATTATTCTTTTACAGACTATGAGGCTGCAGGCTGGTAAACGTGGATGTAAACAATGATGGATTTAGACTACTTTAAAAACAGATTTTTACACATTTGTTGGATCACCAGGACACATAGGCATTGGATGCATTTTGGCGAGTAACACTGAATGTAATCATAACTTTAGTTTTAAGAAAACTCCACAGGGCACCTTTAGGAGGAAACATAAAAGCTGAGACAGTATCAGCTGACCTGCTGCTTCGGGGAAATCAGTTTCAGAGACCGGGAACCACTAAAGCGGAAGCTTGATTATCTATAGTTCCTTTTAACCTGGACTTGGGAACAGTTAACATTTTATTTGGCCGACCTGATGGACAAAAAGGAGTCAGAGGAACAGTTCTATACACCGGCACCATTCAAGACCACGCAAGGCCTTTATTGAATGTGATTAACAGTGCGTTGAAATGAATTCAGAAAAAATGACTCACCACGATTCAAATCTAGTCCAGCTTTCACCGAGGTGGCTCTCTGAAGGGGCCCCCATCCCGTAGGCTTAAAGACTTGTGATAATGGAACTGGGAGCAAGACCAAGTTTACATATTTTACCATTTTAATGACTTCTGATCTAATATTCCAATAACACTGATTCAAATGAAACTGTGTCCTTCTCTAAATCTCGGGGGAAACACATAACGTCCAAAGAACTTTAGCCCATAAAGAAAATTAAATACATTCACTTTTCCTTCTATGTTCTTTTTTATTTTATTTTTGTATGAGAACAAACTCATACTCAACTTCCAATCTTTTTATATAACAACCATAAAAATACAAGCACCTCGGTGCACTACTACTAGTAATAGTCGAGATGCCAATATTTCTGTATGAGCACGAACAGTTTGCTGTACTAATCTGATCATTCTCTAAAAGCTCCACTGCAGGCTTTGATATCCAGAGTGTACGAAAGGTATCAAACAAAGGATGATAAATGTTGAGTTTTCTTTTAAGCAAGCCACATGCAGTAAGTCACAGACCACACTGTAGCTTCACATTAGAGATTTGCTGTACTCTCATTACTAAACCAACGAGCTGTCTCTCCAGTCACGCCCTATTAAATGTATTTAAGCTTTGAGTAACCAGAATAGTAAAGGATAACATTCAACAACCAAATGCTGCATTCCTCCTTTCCTCTTTCATTGCTCGTTGAGCAACTGTCACATTTCATTGCGTAGAGTCTCAAACAGACATGTCAAGTGGTGAATATTTTGATGCAGTAATGAATTAATTTTGAAGCTTTACATTAGCAACAGATCTAGGTTACTTTGTGCAGATTAATGTTCTATGGTAATCTTACGATATGGCGAGCTAGTTTAAGGTCACATTGATCTTGTCATGTAAGCAGTGCTATGGTGCAGGGTATACCCAGGTATCCAACATATACCTACTTATTGTGTTATGTTACCCACTAAATCGCCTCTTTTGTGCATCTTCATTATACATTGTGTGAAGGAACTATAACATTAGGGAAATTGGGCAACCGTCTCTAATATTAAATATCTAGCTCCTCAGTGATTGAAGCGTTCTTATTCCGATGATCTGACCCGTGTTTGTAAGACCTATTGTTGATGGTAGTTGTTGGTTTTCTTTGAATATGCCAAATCTTAAGTTTATGGGTTATTGTTGACGATTAAGCTAAGATAGCTGATGTGCTAACATCAGTTTTCACCTCTTGCCAAAATAAATATGTATTCTGCAGCCTGATGAATACAGCTGTGTCAGTGAGGCTAAGCATGACAGACTCAAGCTCCCTTTGTCGCTGAGCACTGGACTGAAGCCGGGTGTTTACTGTCCACCTCAGCTATTTATCCGTTTTTTTCCACACTTTCTGGCAACTACTAAGACTCTTGATCGCTGGCCACACAGCGATACCATGTGATACAAACGTTGTCATACTATTTGGCTCACTAGCCTTGTTGGAAGCAGCAACTAAACATCAGATATATTTCACAAAGTTAAACAAAACATTCATTTTGGACCCGTCACACCTTTTTAAATGGATTAATTCACATTATAATATTTGTTTTAGGAAAAAGAATACTTTTACTCGCACCTTTCGAAAAGCTAAACACCACAAGTATTTGTCTTCATAAAACTGTGATAGATAAAGATTCCTTTACGGCTTAACTGTGCACAAATAAAACACAAGTCAAGGGAATACTTAACACAGCAGCAGCATTTGGTGCACACAAACAGTGGAAGTATTTTCCTGCTCCTCTGTTTGAGTGTCTGTATCTGAAGATCAGATGCATCCGCCATAGCTTACTCCCTCACTTGACATTTCTACACACCTCAATGTCCGATCCCTCTGTCCGCTCTCTCCCTCTTCCTGACAGTCTCTCATGTGTGTGTGTGTGTGTGTGTGTTGAGCCATTGCATGGCTGAGTGCAGCGGCCCTGGGGCAGTCATGTGCCGTGGTGCACAGTTGGACGATGGAGACAGGTGTCGCACTTCTTTCCAGTTACCTTTCGGTCCAAACCTGTCTTTCTCTCATACACACATATTTACACAAACAGACACACACAATTCCTCTCCATTTGTTCATCCTTTATGGCCCTCTGAGCCTTTTCTATGGCCTTTGTTGCTTTATCAGCACCGTCTCCCTTCATTTATTTCAATTTCACTGTCGGTTTCCAACCTAAAACATTTTTTCTCTAAACACCTCAATTCCCTTTTGATCATCCTCTGCTCTCACTTTACTAACGCATAGTGACATCACAGACAGGAAGTGGAGCCTCATCACACCCTCCTTTCTTCACTTTGATATCTTTGTCTCGCACATCCTCATCCCCTCTGCCCGTATACTCTCCTCAGTGTCCTCTTCTTTCCCCACTAAAGGATAAAATGTAATTATTCTTCTGGCATACTTATTGGCCCCAAGACATTCATGCTAACTATGCTGTGTTCACTTTGGTTTAGAAGCCATGGGCTTCAACAAATAAATTGCATTTTCCCGTTCCAGCATCTGTTTCTTCTGGGTTGTTTTTCACTTGTGCGGAATCATCTCAAAATAAAAAAGCAGAGAATTATATATATTTCATGCCAAAGCAAAATAGCTCTATTTACATTTATATCTATAGAAAATGCTCAAGTTTCTCTGCTTCAACTTGGCTCCTTTACAGTATTTAGTTTCTCAAAGTGAATTAACCTAATTTACACATGCATAACTTTTCATTTAAGATATATGATGTCAATAGGCACAATATTCTAAATGTTGAATACATATTAATATAATAATAATACATTTCAAATGTGTGTAATGTAAGTGAGATTTGATCTTTTCAAACAATAATACATTTCTTGCTTTTTTTTGATAAGATCCTTGCAGCTGTCGACTGGAAGGCTTTAAAATGTGGATTTTTATTTGTAGGGCGAGACATTAATGGTAAACTTTATTAATGTGTTTATAAAAATCAATAGATGTCAAATAAAGATGTTGGCATCTTGAGGGGAATACATAATAGTGCAATATAATGCAGAGCAGATTCCACTAGCCTCTGCTAAATGAATACTCGTAAAACAAAATCATGTTTATCAAGGGATAAATCAAGAATAAATTCCCCCAACCTCTGCAATTTGTGGACTTTGACTCATTTAATTGCCTTGTTAATCACCAAAGATTTAAAGGCGCAAGATCCGAGATTGGGAGCATTTTGGAATGCCTCAAAACTCTCAGCATGTCCATGGCCAGCCGGCAGCTCATAGATAACGGCGCTAACAGCACTAACAGTGGAAAAAAACAGCGAACGTGCTCACAGATTTAAGAGTGTTAAGAGGAAGAGAAAATATATCACTCAAGTGATCGCCTCTCTCTACTGGCTGCCTGCATCCATTTGAGAGGTGAAGATCCCTCCCCATCCAGTGGATCACCATGGGAGCTTGTTTCAGTAAAACATGTACATGCATGCAGTAGATAACGACGAGAGACATCCTATTTTGATCCCGTTGTATTTGTGCCATTAGGATTGAAAAGATAATTTTGCAAGTCAAGAAAGTCATAGTTTGTCGTGAAACCATTAACTGTGAAAATTAGAAGGTCTACACGACCAAAAGACATCTTTCTGGCTGAACCTAGCTAGCTAGTGTTGGTGACGTAGAATATGAGAGGCGATTGATGTTTACTGAGCGGTTTCACACAAAACTAAATGCAACTACAAAACTTGCAAAATTATCTTTTAAATTGACAAAAAACATCTTTTGTGAAATGTATGCCACAATTCAAACGATACCCCTGAAATATATAATATTTTTATCAAATGTGTGCTAGAGAGCTTGATGATTTTCCTAATCAAGTGAGCGCTGGAAGAAAATCAAAATTTTGAGAAATATAATACACTAGCCTGCAGTTGACAAAAAAAATGATGTCGCTTGAAGATGATTTCCCCATCTGGGCTGCCTCTTTTCTCTTCTGTTTTTATTATAATATGTTATAATATATTATTTTATAATATATTATGTTTTTTTTATAATATATTATTATATTATATATTATATATTTCTCACAGGGAAATGCAAAATGTAACAAGGGGTAACACGACCAACTGGGCAGAGAAGGACAAAGATGAGTATGATGATGAGAAAAGGATGATGAGAGAGATGATCTATAAGGGGCAGTATTTCGGTCTTGTATTGTGGTTAAAGATCAATGAAGTTGAAATGTGAATCCTTGATCTTGCAGAAGATTTTAAAGACAGCAGCGCCACTCCAGAAAACCCAAACCCACAGCAGCTGCACCATGTGAGCGAGAAGCTGGAGGCAGATGACGGCCCAATCCAGCCTCTTCCCGACTGCTTCCTGACTGCAGTTTGAAGTTTGAGGATTTGAGGATTCTTGCGGTGTTGGAGAGAGCTAGCTACTATTTCACGACAGCTTATTCTCTGCTATTTACTCTTGCAAAGGCAAGACACAGTACTGTGTAAACTACAGCTCCCTGTTGGCAGCAAAACCTCAATGTGGGTGTTTGAGACGAGCTCAGGAAGGAGGATATTTTCTGGTCACGACTCAGGCAGAGCACTCTGCACATGCACACGTACACACAAACACAGACACACGTGTTTCACTAAATGTTGACGTGTTGCTGCCATAATTCTTTAAGCCATTTTAGAGGAGTGCTTGCTGTGACATGTCATGTGACTGCTCCTGGGGTTGTGTGAAATGCAAGCCAGTGAATGGTTGACATACAGTAAGTACGTATATGCAGGTTGCAGCCTTTAGCACACACAGTCAGTTGCTGCACACCCACCCACACAATCCAACACCTACAGTGAGTGCACATATGGAAACACACACACACACACACACACGTGCACCACATTAGTATCTACAGAAACCAGCCCGCACAATTCATTTTCAGGTTTAAAAAAAAAAAGAATCTTTGACACGTCCCTTGCTTTCTCCTAATCTGTTCAACCAAGCTGCATTTATTTCTTTAGAGTAGTTTAAGTGTAGTGACGTCCGCTTCCAGCTATCACAGACAGTTCAATCACTTAACCATTGATTTATAAGGCCGCTGCTTGCAGACATAATGAATAACTGAAACAATGAATGTCAATGAGGACAAAATGGGTTGTGAGTAGTGAAATAATAAAAAAATACCCAAAGACCTTCATATAACATTGTATACTTTATTATACTATCACTGATAAATATAATTATTCTGAATATACTAGACTACATATAGTTCACACGCCATGACTGCCATTGCACTACTGGGCTTCTTAGCATGTGTGAGTATTTATCCTTGTGTGACTAGGGCATTTAAAGTGTGTGCATATGTGTGTAATTACTGTTTGTTTGTACGGTGAGTCGAGAGGAAGATATCTCCCGTCTGGGCTTTGCAGTTTGTTGTGTCTCCATATTGATAGTGTGACACTTACACCTACTACAGTGCTGCACGTCATGGGCAAGCTATGCACCACGTGTGGTGTGTGTATGTGTGTGAGGGAGAGAGAGAGAGAGAGAGAGAGAGAGAGAGAGAAACAGTGAATAAAAGACGGTTATTACATAGTTTGTGTTTGTATGCTGTTGAGGCCCAATTTGCAGAAACAGGACAATTTTGGAAAGTGAGGGCCTTTTAGTCAAGTCACTTCTTTAAAGGGTCACTTGGGATTTAATCAATTAATTTGAATGGAATTGCAGCAATCAGTGGATTCGCTTCTGGAGGTTAAATTCAATTACGTGGTGCTTTCGTGCCACAAGGCACGAAAATGAAATGTTATGCTATAGGGCATGCGTGATGTCAACTTGCACGTGTAGTAGTGCAAATATGTATGAGTGTGTGTTTGTGTTAGCTGTGCTGTATTTTCTGCCAAAATGCACCAGTGCACCTTACACCATATGGTCAAGTGAGCCATTTCAGACCTCAGAGAATTACTAATTGAAGCTCTGCTGCAGCTGGCTAAAACCCCCCAAAAGCCTCGCTGAATTTAAAGTCACAGCTGGATTCAGCTAGTTCCACTTCCAACTTGCTGTCTTCATAATATTTTTCATTCATTCTAACAAACAGCTTCTTCACAGTGTGGCATTTTATCTTTGAGAGCGCTTTTGACAGACACACAATTTTGCCAACGCTGCAGAACTAATGGCAGACAGATGCCGCTGCTGTATTGTATACCAGTATATGTATGGGTCTGCAGTTCCCCTGTTGCTGTGTGGTACCCTGCTCAGAAAATGATGACAGAACACTGTAGAACCAAGGTCAGCGCTGTCTCATTATCCAAACCACATCTTTCACAAAACACTTTATCTGATTAATATTACAGTGTTCGAGTAACCCTTGCAGAACCTCACCTCTCAAACACTGTCAAAGCTTATAATTTCATGCCAGTGATGTCAGTGAGGTTTGGGTGGTGTGAAGAAAATTAAATAAACTGTGGCAGAAGAGATAAAACATGCTTTTACATGTGTCTAACTGATGTTGTAAAAGATAATGAGATGGATAATCACCATTGTTCTCTATAAGACATATTTTTACAAGATAAATTCATTTGAAAACACTGCCTTCATATCAAACATTCAAATATATTCAACAAATGTTTCCAGAGGAGCATAACTGTTTTGAACAATTATATTATATTTTACCCCTCAGGATTTTATTGTGAATGCTGTAAATTAGTTATGTGCATTCATGTGTTGACTAGTTTATGCTGCCATTGTGGTACCATGTGTTTTGAGACAGTCCTTGGTAATGTACATACACAAATAAATAGGCAATAAGCATAGAACATGTCTTGTACTGAATCCCACTTTTTGTCAGATGTTGTGTGGGCAACACCATCAGTGGTGAGCTGGGCCTCAGACTGGCCTCTGATCCTTCGATGGATTGGAGCCTATTGTTTTATGGACTGAGAAAGCAGGAGGGGGGAGAGCAACAGCACTAAGAGATAGTTAGTTACCAGGGGAGAAGAAGCCTGGAGCCCTATTAGACGCAGCTTATTGTGATAGCCTTCACCATAGGTAACTAATGGCTATGGATGGAAACATTGAATATTTCCTTCAGCTGAACTCATTTTCCCTCCATCTTCTCTCTTTTACATCTGTCTCTGCCTTTCGAGCCAGCTTCCTCCTTCACTACCTCTGTTCTCCTGTGTGATCTCGCTCTATTTTCCCCCCATTATTCCCTACTTCCTCCATCTGTCAGATACACTTGATTCCCTGCTGACTTCCAAAACTAACAGCGCTTCACATCGACCCTCGCCTAATGGAAGACAAACAAAGGCAGGCTGACTCTACTCTCAGCTCACAGACAAAAGGAATACACCGAGCAGACATTAGTCTCTATTTAAATTCTGGCAAGGGAATTCACAGAGGCTCAGAATTCATTTGGGGAGCCCGTAACCCTGTATTTCATCACACAGCAGACGTATATGCCACTAGATAGGTGCTTCTTTCAGTGCAGTGCTCTGGGTACAAACAGGGATGGCTAAAGGGGGAAAACCCTTGCTCAGTCAGCTTATTGCTTTGCACTACTCCTGAGCTGATCAAATTATGTGTATGTTCAGCGCAATTAGAGTGCAGCTTAATGGCATAAGCGACAAAACACAGGGAACACTGGGCCTCATGTAAGAACGACCGGTACGAGCAGATGTGGCACATAGGTATGAGTGATTTACGAGGCATTCACCAATTTTATTGTACTTGTTCTCTCACATATATGGCACTTGAGGTATGAAAGTAATTCAGTGGTCCAGACCTGCCACACAGTTATCTTTCCACAGGAGGGTAAAAAAAATATTTCTACTTAAATGATTCATTTAAATTAATTTGGAGTTTAAATATGATCCATGAATAAAATAATAAAATACATAACTTAATGTAAGATTATTATTGCTTTCCTCATATCATAATTATCATCATGGCTTGCCAATTAACAGAGTTTTTGTTTTTATTAAAAATAATGTAATTTTGAAAGAGAAAATTCTCTCCAACAATTGCGTTCAGTATCCTCTACTCCTTCAGCAACATCACCTGTAAGCTGGAACATTCTCTCCCACTCTTTAATTCTGTCCCAGTACAGCGCTGCTCTAATATCACATGGTTGACAGCTGTACTATTCATATTTTCCAACACCACCAGTGGCTCTGATAAACAAGTTATCTTTTTATTCGGTCATTTTCAACAGCAAGACCTGAAACTCTGCCGTCAATTTCTTCGTTTTAATCTTCGGTGAACACACAAAACGGATTGTGTGACTACTATTAGGGGCGTTGATGAGGCTAATAATGAACATTTTGATGAACAGGTGTTTTTTTTATCGGGCACACACAAGCGTTTGTCCATTTAAGAGAGTTTGTTGAATTTAACTTCGATCGTAAAAGCAAACCTCACAGAAAACCGTAAGAGCAGTTTGAGGATGAGAATCTGAATAACTTTATGCATGAGGCCCTTTGTGTCTCAGTTTACACAAAATGTGGTATTCAGGTATTATAGGGGACATTTCACCAGTCATAGATATCTTTGAATACATTTCGCTATTAATCCTCTGAGAGGAGTCAAGTACCGATTTCTGTAAGGCTCAGGGAAAGCGTGTTGCAGTATGAGCTTTTTTAATAAGATACAACATAAACATAAACACTAATGACAACAATAATATAGCACATATTGTGTGTTGGCCCATTAAAATTCAATGTTCGAATGTTTCCATGGCAGTTAGGGCTGGAGAGATGGACCATGGTATGTCCAAAAATAATTACAATTCACATTTTAAGGTGTTATTAGGTTGTCTCTCTCGAGTACGACTTGTAATTACATTTGTGAAATACATGTGAGGCCACCTTTTGTTCAACAAAACAATATCTGGCTACAATATTAAAACCACAAGGAATTTAACAGGTCTGCCACGCAACCAACACAACAGTGAGCTAGAGAAACGTAAACAATGTATGATTAGTCTTCGAATTCACATCATTTATCTAAATGGCCTACAACTAATGAGGAACATCAGATTACTCTAAAGGTTTAAAGAAATGTCGACGTTTACTGATGGCCGCCACCATATTGGGTTCCAGGTTTAAGCTCACTCACAAACTTGAGTGTGATTTGAAAAAGCAAAAGGAGACACGATAATATATAATATAGCTCATATATTTGAGCAACTATGAGGGCAGAGTGGACACCGAGTGGACTGAAAGCAGTCGTCTGTGCAGTGCACATTTAGTCTCAGGTCCCAACGGAATATAATGTAAAGTTAATGTAGAACGCTAACGTTAGTTAAGTGTTAGCCGGCTAAAGATGCTAACGGAACTCATGATAACCATCTTTATCGAAACTAAACACAATTCCAACACCAAGCAACTAAATGAGCATGCAGCAAAATACAGATTCCAACAGGGTCTTATCACGCTAGGACCAAAACTCACTGTACTAGCAGCCGAAGAAGGGAAAAAATAACCTTCACTTTATAGAGCCATAACCATAAATTAGATCTCACCTTTGCTGTTTTATGTTCGATGGAATATCAGCGCTGCTAATGGCTTCTCCAATGTCCCTGGATCATTTTTTAGTTGGTACCTTCATAAACTAAGCAAATCAGTACTGTCAGGACTTTTGAGAAATTAATTAGCAAACTAAAGCTATTCGAAGTTATTATGCAAAGTCTTAGCCAACTCAGAAACAGCTGGAGGGCTAAAGTTAGCCAGTCTTCTTCATAAAGATCCCAGCCGAGCTCCTATAACTTGCGCAGAAACAAGAACAGTCTATTTGATGTGAACAAAATCATTTTAAGTATAAGTAAGTTGCCTTCATTGTTTTTTATAAATATATATTTGTGTGTGATGAGAAAAAAGTACCCCAGCTTCTGTACACAAGATGCAGTCTCTAATGACCTGTGCTCAATTCGGTCAGATTAACAGGCCAAATAGTGTTTCTCTTCACTTGGACCACAACTGTCCAGATACTGAGGCGATAATAACAATAATAGCATTATGCCGTCAATGGTGCCTCCACGACTGTAATTTGGTGCAGGAAATGTGTCAGAAATATCTATAAGCTTTACAGCAAGTCATCCCTCTTATAAATCCCATTAGGTAGAAATAAATTATTCATGCATGTCAATATTCAAATGGCGTGGTGTTGTGCGGAGAAGAGTGGCTACAGCCTCGACCCACGCTTTATCCATAGTGACCTGATATCTTCACAAATTTAATTTCCTAAGAAGTTTATTTGTCATTTGTTTGAAATGTATTCAATTACCTATAGTCCAGTCGTTCTCACCCTGCGTTCAATGGCTAAACCTTGAACAAGAATTAAAGCCTTTTTTTTTACACAGAATACCTAAAGTATGTATGTGGTCCTCTGTTATTAAATACATGTACTGGATGTAATTACTGGCCACTTTGCTCAGCTGTAATTAGAGTCAAGAAATTGGCTAAACATTTTGGCTTGCATAAAAAGCTCCCTTTCCTCTTCTGGTGATATTATCACAGCAAGCACCAACACTGCTGTCTCTCTCAGAAACACACACACACACAAAGGCTATTTTTCCTTTTTCACAAGCAAAATGAAAGTGACGAAAATGCATGCCTGAGTCCGTCATGTCAGTCTCAAGTAAAAGGATTATTTATTATGAGAGAACAAAGTCCACACTAGTGTAAGCTCACAGAGCCAGCCGCCATGTTTCTACAGTAGCCCAGAAAGGACAAACCAAGCACTGGCTCTATACGGTCATTCAAGTTTCAGTTGGTTGCCTAACAGCTAGATGACCCCTATTTCTACACACTGTACCTTTAGGCGAGATTTGAACCACAAGTCAATGTCGCTAACTGTTCAGGTTCCTATCGGCTTTAATGCTACATCATGTTGATCATAATAGTTAGCCAGTCCATTTTTGTACTGAGAAATTGAGCAACCTCTTGTTTAAATAATATTTCATTTTCAGCAGGAACACGTACAAGGTTTCCCTTTTTTGTATACACTATTTGTAACTGCAAATGTGTATTTTAGCTGGTGATTCATAGCAATGTCCTCAGTAGTGATGAATGCAAAGAAAAGCTCCTTAAGAGCTAACAACTCAACCTATAACGTGGACAGGCATGTAACCATCCAATGTGACGCTATTCCGCCTGCTTTGTTGCAACTAATACAAAAAGTTTGACAAAATAAATTCAACTCATGATCAAGGACTCGGTAGCTTTTTCAGTGCTCTTTCAACCGGTCATCACGAGCAGGTGAGGGTTACTCACTTGCCATGGAGATGGATATGTTCTGCCACTTTTGGAGCTTAATCTCTAGGCACTCTTTTTTATCATTGCTGTTTTTTTATTGTTCATTTATGATTTAGACAAATTTGTCTTGATCGGTTTACAGCTTTCCAAGATTGCCACTATGGGAGATGAGGAAGTTTAAATTCCAGTGTGAATGTACAACTTTGATGTCTTAATTGTTACATTTATTAGCGCAACTCGTGCAGAGAAAGTAAAAGTAAACTACAAACAGCTATTTGTGGTAAAAATAAATCACATCGATGCCTCTTTTCAACCATTTCACAATTATTTAAGAGGACTACCTGTCGCCATAGCAACAGCGGACTCTATTTCACCAGAGTTTGTGATGCTGATTGGTCTCGTTTATGGCCCTGTTAGGCATCTGTGTGTCTCATATAGAAACAGGATTATTGCTGGAATATTTCAGAGAACTCTTCCAGAGTAGCACTCAGCCCCAAAACAATTAGCAATACTACTGATACAATTACAATGCATTTTCCTTTCTTATTATTGTACGAATCATTTTTCTCACTTGACCTATTGTGTTTTTAAATGAAACAGAAGATAGTAAGTTGTATAGTCATGAGTTCGACCAAACTCTACTTTGCCTGGGTCCCCTAAAATTGAATTCCATGGAAATACCGGAACCCAAATATTCCGAAACACAGACATTCCAAAACCCGGACGTTCCGGAAACCAGACATTCCGGAAACCGACATTCCGGAACCCGGATATTCCGGAACACAGATATTTCGGAACGGAACCCGGACATTCCGGAACCCGGAGACTTTAAGACACAATTCTGAGTATAATTGCTTTAAACAGAGAAAACCTGAAGTTTTATTCATAGGTGTAAATTGCTTGTGGCTTCTTCAATTCTTAATAAAGCCTCTCAAGCCATTTGTCTCTTTTAGTTTAACAGCCTATCTATAAGGCCCATCTATAAAGAGTGCTGCGCTTATCAAACTGTCTTTACAAAATGTCTTCCACAGTGGAGAGCGTAAAAAACCCCCCAGCACAGTCATGAAAAAGTCAAAGGAAACAAGAGGGGGATATTTTACTTCCTGTCACATATAAATTAGCTGAAAGTCTAACGGCTTTTCTTGACATAAATGTAATAGTTGATCTTTAGTCTCAATATAGGCCTTAGGGATACGTCTAAAGCTGGCTATTAGTCAGTCGATATTGACATCGCCAGTGCCACAAATCTGCATTCCCTCTCGCCTGGTCTCCTGGGAACAAACACAATCCTTCTGTTTATCTAGGTGCTCCTCACAGAGACGACATATGCATAGGCTACTCATTAAAATACTAATTTTAAGCTTTAACCATTCAGTATATAAGTGTTAAAAGACTCTCAAGAAAATGACGAATACATTATAATTTTTTATATATTATTTATAATTTAGATTTCATACATATTTGAGAGAATAATGACTTGGCCGATGGGTTTAAATTTATGATACTAATGTTAGTGTTTCAAATTTGACCCGTAGGAGCTTTTTGTATTTTTACTTCAGCTTTCCAACACAGCTGCATATGTGAAAAATATATATAATATGACCACTTCCTGATCTGCCCACGCTAGTATAGGTTTGTTAAGGTTAGGAACAAAAATTACTTTGTCACGGTTTGGAAACGATTCTGGTTTTGGTTACAAAAAAATGTTGGTTAAGATTTGGGATTAATTTTGGCCATTATTATGGCTGAATTGTCAATTAATCTGTACATAGTTATTTTTTTCAATTTATCAATGAATCGTACACAATTAGTACATAAGCAAACTGTGAAAAATGTCCATTCCAGTGATTCATTGACCGAGCCATAAACTGTGGTGGGTAGTAATACGATACGTTGAAGAATACAATGTTTTTTCTCGCAAGGACAGTCACTTTACCCAACACAAGTTTTGAACTTTTAAAACCATTACTTTCTATTTTGGAAATTACAAGGTTACACATTTTACCTTGGAGTTGTTTCTTTTTCATACCTTTGGCTGAAAAGGCCACTGAGCTAGTAACAGCTGAGAGGTACAAGACATCAGAGGTCAAAACCAAGAGGACCCATAAAGTAAACATGACATTGCCACCGGCTGTAATAAGGTCAGTTCTCTGCATGTATATGTGGACCTGCAGCTGAGAACCATGATGCCACAGATGATTCCCCATAACTGCCATGAAAACTACAGTTCTATAGTAAACTCGATAAGCAGAAACGAGGAACATCAAATCAACAAAAAAGACTGAATTCTGTGTGAAATTTTTGTTTTCCTATAGTGAAAATGCTGAAAACAGAAACAGAGCATGCAGGTACTTGTAATTCGTGTGTGTGTGTGTGTGTGTGTGTAAGAGATGTTGATGGAGATATACACGGCTCCACCTCCCCACCTGCTCTCACTGTGTACTCCTGTCTCAGTCTCTGATGGGGGAAATTAAAATTATGCGCATGCACGAATACAAGCACATAGACATGCACAAACATAATTCATGTCGTTGTCATCATACAAAAAATGTGATTGAGTCGATAAAAACTTTGCTTTTCTGCAAACATTCTCTTATTTTGTAGTTGCTGCTTACCTATCAGTTTGTACTGACAATGACTCAGTAAGAATAACTGATTAAATGAATGTTTATACCGCCACCACCTCTGTGAAGCAGTTGTAAATGTTTTTACTTGTTGGCTAATCGTATGCTCTCAAATACCAACCACTTAAAGCTTGAGCTTTGACTGCAGGGCGATTGGGTGACATTCCCCATTAATGCCTGCTTGTATGTGCATCAACGTGCAGTCAAACCAATAAAACCCTCCGCTATGAGTCATATTAAAGTCAACGGCCCGAAATAATCTCCTCTGATGAGTACTTATGCAATATAGGTGGCAGATTCGCTCACTGGTACTCAGGCACAAACTGCAGAGTGCATACTCAAGAGATAAACACAGATAAATAGACAAAGGGAGAGCAAAAAGAAACAACGAAAGAGATGCAGACGGATATAGAGAGCAAAGGAAAGAGAGCAGATGTGGCCTTTGGGCAGAAACTGCTGAATCACCATGTCGCTTCTCATTACTTCATCACATCAGGAACCTGGAGCACTTTCTCTGGAGCCACACACAGAGAGACTGTCATGATAAAAGGCAGAGAGAAGGAAAGAAAAGAAGAAAAGATGCGGAGAAAAACCCAGAAAGAGACGGAGGGCTAGACAAACAGGAAGGAGGGTCACATAAATATCCCATAAAGGGAGATTCCCAGATCGTCTCCCTCCATCTTCCTTAATCCTTCCCTTCTGTGCTGCTGATATCCCCTTGCAAGGCCCTAGAGGACACTGTCTCTTCCCTCTGTTACATAAGGTCTGCGTGAGGGTACGCAAACACACACACACTCCCATTCTGAATTACCTGCAAAAATACATACACTCTTTCATCACGTGGCTTTATTGCTGGACTTCCATTGTGTTATCTTTTTGAGGCACAGTCAGAGTACGCCATCATAGCAGCCCAGTCGATTTGTGAAAACTCAGAGAATTAGTCGTCAGATGCAAAGAGAGTCTTGATACCTGCTTATGTAACTGCTAGTACTTTTAGGGGATGCCAAAGTTATTATAGCACATTACTAACTGCATGTTTAGTTTTCCTGTCAATCTCCAGATGCAAAGTGTAGATGGATTTAGAAAAGAAAGTTTAAATCAAGAAATAAAAGAAGATGAATTTTGGGAAAAGGTAAAGAGGACTAAGAAAAGAAAGACAGAGCAAGAGAAAAGATTCATTGCTTCTTGTTACTATCATCCACTTGATTGTGATTGACAGGTGGGAACTACCAATTCTAGTTGCACGCATTTCTCTTGCTTTTTATTTAACTTTGCTTGTGATTCATTTGTGTGTGTAGGGTTGGGAATTGGTATGATTTTATTAATACCAATGCCATTATCGATTGTGCTTATTGGTCCAATTTTGTATAAAGCGCCTTTCTAGTTTTTCAACCATTTCTGCTGTTCATTATGAAACTGTGTGTGGGCTTCGTCTTCATGGGAAACACTGCTGGTTCTTGCTACAAGTTTCCACCAGTGCAGACATACAGTTTGTATGGATCAGACAATTTGGAACTGGTTCTCAATTTCAGCCCTATGTGTGGGTGTAAAATGGCCCTGATTGTATTGGATTCTAAGTTGACATTTGGTCTAAGTGTTATAACTGTAAATTGGGATTGCTTCATAAGAACTTTGTATATACCAAATGTGTTTCTCACAATTGTATATTTAAGTTTGGTATGTAAACCAATCACAAATACATTTCTTGAGGGGCTGGCAAAGTTCCTACATCATGCAAGAAACTAGTGTTTAATGTAATGTAACGTTAAGAAGTAATTATAGTTGTTCCATCCAACTGATGGCATCTTAAATATCAGAAATCAAATGTGCTCTTCATTTAAGCTTTGTGATTTTATTCAAAATTACATGAAGAATAGAAATTTCACAATGATGAGGTTCATCAAGTTAAAGTCTGGCTTCAGGCTGACACTATCCATCAAAAACTTGAAAATTATGTTTATAGCGTACACACCAGCAATGTCTAACAGACAAGTTGACTCATTTGCGATTGATCAGAGAATAGCCTTGATGAGAACCACATACAGAATCCTTAAAAAAGGATTTAACAATTAGCAGAATACCTTTCTGGCCCAGATGCCCATGACAACGAAGTGGCAGACATTTTTCAAGAACCAAAAAATGTATCTTTATATGAGCTACCGCTACACAATATATTCACTTGGTGCACATTTGTATTGTAACATGAATTCACTTACAAGCTATTTCTATGCATGCTGTACAAGTCTCACAAATGTGGAGTAACTAGATCTTTGGAAAACCACAGTTCTTCATGCAAGTCAAACCACAATATTAATGGTGGTTACAAGTCACTTAAAAATACTGTTGCAGGCCTTAAGGGGTTTCAGCAACGACAGGCTACATTGATTTTAAAGGGACAATTATTTGGCTGAAAAAGGGCAGCTAACTAAGTAGGGATAAACTCTCAAATGTTTTCTCTAGCTATGCACAGCAGGTGGAACTTCCTCTCACAAGTAGTAAACACAAACCTCTCTTAATCTGTTTCCACTCAGATTTGACAGTTTCCAATTCAACTGGTCTGAAAACGCATTATTAAATCCAGATGTATAATTATGATGTATGGCCATTACAGTAAAGCCATGCATTCAAGCGCATTGTTCCTGAATGTGAGCTGCAGTGTCTCACGTTCAGACATCGCTCCATCACGATTGTTGCAGCCATCCAATCATAACACTCACAGCAAGAGACACAGGATTACCATAATGTAGAGCTGCCAGTCACATTCAGAAAGCTCGTTGTGATGAAACCTCAGTGCTCATGCATCTCTCCACACACGTGCATAATGCACCTTTATAGAGATAATCCTGCTCTGATTGTGTTGGAAGTGTAACTCAGTCATTACTTAGTCAATGATAAATAGCACCATTCTAATTATTTTATTAGCATAAGCCAGTAATTCAGATAGGACTATAGATAACTAGTAGCATTTCAATGCAATTGCGAGACACTTAAATCTCAGTGTCAGTCATCTACAATGGCAAGATCCCAAAGATCGTTGTTTTCTGGGAACTAAAACATAAATGTATTTATATATCAAAGATTTACTGAGCTGGAACTTTCAAGTCTATCTGCAACTACCAAGATGCATTTCCAAACAGAATCGAGTCAGCTTCCAAAATCTTTATATAGCCAATATGGAAAAAGCAAGAACTTTTTATGCTATGTATTTGACCATATTACATGGGTTTTGTTAGCCACAGTAAACACACTCATGACAACATTGCCGAACGTCCATTCAAAAGGTCAAAAGTGTCGCTACTTCATCACATTGCCATTCAATACAGGACTGAGAAGATGAAATTATACAGAAATAATGACAGCAATAAGCGGCTGTAAAATCCATCATCAACATCCACAGAAAACCATTAAAGTCTGAAAATATGATTTGCAGAAACAGAACAGCAAGTAGGATCGCAACCATATTACACAGCCAAGGGCTTCGATTTCACTTGTGTTCGTGATGTTTTATTCAGAGCTACATGCTATTTTATGCCAGTTCATAATATATGAGTTAATAGCAGGGGGGTAATATCCTGTGAGCCAATGAAAACACACTTACTCATAGCTCTCTAACACTCACTCACTCACAGACCTTAGAATATGCATGCATGCACATGGCGTCAAAAAGGTTTGCATAAACACACGAAAAGGCAGCTAGCTGGTGAGATGTGTGAATCCAAACCCCAGAGAAGAGCTCTACTGCCTGAAATTAATAGAGCTGTTTCTATTTTGGGAACAGCTTTAGTGAAAGGAGAGAAAACATTTGGAAACAAAGACACAAACAAAAAAGGGATGTAAGAATTCATTCAGGATTCATGTCAGATTCAAATCAATCGAAATCACTTGTGTCAGTCAGCGTTGGGCCAATGCACCCACATTTATAGCTTTTCTAATTAACAGTCAATCATATTCCTTCTGGCTGACTATAACACAAATATTTCTTACAACAAATATGAAGAGCGTCCCAAAAAAATCTGAATCACCGTGCCAGCTAACACAACCACCCAACTTCCCATCAATCAATTGGCCAACACTCAACCCATCATTAAATTCACTCGCATCTTAACACTTACCACTCGTGCTGGGGCTCATCAATGACCAACAGGATCTTGAACTTCTTGGAGAGCGAGGGAGAGGGAGTCGACTGCTCCACAAACCCGGCGGCTGACGCGGCCGTCTGTTTGACCGCATTGGTGATGGAGCTGATGGCGCTGAAGGAGCTGAAGAAGCCAGAGGAACCACCAGAGGAACCACCAGAGGAACCACCAGAGGACAAGGACTGGGCCTGTTGTGACTGCAGAGCCGGCTGTGTCGCACGCCGCTCCTGAAGTGCGGGGGAGCTGGCAGGAGCCTGGGACTGGGATGGAGCCTTGGTCGGGGACAGGGCAGGGTCCGGCGCCACGGGTGAAGGTGCACCTTGCTGGGAAGGGGAGGTGGCGGTTGGCGGAGGAGGAGCAGGTGGGTCCGACTTCTGGAGGTCTGTCATGTAGCCATTGGGCAGGTTGGACATGAAGCTGCTGTCAGAGAGACGGCGTCGAAGGAAGTTCATGATTGCGGTCGAACGGTCGGTCTTTCAGTCGGTCGGATAGTTGCTCTCTAAAAGTGTCTCTTGATCTCTTGGCTGAATGGAGTGAAAGCACAGACAGGCAGAGGTGGTTACAGAGAAAGACACACTTGATCAGAGGTTAGATGAATGACAAAGAGCAAAATCAGTCCAAATGGTCGAGGGGTGGCTGACGGAGAGCTGCTTCAGAGTTGTAGGAATGGAAAGCAGGAAGGAAGGAAAGGATGGATGAAGCGATGGAAACAGCTCTGGTCCAGTCTTCAATAGACAGCTCTCCAAAGCACAGCTAAGCCAGCAAAACAGCGTGCGTGGATGTGGTGTTCCTCCCCCTGAGCCTCACGCCTCCTCACAAATGTGTGTGATGTGCAATAGTGTGTGTCCAAGAGAGAGAGAGAGAGAGGTGTGGTGTTGCCCCCTTTGGTGAGGTGCAGGTGCTCTCCCCCCTCTGCTCTGTCGTCCTGCCTCCTGAGCTGCTGTGAGCTGAATGCGCTCAAGAGATGCTGCTCTCTCTGCTTATCTCACCCTTTCACTATGCCCTTTTCCTTTTGCTCGCTCGCTCACTCGCTCACTCACTCGGCACGCTCACTGGCTGTCTCCCCCTCCACCCTCGCCTCCTCCTCTCTCCTGTCATCATCCTCCTACATCATAGGCTACGTGTGCATGTTGTGCTGCTGCAGCCTTGTAGCGCAGCGTGCCGTGTGCAGCCACTGAAAGGGGTTTCCTGCTAGCGCCCATAAGGTGGGGTTAAGAGATGGAAACACCATCCACCCTGCTCTGCAAGCCCCACCTCCGTCTCCCACCATCCTTCCATCCGTCTTTCTACCCTCCTTCTCAACCTGTTTTCCCTTCATCCCTTTTCATGCCATTGTGGGCTCATGTATGTGACTGTGCTGATATGACTCTGAGATTTTGACATTAAAAGCGTTTGGTAAAATGCAGGGCAGGGTTGAATTTTTAATTCAAACCACTATCGTGAAGAAGCCTATAGAGGACAGAGAAAGGAGAGGACAAGGACAGAGATCCATTCCACTGCAATGGTTTCTATCGACTGATTTAATCCCTAAAATGATTCCCTCCAGTGGAATGTGTTGCTCCTCAATAATGCGCGCTGTTCTGCAGCCAAAAAAAGCAACACATGGAGGTAATGGTGACGCCGACCCTTAAGGGCACTTTAGCATCTGAATGTGAAGCAGAAACAATCAAAGGACACCAAAATGGTAGGTTTCTATCATAAATATATCTGTGGGTGAATCACAGTTTTGGAAAAACTCGACTTCCTTGCAGAACATTAAAAAACATGGATGACATACATACACTTTATTTACGTGTTTCTTTCCCTTCTTACTCTGAAACAAACATCGCTGTGCCTGGCTTCATTATGCAGTCACTATTTAAGGGCATTAGAAGAGCACTTCTCCTAAATGCCAGAAGCAGCAGATACAGAAGACTGCGTCTGCGCTGTTTGCTGCTCCAAGCTCTAATTCAAAGAAGAGGAAAAAACATTCAGAAGATGACAGGACAAAAGAGAGAGAAAAAAATAGATTATTCAAGCGGGAAGAAAATCCCACACACGTCTGAACCACACGAAGGAGAACAGAGAGACTGCAGTAGAAGAAAATATAGACATACAGTTCCTCCATCTTGTCTTCAATGGGTGATTATGCCTTGTTGGATGTAAAGTGCTCGCTAATTCAGAAATCTTCTCCAACCCATTTATCAGATTCCAAGGCTCATTCCGCATCAAGCATTATTGAGATTTGTGGAAGTGAACAGCTTACTAGCACTGATACTATCTCAATTGATGGAAATATATTCCTTGCCCTTTACGCCATTGAAGGGCTGCTTTTCAGCTGTACTCTGTACACTCATATGGCCGTATCTCTTTTGAACCTCAGCTGTTTTTGAGTGACTGATAATTTGAGGCATTTTATACAAGCGAGGAGTGTTTGGTATGTAGATTACGACACAATATTGCACCGGATTTCATCAGCCACCGGCGCTCTCTTTGCCCCTCATGTTTAGGGTTTAACAGCTGAACATCAAACTGCCACAGAAATGTCGACTGTGCTTTTTAATGCCTCTAGGGTTCGTCCAAATTCACACGACGGGACACTAAATGTGCTGATGAAAAAAGGTGAGCCCACTTCACTTGTCATAATAAAAAACGACACGTTCAAAGAAACATGTCACGCACATTTGTGGTCACGATGAGTCAAGTCCATTGAGGGTGTGGGGGGGGGAGCTGTGTTTAGTCAACCAGAAGAGAGCCGAGTGAGTCACAGAGCTGCAGCGTAATAAAATGTAGCGACGTCCTAAGCTCATCCTGGCCTACATGTTTCATGACACACATACACAACAGGGAACACATTTCCAAACAGCAATTATGTAATACGTGTGTGCATGAAATGATCCTGCAGGGAACAGAGTCAAAGATTTAACATTGGAAATGTGTGCTTCATTTTCTTCTCCTTTTTACAACCAGTGACAGAGACACATTTATAGCATCAATGATTAGTCCATCAGCTCAGTTAGCAGAGCTCCTAACCTTCCTCATGTTTCCTCACTTCTTTTGACTTTAACATGTTGTTACATTTTAAAACTGGTAGCTCCAATTAGGCATTATCTGATTGGTTCATAGCTGTGATATATTTATCACGGTTATGATGTCTAATTCCTTTCCACTTAAAGGGACAGGGTCACAGAAGAGGTTACAGATAGAAAGCGCAAAAGCGAGCTAAAATCTGCGAAAGAATGGAAACATTTAAAGTCCTGCTGGAACTGAGGTTTGAGCGTCTTGAGCTTTTATACTGTGAGTATTCCCCAGTGAAATGTAAGATTTGAGAGATGTACAATGATTTAAATCAAATCCTTCGCAATTGATTAGACCACTAAAAAGTGTGTGGGCTTAGAACAAAGCTACTGTGGCTTCACACACACCTCCCTCGTCACTAAAAGTTGCAGATTGATTGATGGATAGATGTCATGATATTTTTGTTTGAAATCGGTAGTACTAGTTTACATAAACACAAGACATATAATGTTTTTACAGGGAAAAACCATGATTGGATTTTGATCTACATAAACAAATAAATTGCTTTTTGCATTGTTTTTTTGCTTATATTGTTAAATAGGTGAATAATATGGTGATGTGATCGAAAGTCGTTCAAAAGGTATTTTTAATTTAATTTTGACTTTGAGATTAACGTGTACTTGAGAACCATGTGCTAGAGTACGTTCCACAAAAAAAGGATTTGCATATTGCCAGTTTGTTTTTTTGCAACCAGAGAACGGAAGTGAGGACATGTTTATACTGCGAAGGAGTGACGTAGAGAAGCCGTATACGGCTCTGGTAGCAACCGGCCAATCAAAAGGTAGCCACTAACTGGGACCGCTATTTACAAAATGAACATCATGCTGTATTAAAGAAGACTCATGTTCACATGTTTACTGAGGTGATAATCAAGTGAAAAGTAGGGTCATTATCTCATAGACTTCTATACAATCTGACCTATTTTTGTAACCAGAGCCGCACCCTAATGGCAGTAGAAAGAATACAAAATTACTTCACTTGTCAGACCTGGAGGTTGCCGCCTGCTCCCAACAGACTACTATTGAATAAGTATAGTATACCTACAGTAGAGTAATATGATCTGCCTCATGCTACTGGAGGAAACACAATAAGATACAAACAGCAGATCCACAATGCCAGGAGCATCACTCATTTGTCAACACCCATGCTCACACATACTACTAGATGTCAGATGCTGACATACAAACACACAATCAGCTTCTCTCTGTTTGAAGTGTCATCACCTTTAAGGGCAGAACACACACACACACACACACACACACACACACACACACACACACACACACACACACACACACACACACACTTCTGTAGATGTACAGCTGCTCAAAACCCCCACAAGAAGAAGACAAACAGAAGAATAAGAAGAAGTCCACATTTTGCAACTGTGTGAAAGTGGCGGCAATTTAATTCATTATTTTGAACAAATTAATGGAATATATCATATAGGAATATATCATGTAGGAATATATCATGTAGGAATATATCATGTAGGAATATATCATGTAGGAATTTGTAGGAATGTAAATACAAATGTGAGCTTTCTTCATCAGCAGATGGGCCGAGAATATTAGAACATAAAACTCTATGTTAGGAAGGATATTTACACGTTTCATAACTTTTACTGTTGGTGTGTGTATGTGTATGTGTTTGCGTTTGTGTCCGTGTGCCTGATTAAATGCTGCTTTGGGGGGATTAACTGCAGATATCCGAGTGTCTGTGGGTAAGTATGCCAGGGTCTAACCTCCTGTGGCTTCACTGGCTCAATTTAGATAATCCATGAACATTCTGAACAGCTCTGCGCACATCTGGCATTGATGGTGGGTGCTCCTGACATGGTGTAATACAACCTCAGCAGTGCATGCACATAATTGCGAATTTGACTATTTTGATGAATTATTCAATTCAATTTCAACTCAATCCAAATTTGAGTGAATTGATGAATAACTTATCAATGCCTAGATGTAATGGGGAGTTTCTACTGAAGCATATAAGTGAATACATGAAAACACAGGCTGCTCAACCCAGAAAACAACAGGGTTATACAATGATATCAAATTACAGTCTAGTCCCGTTTTAGGTCTGCAGTCCTAGACCCTCACAGAGGTCACCCCACTGTGCCTCTTGCATTAGAAATGAGTCTTAATGCTATGACTCAGATGAAAAAAAGAAAAAAGACGCTACGCTAAAAAGAAGCTACTTAAGGGAATAATGTATATTCAGCTGAGCTATTTTAAAAGATAGCTCTCTGAATGAACATAAACAGTGCTGTGTGTGGATAAATGATAGATGGAGCTTCAAAATTAAAACACTCACACACTACTTAGATATATTTCCAGCATATCCCCCAAAACACCATTTGACCAGGCGTGTGTGCACTAGACATACATGCCCATTTATACGCACACGCACACACACACACACACACACACACACACACACACACACACACACACACACACACACACACACACACACACACACACACACACGCACAGCAAAATGCACTCTGCAGAGTGTCTTGCAGCGCTGAAGAGAATGATTTTTTATTTATTTATTTTTTAGTTAGGCCGAGCTATACAGTTCATTTTTAGGCACAGAATTTTAGATTCAAAACTGCCATGGCAACAAGTAGAACAGAAGTTGGCTTGGAATGCATAACAATAAAAGTACGACAAGAATGAAAAACCAACATACTGACGAGCAGTTCATACCAGGAGAATGGAGCGGTAGAAGCAAAGATTTAATACCTCCATGCATTATAAACCTTGCAGTCACCAAACTAACTTGTAGTGAAATATTGTATGAATGCAAAATACCTGCAGCTGATATTTGGTGTTTAGGCTCTTTCATTGCCACTCAATGATAAACAAAGCTCAGCACAGCAGGGATTTGGGAGTGGCGATAATAGCTCCCCCCCAGGAGAGCAGAAGATACGGGTGGATGCTGGGCTGGAGGTGGGGCTCATGAACAGAAGTAATGGCAGCAGCAGTTACAGCAGAGCTTTCAGGTTTGCGGTGCAGCAACAGTTGAAGCAGAGCTTAAACACAACAGCATATTGCAATGGGTTTGTTGGATCGACAATATGCCACAATTTACACATGTGACACCGCAGTGGTCCGTACTATTTAACATTATGGAAGACGAGAATAAAAGACAAGAAGATGGCTTTAATCCGTCTCAAAGTTCATTCATTAATAATCAACAGGAGTCAGGTGGATTTTGAACATTTTGGAGAAAAAAATATGATAAGTACTCCAGAAACTGCACCAATCATGCGGCTGTGACCTGCAAAAAAAAAACAATAAACATTTACAAATACGCTCTTCAGTTCTCAGTGGTGAGTTGAAGATATCGTAGTGTACTTTTAATATTACCATTTTCACCCAAGGTACTAGCCAGTGCCTCATCTTACCTCAAATGTGTATTTTAGCTCTGCTTCTGACTCCCATATTCCCATATTCTGAATATTACTGGCTTACTTCCTGCTCGGTGACGCCGTAACCCTTCAGTAGAGTAAGATTAAAGTGGCTGCTTCTGTTTGTCTCTTCTTGTGGGGGTTTTGAGCAGCTGTGTGTCTAGTGTGTGCGTGTGTGTGTGTGTGTGTGTGTGTGTGTGTGTGTGTGTGTGTGTGTGTGTGTGTGTGTGTGTGTGTGTGTGTATGTGTGGTTAATGGTGTATTTCCTTTTGATGTTCCATCACTCGGCATGGACAGCAATGGCAATCTCCATGGCAACAGGCGTGCAAAAGCTGAAAAGATTCCCCTATTTAGTGCATGTGGTTGTGCATGTTTGTATCTGTGTACATGAATGTATATGCAAGCTGGTGAATTATCAGGTGAGCTTTAAATTGCCTCCGAGCATTTTCACTATTCACCATAATCTGTATTCTTCTCCTTGTTGTTTTATTATAACATTCCTGCTGAAATGCCGGTGAACTAAGTGATTGACTGATGTGTATGCATTACCAGCAGCATTAAACTGCAGTCTGAGTCTTTGCCAAGCCATTACAGCTGCTGACATTGAAATGAACTGTTCCTGATGCGGCCACTCAAACTCAAGGAGAGGTATTGTGAGCTGTAAATCATGTGTTCCTTCCAGACTAATCCTCGGTAGACAAACATTGGCCAAATAATTTCAAATTAGAAAATCAATGTGCAATCACCACACATATTGGTTCAGTTTAATTAATGGTTCCAAAACAAAAAGTTACAAAGACAACCTTCTCTTTCATTTTCACACTGGCCCACACAAACTCTGTGGGAAAAGATTAAGGTGTGATGGAAGGGTTCTCAGCGTGGTGGTAAGCTCTATATATTTACAAGCCTTTGTTCTGGTCTACTTGTATGCAGCAAGATGTTGGAAATGTTCTACCAGTCTATTGTGGCAAATGCTTTGTACTTCACCATATAGTCTGCTGGGGGAGCAGCATTGGAGCCGGTGACACCAACAGACTCAGTAAACTGGTGAAGAAGGCCGGCTCCATCATTTGCTGCAAACAGGACTGTCGGGAACAGATGTGGAGAGGAGGGCACTGAAGAAATTATTGTCCATACCGGATAACCCGGACTACCCTCTCCACCGCCTCCTGCAGGGACAGCGGAGCACTTTCTCCAACAGACTCATCCAGCTCCGCTGTCACAAGGACCGATATAGGAGAACACTCCTGCCCAGCTATACGACTTTACAATAAGTCACCTCTGGCCAGATCCTGCATCAATTGATTCAACATTCAACATCAACATCAATAGCCATTGCACCACGTTTGTTGTTTGTTAGTCACTGTATATACTTATAAACACTTCATACACTTCTTATACACTACATATACTTTGCATTTCTGCACTTTCTTTATTGTTTAATTGCATAAATGAATACACTCTGCTGTGTTGTTGTATATATTGAGTTTTGTTGTATATATTGAGTATTTTTCATTCCTGATATTTGTTCTATGTAACTTTGCTTGCTACTGTGACAAACTAATTTCCCCTTGGGGATGAATAAAGTATACATATATCTATCTCTATCTATCCTTCTATATTGCTTGCAACCAGTCTGCTGTTTGTTGCTTATCGAACTTAGCAAAAGTAGACGAGTGGTGGATTCTGCTTTAAAGACTATGAAAATATTGATTATTATTCTTCATTTAATGCCTCATGCCCTGCCTAAAATTCAAAGAGATTCTTAGTTATTTATTTCCCAAATACTGTTGACTATACTATCATATATATGTGAAGACAATACGTACTGATGGACCTACAGCCAATAATCATACAAATATGCAGCTCCCATTGTCTTTATAGCAACTTTCCGTTCTTTTGTTAACTATTTTGGTTCACACTTACCACCCTCATAGCATTGTTTTGGCCAAGTCAGAATACATTTTTCAGTGAAAAAGTCCTTAAAAAACACTGTGCACCACCTGCTCAGCAGCAAACAGTCAGACTTACAGCAACCAGCTTGTGAACAAAGTGAAGCATTTAATAGCACCAGGAAGGAGTGAAAACAGAGCCAAAAAGAAGAGTGAATATTGAACGTGACCCAAAATGAATGCTAATGTTACTCCGTATCTGCTGTATGTGTAAATAAGCACTGTTTGCTGACATCCTCAAATCATATCAGCATAAACAGGGATGATAATATTAAGTGTTGCGCATTGATGATCATCACACAACTCTGCGATTCTCCTCACGTCTGCAGAGGATTTAACTCTTTTCAGCTCATTTTTTGGGTTTTATGGACTGCAGCTTTACAGTCTCACTTGACTTATCAACCTTGTTTATATGCCAGCACCAAATGGCAGACACACAAACTAGCCACAATAGCTGCTTAACGTAGGTACTACAGAGTACAGGCGAGCAAACCAGAGCTAATAGGAAAGTGAATATTGAACTTACAGTGCAAAGTGACCAGAAGCACGTCTCCAAATAAGTGATAACTGTTTGCTGACACGTTCTCCATATCAATTTAATAACGTGATATGTCCGCGTTGTGTTTATTATTCATTATGCCTTAATCAGCCATTTCAGGTTACTGTAAACATTAATCTGCTCTTAAACTTTAACTTCTCCATAGCTGCCACCTCCCTCTGGAACTCTCTCCCCAAACTCATCCGAGACTGCACTGACCTTTCTTTATTCAAATCTTAAATCAAAACCCACTTTTTCAGAACTGCTTTTAATATGTGACTGTGTGTTCTATGTTTTTATTGTATAGTTCTTTTATGATGATTTTAATGTTTGTAAAGTGTCTTTGAGTATTTTGAAAAGCGCTATATGAAACAATATATTATTATAGGAGAAGGTAATGAAGCCACATGGTTATAAAACACAGGAAGAAATAGCTGGAGGCTATAGCAGGGAACAAATATGGACGAAATTACTTCTCTATAAGGTCAAGAATTAATTCAACAGGAACTTGATGTAGTATATAATTAATTTTGTTTTAATCGGTGCATTACTTTCCCTGAATTAAGGCACTTTCACAGAATAAGTGAGCTTGTGAGGCGACATGCACACTAATACGGTTTCGTTGAGTCAGGATTCAGAGACCTTATCAATATTCATTTGGCTGCAAAGATGGTTTGCATAAATTACTAAGAAGATAATATTTGTCCAACTCTTGACAATCCCATAATGAGCTCCAGACATATTGCTGATCGTCATGACTCTAAATTCAATATTCATTCATTGCAATAGATGTGAGCTTTGGGCCCATAAAACTAGCGACAGAAGCAGGGGAGAAGAATGATGATGGCCTCAGACGCTTATGTACTTGACTGCTGCAGTATTTTCACATGAATATCACAGTCAAGATTAAGGCTATGTTCCACAGATAGGCTTGGTTTTTTTTTCAAGGAGGTTTAAAGGCGTATTTGTCATTTGTTTTCTCTCTTTGTATTTATTATCTTGAAGAGTTCAAGCCCCAAGCTCCACTGCCAAATATAAAAGCCTCAATCATATCGGGAGCAATCACTATTATCATGTCAGCATCATTACACAATATACAATTTAAACCCCACAAAAAAATGAAAGTTGAGAATAGCGAAAACTAATCTAATTGAAGGACCATTCCTTTTTATTTAGTCTATTCTATTCTTTCTCAAATACAAAACAAAGAACTTCAGACATTAGCAGTTATTTAAAATAATAACTAACCTCAGAAAGAAAAATGACAGGGCTTTCAATTACTTATTTAAATATATAATTTCCCTTTACACGGTCCCAAATCATTTTGAGTTTATTGATTATGCCTTAGTTAAATTATGCCTTAGTTAAACTTGGTCGAAAAACACCCTCTGCTGGCTAAATTTAGAGCTGCTAAAATGATTAAAAATAATAACAAAAATACTACCATATGTTGCCCAGTTTACATTCCACGACTGTAGGAAATCATAGACGAAGCTACATGCAAAATAACTCGTACAATAGTCGCTATTTTGGCTATTTAACGGCTCGGTTGCTTACCTTCGATTTCTGACTTCATTTCCCATGAGCCTCCGGGCGCAGCGCACTCCGTGACGCACATTTCAGTCGACTGTCAAGTGCACAGCGATCCAAACTGACCTAGTGGACGCATTTAAACGAAGAAAACTCTGAATTTGAGTGCTTTTCAGAGGCGGTTGTCGGTTTTAGTGGCGCAGAGCCTCTCAGACGGAAATGTATCTTTCATGTAATGTGGCAGAAACGTCACTTAACACATTGTTTATTCGGATATTTTGCTCATAAACCAGCTCGTGTTGTTGCTTGGAAAGCTATCCTAGCTAACTTGTTTCAAAATGACTCTTCCAACTTTACACAACACCGGCGTGGTTTACAGACGGATTTTATCACAATTTCCTCAGGACATCAGTTTAGCTTTTGCCTATGGATCTGGCGTTTTTAAACAACACGGGACCAACCAAGGTCAAATGGAGGTAAGTGAACCTGTCAGTTAACAAACTTTGCTCGTGACATACTTTCAAATAACTGACTCTAACAACATCGGCACATTGACATTGTTGTCAAGTATCTTTACACTAAATTAAATCGGACTAACGGCCCCAAAGTGTCTGTCACAAAGCTGTAACATGAAATAATCCAAACGTGTTCAGTGCCATAATCTGTGCTCCACTGTTATGTATGACGTCAGACAAAGCTCTCCACACGAGTGGAACTGTAAAACGTTCAATAACTTAATTTGGGATTTCATTTTGAATTACAATTTTCTCAGTTTTATTAATTTGGACAACATAATTTAAACACGATGTGATCACATCATCACAATATAGATCTAGTGAAAGTTGATAAACAACCATGTTAGAATTTGAAGCTGTATCCTATTTCATTGGATGTGAAAATGTAACGTTATTTTGTTTTGTTTACCTTTTTCTATATACAGAGGAACATGCTGGACTTTGTGTTTGCGGTGGACGACCCAGTGACATGGCACACCATGAATCTGCTGCAGAATCGCAAACACTATTCCATCCTCAAGCTGCTGGGGCCCAAGATGATCAGCTCCGTACAAAATGACCACGGGGCTTCTGTATACTACAACACACTGGTGCCTGTGGATGGAAAGGTACATTTTTTTTATATTTCATTTTTTTATGATGATGCTGTCGAGTTCTCACCTCAGGTTTTTCTCAGGCAGTCATAGTTTCTCACACTGTTTTTGCTTCTCACATTAATTTGTAGTATTTGCTTCGAACAATACTCATCGTTATTAGCAGTATGTAAATTTTAAGCTGATATTATTTTATTGTTTTTGTCTGGCTACACTTTATTAACTACATACGTTAATGACTTTCTCCTATTCTTCCCAGATAATCAAATATGGTGTGATTAGTACCGAGTCTCTCATAAATGACCTGATGCACTGGAGGACCATGTATGTGGCTGGACGACTTCACAAACCAGTTAGTATCAAGAATAACTGTTTTGGATCAATCTGAAAAACTGAGCTGATTTTATTGTGCAATCATTTATTGGACACACTTTTCATTGTCAAAGTTATTTAAGATATGTTGAAAATGTGGAATGCATTCTTCTTCTTTTAAAGGATACAGGACAGTCTTGTTGAATAATTTGCTCTTTTAAAATGACTACCTATTTAGTTTAATCTCCAGGTTTTGCAAAAACTGTATGAGCACAAAATGTGTGTGTGTTCATGCTTGTTCCCACGCAGGTAAAGATGCTGGTGCAAAATGAGAATGGAAAGCTCCGGGCTGCTCTGGTGGCCAACTTGAAGAGTGCTGTGACAGCCTCCTTCCTCATGCTGCCGGAGAGCTTCACTGAGGAAGACCTCTTCCTGCAGATAGCTGGTCTTTCTTATGCCGGTAACTAACCCACACAACTCTAAAAGCCAAATGAAGATTAAACACGTACACATATATAAGGTGCACGCATACTTGGGCGTACACACACACACACACACACACATATATATATATACATACACACACACACACACACACATATACATACACACACATACACACAGTGAAGTAATAACAGTCTGGCCGGTGTGGTGCAAAAGCTTTGCATACTCATGAAGTACAGCAGCAGGGTTCTGAGTAAATTGTCTAGATTATGAATGAAAGTAATTAGACTGTCGGTACATGGTTAATTTGCTTGATTTGTCCAGATATAAGGATGTGAAATTGAAAGCAGATAAATTCATGTTGAAACCAACATGAATGTTTTCATGCTAAGGATGTGCTACTGAACAAGGGCCGTGTTACCATGTAGGTTCCCTACAGAAGCCGAAGGTAATGGGTCATGAATAATGTGCTAATGAGTGCATCACATTTTGCACTGGAAACTGAACACCAGAAGGAGTTCAATATCTCAGTGTGTAATATGGTTATGGCCCTATTTATATCCTTGTGCTACTGCAACACCTGGATGTCCTCTCTTGGGATCAATACAAGCAAATATTAACTAATTTTACTACAGCAAAGAGGAAAAACTGTAAAGCACGCTTCAGGGAAAACTTTTTGTCTGTGCCTCTTCAGGGGATTTTAGGATGGTGATCGGTGAAGATAAATCCAAGGTGGCCAATATCGTCAAGGACAACATTCAGCACTTTCGGATTCTGTACAGCAACATCCTGCGAGATTGCCCTCAAGTGGTCTACAAACCTCAACAAGGGAAACTGGAGGTAAAACATGGCACACGTAAATGCTCCAAACGTATCCAACGTATTTAACTTAACTTGATATGTGAGCCACTCTAGAGCACACTGTGTGCTGTATACAGTTGTTCCTTGTCAATCATGTTTCATTACCTGTGTGTGTGTGTGTGTGTGTGTGTGTGTGTGTGTGTGTGTGTGTGTGTGTGTGTGTGTGTGTGTGTCTCAAAAACCCATGGCTATCAATGTGAGAAGTTGCTCTTGAGTTTCATTCCCCAGAAGCAAAGTTTGTGGCGTCTGCTGTTTAACGTTGCATTCTACTTCAAACTTGACCAAATACATCTGTAATTGTAAATGTAATACCTTGAAACTCTTATGTGAACACGGTGACAGACATATTAATAAAAACATACAGATTGCCATAACTGCCTTAAAATGCGTGTCGTTACGCCTTTAAAAACTAAAATGTTTTATGTGTCATGCCTTTTCAATGAAACTGAAACATGAGCAAAGCTTTGACCTGATTAGTACAGAGTGTGCTCACAGCCTTGGTAGTAAACATTAAATGGTATGTGATGAACCTGGCACTCTGCCCTGTTATCTGCTTTACTTACATTATCAACGAGTGCAATATGTGTCTCCGTTTACACATGTAATGGTCTGAATACATAACCCTCTTTTGTGTTTGTTTGTGTAGTGTTTCAGCTTCTTTCTTTTTTTTGTATTACTATTATTACACCACCACTCCCTGTTATACCAAGGAAATACTAATCACGCCATCCTGGAATAACAGGAATAAGTGGTTAGGAGTGTTTTTATGTTGGTGAGTAACACACTTTGCAGTGAACAGTGCTTTGGGGAATTGTGCGCTGTGAGCCTTGCTTAAGGGAAATACACTTGTGCCCTTGTACGTCATTAGACGGTGCTGTTGAAGTCCCACATGCACGAACCAGCTCCTTCGTACAGCGACAGGAAGTTTCCAACTTAGTCGTTGCAAGGCTGTAAATGGTGTTTTAAATGATGAGTGTTTAAAGCTTATATATATCTATATATATATATATATATATATATATATATATATATATATATAGATATATATAGATGTATATAGATATATATATATATCTATATATTAGCTTTAAACACTCATCATTTCACCCACTCCAATAATTTCTTCTTATCATTATAGTTGTATTATATTGAGATACATTTATACAGGCTCCTAACAACTATGCACTTTTTTTTTTGAATATTTTATTTAGGCATTTTTTACAGCTAACGAGAAATAAATCCCTTGAAAATACGAAAGAATACAAGTCATTAATTAACCGTGCATCTGACAAAGAAAGATCAAAAAGAAAAAACTGATTATGCAAGTAAATAAAAAAAGAAATCATCAAAACAACCATGCAACACTCAGTCAATCGTGTCAACCATAAATTCAGCCCAACAAACTGATATCAAAAAATATATTTAGAGGGTTCTATACACAGTGTTTCTTAATTGAACCAGGATCTATACATATATGAAGTAGCATCCTGGTTAAAGATAGTACTTGTCTTTTTAAGAGATAATAAGCCTCTACAGCAAACAAAATCCCAAAACTTGTGAGGTTAGGGAGGGCGAGTCACCTGCCAATTTCCTTATTCTGACACATATTTTGTCCATTTTGTCCATCTTGCTATGTATGTGTCCTACACTCTGTTTATTGGACTACATTAGTGTCGGAACACTCGCATCACTCACCTGTGGATACGATAGTTGGTGCTGCTGCCTGCTGAATGCATCTCTGTTCATTCATTCTTGTTTCTGTGCCTGCAGGCTGACAAAAGCCCAGAGGGCCAGTTCATCCAGCTGATGGCATTGCCTCGAACCCTCCAGCAGAGGATCACAAAGCTGGTCGATCCTCCGGGGAAAAACCGAGACGTGGAAGAGATTCTGCTGCAGGTTGCTCAGGACCCGGACTGTGGTGCTGTCGTTCAACAAGGTTCGGACTGAAGGTTCAGGGATGTGGAATAGAAGGACAGGAAAAGTCATCACTCTAAATGAAGTGCACCTTGGTTTTACAGATCAAGGCTGATATGGTATCAAGTGAATAATAATTATGGTAGAATTATGCAACAAATGAATAATGTTAGTCATACATTATACCAACCTATTACCAAAGCTAATATTTATTTTCTAAAGATGACCCATCGGTTCATCAAAATCAGATGTAGCACAGCTAGTAAGTGGCTAACAATCCATCTTTATTTTAATTTTTTTTTTTGCGATTATTTGGCCTCTATCCACAAGTAGCATATCATAAAATCATATTTCGGAGTGAGGAGATAATCGCTGTTGTATAATTGTATGTTTGTGCATGTTTTTGTTCCTCTTCAGGTATTTCATCTATTGTGAAATCCTCCAGTATAACACAGAGTATCAAAGGCATTGCTACAGCTGGTAGGTACTCTTTGTTTCTTAATTATATTTTGGAAAAAAATTCTACATCGTTTACTGTCAGGTTTTGTTAGTAAATGTTGATTTGGTGCGCACATGTTATCCTGCTTTTGCCTGAGATGTGCATAGAAGGACTAATACCTCTCTCAAGTCTGTGTGGTAACTTTGGAGCTGCAGCCGCCCGCCGCTTAGCTTAGCTTAGCATAAAGACTGGAATCAGGAGGAAACTCACAAGTTAATATAATTAAATTGATATCACATTTGTTTAAGCCGTACTGAAATTGTTTACATGTAGAAATGTCATTTTATGGTTTTTACAGGGTGTTTAGTTTAGGGTTAGGTGCTGGTAGGAGGTTTTTATTTGTTCTTTATTATTGTCCTTGTGCGACGCTAAGCCAACTGGTCACATCTACTGCACAGATATGAGAGTGGTATCATTCTTCTCATCTCACTCAAGAAAACGGCCAATCTCATGGTCTTTAAATGGTTATTTTTGGATAAACTAGACATCAAGTGTATTCTTAAACCTTCCACTGTGTATTAATAGCTGTTTGAGTGTAGACATAATGTTCTTCACATGTGGTTCATATTCAGTTGACTGTTTGTCCTCCCCAGGCTTGTGGAAGTCGGTCTCGTACAGCTCCAAGAAACTGATGAAGATGTGGAAGGGTTGGAGGAGGAAGCCGTCTGTCTCACAGATGTCCTGATCCCGTCTGTTTACCAGGAATGCGTCTTTCTCTATAAACTGTCAGCCAGAAAACCGACATCCCCCCCCCCACCCCCCTGACAGACTGTGGCTTGAAGAATCACACACTCCCCTCCTGGTCATATCACTGCAAAGCCTTTAAGGAAAGGCTGAGCAGGCATAAGTCTGTGTTTGAATACTGTAAAACCGTCTGTACAACTGCCCTTTATCATGCAATTCATAAAAGTTGTCAAAGGGGGTTGACATTTCACGAGCCTGATTGAATTATGGCTGACATTTAATGGTACTACAGAACCTTTCTGCATAATGACTCCAGAGACTGGCCGGGGAACTGGCTCTTTCTAGAGCCACAGCACTGAATCGGTGTGAGCACAGCATGCAGCAAGTACCGCACGTATATCAAGAAAAGACCTTGGTGTCTTCGGTCATCTTGTGACCGTGAGTGTCAAATGACGAGAAGATAAGAGATTGACGATGATATTTCTGTGGTATTTTTGTCTTTATTGAACTCCCAGATGTTCTTATTCCCCTCTTGACTTTCCAAAGTTCTCCAATCTTTCTTCTCTTCACACTTTACCAGCAGTTTGGATATTTGTACTATAATTATGTCAGTGTTCATTTATTTTACGATAAAAATGTGACTCATTATGAACAGTTTACCTGTCTGCCACTTATTTGCTGTAAGACGGTCATAATGAGAACTGGAGGTCTTTGATACTTGCTGTAATGTCATGTACAAGGTTACGGGTTGAAAAACAATTTAATACAACAGTATCCATGATTACTTTGTTTTCAGTTGCATGATTATTATTTTTGTATCGTTGAAGTCATATTACTAAAATATTTTCTTTGCGGATTGTCATAATACAAGAGGAGACTGTGCCTTTTTTCAGTTTTCACTATTGGGCAATTTAATTAGGGTTGTCTGGCTTTACTAACTTAACCGGTTGACTTAATGAGTTATAACTCATTAAGTCAACCGGTTAAACGCCTCAGTTTTTTACAAAATGATGTAGCAAAATGTAACAACAAATATTATTACGCAACAGATATTAGATTTTCTCTCATTTATACTACCCAGGAGAATTAATAAGCAGACTTGACTATAAGTAAGTTATTCTTATAGTTGTATTACTTTATATAAACAGTAACTTGTGAGGTTCATAAGCATTTATTTCACTGTCAATATTGTTGACGTTATATATATATATATATATATATATATATATATATATATATATATATATATATATATATATATATATATATATATAACATTACTAATGTGATTCATTTAGTGTCAGTTTTGTGGTCCTGGTACTGCGATTGGCTCAGTACAGAAGGGGTCTAGATATATGTAGAATTTGGCTGTTAAAAAAGAAGGGTAATCATATCACTTTTTGCTTTAATTTTCCCATCAATGCAGTCAGTAGTGACATATCCAGTTACTTCCTTGTACTGTCACTTGTTTTTGTTCGCCACTACGTCATGAGTCACACTTGACGATGACTTCAGTTCACTCAGGAATCATTTGAAGGGAGACTCACAAACGATAATTTTGCAGATTACACTACCCAACAGCATGAAGTAGCAAAAAGGAGCTTCACTGACACCAGCTACAACTTGCAACGCTGCATTCACGGATGCATCCTTAACAAATCCAGTCAATCTGCCTGCATTATGAGTACTTTCCTCAGTGGAGAAAGAAGTACTGTACATTTATACCACATTATTGTGTAATGTAATAAACACAGGGCACTTAGAAATGACTGTTTAGCTGCGTGCATTTTATTACTTGTATATGCTGCTTTCTTATAAGTGCAAAGTAGGGGACTGTAATGTAAACCTTTTATACAATATATTGAATATGGACTTTTAATAGGTTTAACAACTCATGGGGTTACAAATAAACATTACACATCACGTTGGGTTAACTGGCTTGCACTAGGGCCCTTTATAAAGTAGCTGTTGAGCGCAGGCGCTCTCCTTAATCACCTACTAAATGTTTCACCAGCTCAGAGTAGTAAACCCAGTGACAGCAGCATCAATTTCAGAGGATGTGATGCAATGGCGACATTATCATAATATATGCTGATATCATCGCTTCAGTGCTCCACCAATCAGCGCGCTTCACTTTCACCACCTGCTAGGAACTGAATTCCATCATTCCAGGCATTCCTGCCCTCCTCCCCCTTCTCCCTCCCTCCTCCTCTTCCTCCTCCTCCTCCTCCTCCTCCTCTTCCTCGTTTTGCCTACAACCAAGTTTGTCCCGACAGCTCTGCTACTATTGTCTTCCCTCGCATAGGGCACCGTTTAACCGCGGCTCCTGTGCGGTGTCTCTGTGGAACACAGCTTATACATCTGGTTTATTGTTGTTTTCTGTGGATATGAATCATACTGGAGGACACCAAGGTGGCGCTTAAAGGAGGTATGTGCTGCTAAACGCGAAAGTTGTGTCTGACTGACATTGTTTCGCGTTTGTTGTATGAGAGTGCGCTCTTTTTCTTTTCTTTTTTTTTTCTTCTGAGAAATTATCCGGCACGTAAACGAAGGCAGCAATGTAAACATACATACACACACGCGCACACACACGCACGCACGCACGCACACACGCGCATACAGGAGCACTGGAATAAATATCCGCTTCGTTATATGAAGACTGCAATTTCATTCACGACGTGAAGCGGCACTTCCCAAACTTTCTCACCTCAAGAAACCCCCTCTGGCCGCACGCTGTGCTGCTCGTCTGGGGACACTTGAGTTGTGTGTCTGTTGTGCTGCGAGTGTGGTGAGAAGAAGAGAGACAGAATCACTGCATCAAGTAGCAATAATGCACGTCTTTCGTATTTTGCCTGGATATCTTTTTAAAGGGCAGACGAGGAAGCACTGAGTCACGCTGATATAAATACACCACTGGTGAGAATAAAAGTGGACGCACTTGCTATACTACTACTGTTACTACTACTGCTAATAATAATACTAATCGGTTTCATTTTGGCCCGAGTTGGTCGTAAGTGTGTCGCTGTTCTTCACGCGCACCACGTAGTTGTGTTGTGACGAGCGACAACAAACCTGATCTGTTTTTTATCTGTTTTGCAGTTTGGCCTGAAGATGCAGGAAGTGTTTTTTTATTTATTCATAATCTTCCTTAAAGCTCTGTTTTCCTCGAGAAATGAGGAAAAACGAGGGAACGGTATCTTAGGAATGTAGAAAGAGGGAAGAGAAGCGCGCTGGAGAGTTTTTCTTCTCTTTTTTCTTCCACAAATACCTCTCATAGCAAAGCCCCACTGAAGGCTCAATACTGGAGGACACAAACCCCTACAATGCCAAAAGTCCAAAGTGCTTTGTAGTCAAAATATCACAGGAAGGTCATAATTAGAACAGCAAACTGGAGGACAGTAACAGTGAAGAAGTATTCACTATTTTGTAAGAACAATACACGTTAGAAATACTACAATAAAAGTAACAGTCCTACATTCAAACTTTAAAAGTACAGAAGTAGTATTAGCAAAATGCAATAGGTATAAAAAGCACTCGTGCAGAATGGCCCATTCTTATTATATTATCTACAGTTCAACAGCAATGATTGATCAATTCATCGATTAGTCAATTGACAGTATGTGCTGCTTGCAGTTTTCACTGTTTTCTGAGATTTTATAAACCAAATGCTTAATTAAAATAATATGTAATACAAACTTGTTGTTTCTGGCCCTAATGTTTTGTCTGATATTTGTAAATCTAAATCAAAGAAGACTGTATTCTTATACACACAGTACATTTTTAGCGTCTTGCGTAGAAGTTTGGCATATGTAGTTTAGATGGGTTCGTAACAAAACTACTACAATATAACTACGCTTTGATAAAAGTCTTTGGTCGAGCTCTGGTGTTGGCAGATTTCAAATGTTACTGCTTTATATTAAAGGAATAATAGTGATTTCCTCTGTGATTGTGGTGACCGAGCTGTGGAGCTCTGAATGTCTTGGCATCTATCAAACATTAACTTAGTTGTTGTATGAAAAGCTGCTCTCATGCTCAGCACAGTGCCCTCCCCTCTGTCCCACAGGCATCCAAGCATGGAGACACCACTGGATGTCCTGTCAAGAGCCGCGTCGTTTGTCCATGCCAATGAAGAAGAGAGTAAGTTCCATCAGACTACCAGCTGCTCTTGTCTTGTATTTGTGTGTCAGCCGCGCTGCTCCCGCTCTTTCTGTCCTACTGGGAAAAGGTGCCCTGTGGACAAATGATTTGTTCGATTAGAGTCGCGTTAAACATCGATGAAGTGCAACATTATGTTGCGCCATAAGCCCCGGTCCTGTTTTCTGCCCAGTGAGACAATGGGCGTCTTTGTGTCGTGCAAGCTTGCAGTAGCAAGATACACAGGCAAATAAGACTAACCGCACTCAACTGCCATCAGCTCTGCTTTTTTAACTCGGCTGCTTGCTTGTGTTAACCTGCTTCCCCTGGAATCAGGGTGGGGTGGATCTACGTCCCATTATCGGTCTCTACCTCCATTTCCGTGTCTTTCCGTCTCAGTCTGTCTCTAACTTTGGGTCTGTGTTGCTGTCTCGTTGATCACCTCTCCATCTTCTCTTTCATTCTCTTCTCGGCCTCCCTGCCTCTGCCTGTAGCATTGCTGAAAAACTATTCCCCTTATTAAAACATATTCTGCAGGCCTCTCCTCAGCCAGAGGAGCGAACCCTACGAGGACACTTAACATTCAGTGGCTACCACTGATAATTGAGCTGGACGTTTAGTTTGTGGTTTTATAGTATTCTCTTCTGCAGTTTTGCATATTGTGTGTCATGTATTTAATAATTGCTCTCTGGATATGCAGCACTTACACCTAATGTGTTGTTTCAGAGGAAAAACAAGCAGGTGGATTTGTAATAAAAAAAAATAAAAAAAGTATGTGAATTTGTTCGTGTTGTGAAGGAATTTGAAGCTCCTCAATTATCAGGGAGCATAATTTGAGCTTTTATTAAAGGAAAGCCAAATACTGTATGCACTCCATTAAGAAAAATGTTATCAAGTTACAAACTACGTTCATTTCAGTCAGTTTTCTAATCTTCTTATTTAAATTATTTTCAGAGAAGCATGGTCATTGATCAACTTACAATATTCAGTATGGAACATTTCAGATAATCACTTCACTGGTGTACTGAGAGAACAGGAATATTTAGAAAGAGCTTCAGCTGTAACGTCTCCCATGTCACTCGGTTTGTTCCCACAATGCTTCGGCTTAGCTGAGCTGAATATCAGCTTCCTTGCACTTCTGAGTGAAATGGCATGGGAGCTCTCCTCCCCTCCTCCCTCGCTCCCCTGCAGTGTTTTTGTTTTTTCCTATGCGCTGATGTCAGTTTTTGTTGTGGGTCGTGCATGGCCTCTTTGTCCAAAGACAATGCCCTCGACCTGCTTCCACAAAGGTGCAGGAGAAATGGGTGAGCCAGCCAACCCACTACGCTAGTCAGCCAACCAGGCCAACAGGCAGCTGAGTCATTAACCTCTGCCTACTCATTTGCATTTATGACAAGCATTCGCGCCGCCTTTGCAGGGCTTGATACCAGAGCACAGAACAGGGAGAGGCTCGGCCTGCCTTCTCCACAGCCGTCCTAACTCAGAAGGACCAAGTGGGACTTGTCAGGGCCACAACCTCTAGAGCTTGAAATGAAAAGCACTGTTCAATTTATTTAAACCACACTCCTGCAGATAACCCATCTCCGTTGAAAATGAATTTCTCAGAAAATTACACAAATGTTGTCTTGATGGAAATGGAATTACAGACCATGAATAATGCATTGGTCCGAGGTCGCTCTGCTTGGCTCAAAGTGGAAACTAAACTATGGTAATATCCCCAAATAGAATTGTTGGCCGTGGTCCAGATTAATTAAGGCTGCTTGAATAAGAGTGCTTATCTAAAACAAAGAAAAAAGAAACTTTCTATTTAAAATTTGGACTTTGTAAAACCTTGTTTTATTTTTTTTCCTGCTGATGGGTTGATATCAGTAACAGTTTGATACTTAAAATCCCCTTAAAACTGTGTCGTCTAACCAACCACTATAATCCAAATGAAGTACGAGAGGACGTGATATAAAATTCATCTTTGTTATTTTTATGCACACAGGAATTCAACTTCAGAATACTTTATTATATTCCAGATTGCTATGAACATAACAAATAACATAAATTCCCTCTACTTCTGAAACCAAACTAACTGCGTTACTCACACACACACACACACACACACACACACACACACACACACACACACACACACACACACACACACACACACATGCACACACTTCAGCGGGGTTGATCCTTGCTGTCAGTGAGTTTGCAACAAGCTTCCTGTGAACAACACTAATCACAGGTCTTAAGCCAAATAGTCCTGACCTTGAATATACAGTAATTACTCAAGCACTAAAAAAGCAGTGAAGTAATCTGGGCCTTATATTTAATGGTGAATGTAGGGGCAAAGCTACTTGCTGTCACCCGTCCATAGCAATTTTGTTGTGGCTACTTGGAAGATGTTGCGCTCCACCCTTCCTGGAAGCAAACCTGTATGAGATCAACCTCAGACAGTCTGGGTTGCACTACAGGCCCAGCTCCAAGGACAGATTGACATATTTAGTTTGTTTGTATCTCAGTTTTATTTTGCAATTTCTCTGGTTTTAGTGTGACTTCAGTGACATTGCCAGTCAGCAGTCTCTGACAATGCTGGTTGGGTCTTGGATGATAGATCAAAGTCCGTCTGTCCAAAGAGGACCAGTGGTTTAGGGCCCCACTGAAGAGATGGAATATGGATATTTATTTTCTGACCACAACAAAAGAAGAACTGGTGCCAAGAGAGGGTGGTTGAATGACATCTGTACAGTGCCCTCTGCTCTACTTCTGCACATGCATATAGATACACATGCTGTATTCTGAAATCCTGCTTGTTTGTTTTGAGAAAACACAAACACACTTTGACAGAATGCCCCGTTCATTGTTATAGTTTCCATGGTTTGTTCAAACACCCCAGTCTTGTCCAAGCTCTTCGTTAAGGGAAGCAGTCCATTAAAACCGACCCTTCTATTATGTTCTCTCTAATTCTTGCGCTGAATATTCTGTAGCTTGTGAATAAAATCATACAAAAATAAATAATAACCTTACAGCATCATATATCTGCTATAACGACACCACAAACTTCAGCAGCGGAAATGAACTTTGGCTGTATTGGACTGTGTAATTTGTCCATTTGTTCCAGTTATTTTTTCCATTTCCAGTATGAATATCAGGTCTTGCGTGGGTGTGAGTAACTGTGGTCATTGCTTATAAATACTTGATCCCCAAGTTATCTTCCTTTAGGAATAGACAGCTGGGTAATCTGATTTACAATTGATTTACTTGCTAATTGATCAGAGGTGGCACCACAGCCATGGCCTACAGAACTGTATTATATTATTGTTTTAGCCATGCTAGTGGTGTGGATGAATCTTATTGAATTAGGCGATCACCTGATATTTAATATAATGCCATTATCTGGTAATTTTCTGTTGTTGTCCAATACGTTCTTTGGGTTTAGTGGTAATTGGACAATGTTAGCATTCTAGCAAGCTAACTGCGATAGTGATGTATGGTTAACATTATGCCTGCTAATTATCAGCGTTATTTTTATAGGAACATAAATTCACACATGCAGCCGGCCCTGAGCGGGTTCACACAGCTTGGTTATAACATGGTTATGGCAGTTTAGCTTGAACTGGGACTTCCATCACGTTTATCTTTTGTGTTGTTGGATATCCTACTGAGGGCAAAATATGGACAGCGTTGTATGTCTGTGTTGATCGCTTTTATGTTAATTGAATAGATTTGATGAAATCTGATTTTGACATGACGCAGGCAGGCACGCTGTAATTCAATCTGGTCAATTCGATCATGGCATCCTAGTCTGTGAGTGTCTTCAGTTGTATATAAATGAACTACTGCAAACTTGGTTAATCAGACATTTAAAACTTTTTTTAAGGGTGGCGTGCTAGTCCGCTCAGTAAGTGAGCAGTCGAAACTAGTCAGAGCGTGTTGATGCTCGGTGGTGTATAGACACATCAACACTGAAAGTGAAATCAGAGAGCTTGCATCATGGCACTTTGTCTAAACCTTGCTGGAGGCAAACAGTATTCTCAGTGGGAGGTAATTTGACCGAGGAGGACTCATGCTTGTAAGTGGGATGGGTTGGGTTTTTGGGTGTGTGGAGCTTTTCCAGCAAGGAGTGGGTTTGCCCTCCAGCCTGTCCATGTATTTGACAGATATTTCTCTGTGCTTCCTGTGTGATGTGACACGGTGTTAAGCAGCTAGACATAAATGTGTAAGCATGCAGATGGTGAGCAACATATAACTCCATTTTTGTCACTCATCTTCCCTGCAGAGAGCTCCAATTTAAACACATAATGAGGGCTTTGGATGTTTTAGTAACCCAGTCAGTCACAACAAAATTATCCTTTTTGCAGGATTGTTAAAACCATAGGCTGTATACAATATGGGTGTAGTCTCCGTGACATCACCCACAGGATGCAGAGGATAAAACTAGCATCGAGTGACCTGAGACGACATCCACCTGTCACTCAATTATAGATAACTTTAAGATATGATAACTTTTGTTCTACCAGGCTGTAAACTCTTGACACCTCCTGAGGTTGCGGCTTGGTTGAAACCAGTACAAGCAGTGTGAGCGGGTTCAACATGTAGGGGTGTTTACCCTACAACATGTAGGGTAAACAATGTTATAGGAATAGTTTGATAGTTCCTGGGGTACATGCTGGTTGTTTGGCCAAACTCTTCGAAGACACTGCTGCCAGCCAAGACATAGCCAGGCACAAAAAACGTTTTAAACTGTTTTTTCGTATAAAATAAACAATTTGTTTGTGAGCTTTAGAGGTGCTGTTTGAGTGGACTCTTTAACCTTTGGACGGAGGTAGGCTAGCTGTTTCCAGTCTGAATGCTAAGCTAAACCAAGCTAACTGCTCCCTGGCTGTTGGTTCATGTATATTTGCAAAGATATAAAAGTATCAATCTCAGCAACTAAGCAGCCGCAGTGCTACTTTTACTACTTCAATACATTAAATGTAGAAACTGTAAATATTTAAACAAATCCAAAGCCAAGTGACCAATTCAGACGAATCTTCACATATCTAGGCGCAGAGTTTGAGAAGCGACTATTCACACAGTAAAATGTACTCTTTTTCTTTTCAGTGAAGATAAAAACTTTTCAGTGAAGATAGAAACTTCCCTAATCTCAGCAACTAAGCAGCCGCAGTGCTACTTTTACTACTTCAATACATTAAATGTAGAAACTGTAAATATTTAAACAAATCCAAAGCCAAGTGACCAATTCAGACGAATCTTCACATATCTAGGCGCAGAGTTTGAGAAGCGACTATTCACACAGTAAAATGTACTCTTTTTCTTTTCAGTGAAGATATAAACTTCCCTAATGTTCTGCACCAATGTCACTGATGTCTGCAGCTCCATATGTTTCTGAATCAACGTAAAAATGCTTTTGCACCAGACATTTGATTGATGAATAAATAATAAAAGGTATAGTAATTTGATCGTCGGCAGAAGGTCCCTCCACAGCACAGTACAGCTGTACTACAGCCCAGTGTTTTTATTCTGTTCTCAGAATCTTGATTGTGTTTTACTGGAGCATCACTGATACATTTGAAACGCATCATTAGACAAGGTGCTGCAGCCACCACAGAACAAACAGCCCGGTCTCATTCCTCAGTCATCAAATACCAAAGCTTTGTCATGGCCCTCGTCGACTGATACCGACACACAAGACACCCTTTATTGTCTTTATGAGGAGCACCGGGCTTTCAACTAACTTCAATGAAAACCCAGCCTCGGAAATATTAGATGCTCAGAGCAACTGCTGCGGCCCTCCATGATATTAATATCTATATCTCGGCTTATATCTGACTAAAAGTTTATGGTAGACGTCTGCAGCAAATGTAACATAGAGGACAATGTGGAGCCCACTGTCATTTAGTGTCGTTGTGTAGTGTGCATGCTGTTGTGTGTGTGAGCATGCCATAAAAGTTGAAAGCAGAGGTGTATGTATTAAAGACTGCTCTATTGTCTCGAACCAATGTTTTACTGCCTGTTTTCCTGTCAGTGCCCGTTGCCGTTTTATTGATAAATGGGTACTATCATGTCATTAATTGATAACAGTGTTTGAGCTATTGCCTGCTATCAGTGTGTGTGTGTGTGTGTGTGGGGGGGGGGGGGGTGAGGGGGGGGGGGGGTGTCAAAGAGTCTGCAGTAGATGAATCTTGGTTATCAGCTAAATGTTTATGAGTGGAGATAACAATGTCACAATGACTGGGTCAAAGTAATGTGCAGACGATGTGCAGGGTAACAATCGTTAAATTCTAACGGTGACTTCATTGTTACATTCTTGCTCTTTTTCTCTCGTCTAATGTCTATTTGTCTATTTAATGTTACCACAGAAGACTTTTACACTATGTGAGGTATTACTGTAGGAGTCCTGCTATGTACTGAGGCTCTGGCCTCAAAACAGGAGTTGGTCCACTGTGGGTGCTCCTAAATGGTTGTGGTGGGTCAAATGATGAAGCAAAACTGTGGCTACACTGTAATTAATCACACTCTAGCACTGTGACGGACAGAGTTGACAAAAATCTGCCATAGTGTAATACAAAACGAGGGAAGAAGAGCTGATTTGATCTGATGGCAATAAAACACAAAGGAGCTCCTGATGCATTGATAGGCAGAATACTCTGGACCCTCCCACCAAAAAAAAGACACATTGCTTCATTATGTAATGATACAATAGTATATGGTGGACCCGAATGCAAGACACCTTGCAAGACACACATAAGAGGTAGGTGAAGTTGTCGAGGATTTATTGTGAGACCACAGTGAAGGGAGGTGGGGTGGAGTGAAAGTGATGGTGGAAGACAGACTGTTCAGCGGTGTCTGCAGGAGGCACAGGTACTTACAGAAGACATGGAAACTACTGAAGCAGGAACTACCACAGTAACTGAGACAACACTCTGGTGAGCAGTAGGCGCAAAGCCAGAGTTGCTATACTGTAAAGTTGATGAGTAGATTGCTGACAGGTGTGTGTGTGTGCGTAGAGCTGGGAGCTGGGAGAGGTGACGACCTGATTGATGGCAGGTGTGCAGGTAGACGGGGCGCAGGTAGACGGCAGGACAGTTAACGTACAAACAATTTTTGTAACCATGGCTGCAAGACATTTTGCAACGTAAACCTCCGCAGGGTCAAACTAATTTACTAATTTACTTTAAACAAACAAGCAGTATCTCTATTCATATTTTTAGTGGTTTGTATTTACGTTAGCAACTTGTTGCTCAATTCCAATCAACATTTGGAAGAATATATTCAATTCAGCAGCAGCTTTCCCCAAACTTAAGCACTTTGACATTGGTCAGGCTGCTTATATGTGGACTCTGAGCTGTCATACTGTTGTTACACAATGAAAATAACCTTTTTTTGTAATAAAAAAAAAGTTTTTACAATTTGGCAACTGACAGAACATGTTTGCTCTTGCTTTGTGCTGGTGTGAATATAGTGAAACGGTAGCTTACGTACATTAGAGCAAGAGTTTGACATTTTTGGTAGATTTATTTATTAACTTTCTTGCAGGCATGTAAATGAAAGAGTGATCCCACTTTCATATATGTCTGTTCAATATGAAACTGTAGCCAGAGGCATGTTAGCTTAGCTCAGCATAAAGAGTGGAAACGGTGGAAAACAGCTAGCCTGGCTCCACCTGGGAGTCTCTGCTGGTTGTGTGGCAACCTCTTACTGAAGACAAGTCACCAAGAGTTCACTGCGGTAGCCCAAGAAAGAATCAATTGAATTATTAATGAGTTAGTTTAGAATATGCTAGAAGGCAGATTTTGTTGCCTTGCTAACTGTTTCCCACAGCTTTCAGTTTTTATACTAAGCTAAGCTAACTGGCTGATAGATGTAGCTTCATATTGAGCGTACAGACATGAGTGTGGTTTCAATCTTCTCCTCCCACTTCTGGCAAGAAAGTGAGGAAATGCAGCTCTCAAAATGTCCAATTATTGCTTTAACAAATCAAACTACTATAACAGTGTATATATATATACATATATATGTATATATGTATATATATATACATATATACATATATATATATCTATATATATATATATATATATATAGATATATAGATATATATATATATATAGATATATATATATAGATATATATAGATATATATCTATATATATATGTCTATATATATATATACATATATAGGCCTACTACTATGTTTAGTTTCTATCAATACGAATAGGGGTTAGAGTTGTTATACACATGAGTCACTCTCAGGTCAGGTTGTCTGTGCTGCTCATTGGACAATCGTGCTTCTCAAAGCGAGCTTGCTTTGAATGTAAATTGTGTCTAAATAAATCTGTTCATTGCTTCTCATTCAAGATGAATGAAAAGCTGGTTGTGGGAAGTGACGGCTTCCCAGTCACTCCTCCTTCCCATCAGTCTATCTCTTGTTGTCTTACCCTCCACCCACATTCATCTCTCTGTGCCTCTAGATAGACTCCCCTCTGCAGTTTAATGCATGCGCACATGCACACGCACACGCACACACACACACTTACGTCATTGTCCCTGCTTTGCTATCGCCATGGTTCAGTGGGCGGCCATTAAGAGAATGAAGGGGCAAGGGGCCACCATGGTCACAGGGTTAACGGTCAAGTGTCAAAGGGTCACGGTTGCAAGTCACAAGGTTAAATATAATCAAACCTTGTTTTTCAAGCATTTCTGTTTTCCACTTGTTTTCTTCCACATGAACATTTATATAGAAGTTCCTTTTTAGTTTAGGCCAACTAGTTTTTGCACTTCACTTGTACATACTTGAACCACTACCTTTCATAGCTCACTCCCACTCAAAATGCCTGAGTAGAATAGTCATGTTTTAAGGGTCCTTTCCTGACAAGAGCTATGGCTACTTTTCTTAATATTGGCTGAAATGTTAAATAACCCATGTACCACATTTGATCTCAGTAAATCCCATGCTTGCTTGCCCCACCAGCTCTGCTGTTTTAGCGAGGGAACCTTTTCTCAGAGCTCTGCTGACCACACATACTTTACATGCCTCTCTTTTTGATAGACTTCACCATAGTTACTGAGAATGAAATGAAACAGGATGGCAAAGCCTTTCACACAGTTAACCTTTTATAGTGCTGAAGAAGTGCTCCTGCTGAGACATACTGAGCTTTCTTTGTGATTAGTGGAATCAGTTGATTTGATTAATGACTCAGAGAGTTGTATTTATCCCATACGTATGTGCAGGTATTCAGAAGGTTAAGTTAGCCCACAACATAAAAAGAGATTTAGTGTATACATTTAGTATACAAATTAGTGTAATTTTGTCCCAAATTCCATTGGAGAAGATGTCTGATGAACATACCCTTCTCAGAAAAGTATGTATTGTATTTGCAGTCTCGGCATCCAGTGATAAAGCTGTGTTGTTGATATCTGAGCCTGCCAAGGCTGTAATCCAGGCACAGATGCAGAACATGAGTGTGGTAATGGCACAGAGCCTGCTGTCCCACGTAGGATCTGTCTTAGCCAATAAGCCCCCGGGGTCCGATTGTTACCAGCTAATTGTTAGCATGACAAGAATGTTATCACAGGGTCCCATTGGCCTATAAAAGCATGGATCATTTTCCAATACCAAAAATAAGATCTGTTTAGTGTTATGTATATCAAATGTTGGGCTTCATTTAATTCACAAAACAGACATTGCTCACATTTTCATGTTAAAGTTGGATAACATAATTTTCAAAATGTAATTTTATGAATGTTCTGTTTAAACAGGAGTCACTGCTGTGTACAATACATGCTTTACACCTTTCCTGAGTCTATGCTGCTCTAAAAAAAAAAGTGCATCTCACAATTAGATTTGAGTTGTGTTCCAGGCAGTTGCCTACTTGTAATAACACACAGTAGATGTCTAACGCCACATCGCCCGAGTGTGAGAGCGCCGTCACTGTTTGCTTCGTGTTTGTTTTGTTTGTGTTGTCAACAAAGTTTGGCAGGCAAGCTATAGGAGGGAGGGGGTTGTGGAAAGAGACGGAGAGAGGAAAACACATTTGCAGCATAAGAGAAAACCAAAGAGCGGATAGATACCAGATCAGTTTGAGAGAAGAGGGAGATAGTTTGGATGTGTTAAAGGAGAGTGGGACACGCATGTCTTGGTTATGAGTGAACATTTGCCATGCGTCCATGTGGTCCATATTCCAGCTGGATACAATGTGTGGACTCTGATGGCTCAAAGCTGCTTGGGCAGGCTTTTAATTAGGATTAAAATAATGATATTATGATATCAATATGTATATGAACAGGTATCAGTTCTGTGATGCTACACCAACTTGCAGCATTGAGCTGCTCCGCTGACAAGTAAAAGGAGCGTCACTAATACAGACCACTTACTTTAAAATACTTTATATCGGGGGGCGTCTCGTGACCTAGTGGTTAAGACTACAATTAACTGCAATGTCCAGTAGCTGCAATGTCCGAATAATCTTAAAAAACAATAGTTCATATCAAAGACTAGATTCTCATTATCCCCTTTTTAAACAGAAAAGTCAAACATATTAAGCATCAGTTCAGTATAAAAAACAACATTATTACAGTATTTTTGATGGGAAGAAACAAGATTGTAAGCCTTGCAGTATCTTGTGTCTGCCATTAGTAACTCGTTATTTATTATACAAGAAAACTACCTTCATTGCATATTCCTGATTGGTGAATACATGTTTCAGCTTCCAGGGTTTAAAGATACTGACTACTCTTGTATCTCATTAGGCATCTTGTAGTCTGCACCTAGTTTTATGAGAAATGAAATCTGATGACATAACGGTTAATATTAAACAAAGCCTTAGATGTGTTGGCATCTGGCAGGGTTTCCACATTTCACACACACACACACACACACACACACACACACACACACACACACACACACACACACACACACACACACACACACACACACATACACACACACACACACACACTTGGAGACAATGGGTGGGAAATGACAAACGGCTTCACCTCAACACAATCACCTGTTGTTCGGTGTAGTAACCTGATATTTCCTCCTCTGGGAGTCTGTATTGAGCATTTTCTTTTTTTCTCAAACACTCTCAGGAAGGTTGTGCAATGGTGTCTGTGCTGCTGAGTAATTTTGCCTCTGAATATACAGTGATAATGTACACATCTTCACAGAAGGATGAACTTTTGGTTCTTCGCCCGGTGGCTTTGCACAGGCAGGGACATTTAAATGTGCAATCTGATTAATCTGTCTCGGTTTTATAACAAGTTTGACTGGAGGAAGGCTAAAAATGACCTTAAGCATTATAACTTGTCATACAGGTCTGTCCTACACAGGTGTTTGTAGACATTATATGAGTAATCAAAGCTTTTATAGCCTCAAGGTTTGTGTAAAAGTCACAGTTATGTAAGCTCCCTGATACCAAGTGCTGAGACAAGAAATTTCAGAGGGGATAAACATCTTCAATGCATCATGTCACCATGTCAACACAGCCTGTAATGGTGTGGTGGTATTTCAACAGAAGGAATCAAGGATTTGACCTTTGATCTCTGCCAGTGTAAACGTTTTTCCACTCTGGTTTATTAAGCACCGTGTTTGTAATACAGTTTAAGGCCAACTTTTTCTTTTTTTAATTAATTTTCAACAAGCCATAAATATAATTTAGTTATTTATTTACTATAGTTAGCTATTTAAAGTGGAAATACTAAATTCTAGGAAGGAAATGGGAAAGGGTGAGGAACACAGAAGCAAGTTGGAGCTTTTTTTTACACTGTACCATCAACCTATGGTCTTTATTGTGTCAGTGTTTGTGTCACAACAGCGGAGCGTGTAAATGAAGCATTAGAATGAATCACCACCTGGCCTGTGCGGTGTTGTTATCCAGACACACCCACTCCCCAGAGAAGCCCAGACCTGTTCAGAGAGACACACAACACCGCAGGGGATTAAGTAGGTGTGGTAGCGCCTTGGCATGATAGGTTAGATAAATAAATAGACATGCAGGAAGTAACGAGGATAATGATAGGAAGGAAGGAATTCTCTGCTGGAGACGAAGGGCAGTTGTATACTCACACCACTAAATGAAACATGGGTGAATGGGTGAGCGCATTAATGGATCTTATATCCATTTCATTGTTAAACTAAATAAAACAGTACAATTTTCATTTAAAGGTCTTTAAAAGGATTATGGTGTGACCACAAGCTGGTTTATAATAGTATCTGTCCTTGCCAGGGCTGCATAATTAATTTCATCTAAATTGCAATGTCAGTTGAATTATTCATTGGTAAAATGATGGTTAGTGAGCCAGTGATGCTTTTCCACAAAGGTTTGCATTCAATTACGCGGATATTTTTTTTTACAACAGCGGCAATAGCCTGACATTACACTAGATTATCAGCCCCACATGAGCCCTTTACTTTTGAGTCATGCTGAAGAAGGCGAGATGGAAACAGTGATGAGAAAGGGTTATTACCACACCAGGCCATGCTATTTGTACCAACTTGTCCCTATGGAAGAAAGGTGGAAATTCACCAACTTGTTGTGTAACCATTAATCTCCTTAGTATACTCATTCAATCTTACAGCATGCAAGCCAGAACAAAGACATTGTCTTCAAGACTGTTTCCCTTTTTAAGTAGAATTTGAAGTCAAGTGTTTGTGATAATTGCAAGACAAATGTTCACATTGAAGCAAATGCAGTCACAGGTAAACACATTTTGCATCTAATAAGCAGCAGCAAGTCTGTTACCGACCGTCTTCCGTCCTCCATCTCCAGTGAAGAGAATTACTTCTTCTTCTTGTTTTCAACATTTTTAAAATGTGTGAAGATGTTGAGTAACTTATACGTTTGCGTGCATGGATGCACTTTGCTGGCCACCTGAACTAGTTGGGCTGTCCTAGCACAGCTTTTTTATTTACACTTCCTGAAAAGTTGGGACATTGGCCAATCAGGAACTTCACAAAGCCCTCTGCAATTTTATTTTGACTTCCTCCAACAAGTTTTTTGTATGTTCTCATACATAAATTGAGCAACAACATTCAGCTTCAGCCTCTTACTTTTCAGATGCACTGCTTTGAGTTCAGCCCCTCTGAGTTAGTTGTAATCTGCAGCACCAGCTGTAGTAGAAGCAGTCCCACTGAATGGCCTCTCTGTCTGCACTGAGCCTTGTTGTGTGTGTGAAACTGGAAACAATGGGTATCCAATGAGACAGGAGCCATGTCCCTTAGTGTTGAGCCGCCGTTAGAGGGGGAGGACTGGCGGGGAGAGGCCTTTTGTTTGTGTACTTGTGAGTGTATGAGAAGGGAAGGGGGAGGCGTTGGAGGTAGGCAGGGTGTATGAGTGTGTTTGGGCACACATTCTGTCTTTGTGTTTGTTTTGTTGTTGTGGCCTGTGTGTAGACGAGAGACCGGGCGGGTAAAACCCTCTGTATAATTAGTCTGTTAATCCAGTTTTGAGCCATGTTAGAAGTTAGGTGATGCATGTTTTATTGAGGCCGAGGTCAGTGAAGGAGCCTTAACTTTCCCTCTTACTTTGTCCCATTAAATGTAGTCTCCAGAGCTTTTGGCCTGCATGGAGCCCATGATATAAAAGTGCATCCAACTGCCTGCAACCCCTTTCTCCTCCTGTAGGTTTCTCATGATTTATTATCTCTCTATACCTTAATTTTTCTTTGATGTATTTACTCACAAGTATCAAAGAGCTTTAGGTGAAAGACTAAATAAAAGCAAGGCTATAAATATTTTTTCTTTCTTTCTTTCTAAGTCATTTATATTGCTTTGAAAAAATATTCAATTTTTACTTCAAAGCTGGGTCTTACCTATTGTGTTTGCCACGCTTTGTAATTATTTATTATGTTGTCTGAGCTTTTCTAACGTCTCTCATTTCCTCGGTCTGTGTGTTTTGTGTATATGTGTCACAAAAGCACACACATGGCAAATGCGTGTTTGTGTATAAACTCATGCTCTAAAGCTCCACCACACCCTGCTCATTATGCTCTCACCCAAAGGAAACTGTCCACACAAACCATCTAATATTCAATGTATCTATGGTGATGGCCCCAATTTCCTCTTTTCATCCCATTTGCCTCCTGCCTTATCCACATCAGTCCCCTTAATTGAAGACAGAACATGGGTGTAGCTTATTTTAAGCACCAGAGGGCAGGAGAGAACCACGCTGAGGCGGAGGAGACCTTAGTGGGCCTGGGTCACTTTTCACAACCAATAACATTTACATGGAAGTGTACCCTCCACTTAAAAGGCAACTATAGGCAATTTAAACATAGTTGTCATTTTGAACATGGAATATATAAATATACATTGCTTTTCCTTTTAATATGTTTGACTTAATGTCTCTATACCCTCCCAGAGGGGTCATTTTGGTATAAATAAAAAAATCCAACCTTAATCTAATATTATATTCTGAAAGAAGCCTGACAACTAAAACAACAACAACAACAATGTAGATTGTCTTTTGTTGTTGTTTACATTCACTGAAATATTATATCTATCTGTATATACTCCTATGCGATCACTCTAATAGTCCTGCAAGGACTCACACCCTGTGATAAAGTTATACTAATCTCCTCAGTTATCACTTCTATATTCCTAGAGGGACTTCATGCAGCACCCCAATGATCATCTGAACGTTTACTATTCTGTGTCCAAACTACAGTATTGGCACTTTTTATGATTAGATTAGATTAGAACACTTTATTAACCCCCAGTGGGGAAACTCATTTGTCACCAAAAGTCATACAGACAACAACAGACTATGTACAGCAGACAAGAAACACATTACAAGGAACAAACAACACCAGAAAATGCCATATGAAACAAGACACATGACCGACATGAGAAAGATGCTCAATCTAAAAACCACAACTAAAGGTGTTCATTAAAAAATCTAACTGCTGCTACACTTAACACAATCTATGCTGCTACACATCTTGGCCACCCTTTTTAATATACGGTATACCTCCCTGCAAAGTTAATAAGGGACGGCTGCAGCGCTTTGGGTGTCTGGATGTGTTTGGAGAGGCTGATCTTGCACGTAAAACATCCCTGATATTTGAGGCGCTCCAGGGATTTAGCGAGCATGCCCAGTGCGCCTCTCTCTCTCCGCAACAGAGCGCACTGGCGCAGCACAGGAGTCATACCGAGCATCGCCTGCGTGTCAGTGCAGTCGACTTACAGCTGGCTGTGAGGAGAACTGGCGCTACTCTTCTTTTGCTCTTTATCACCGCGATACATTTACCCATATGTTTTTATTTTAAAGTATCCTTTAACTCGGTGTCAATCATCTTTGGGTTTAATTTTATTAAAAGGTTGATTTTTTTAGGAAACAAAAGTTGGAGGCTGGGCCTTTTTTAGATTTTTTTGTTTTGACCGTCGCTTGAGAGGTGTAGAAGAAGAAGGGAAAAAAGCTGGTCTTTTTTTGGGGTTAAAAACTCGATAAATGCTTCTCACGAAAATGGACCTGTTGAACTACCAGTACCTGGACAAAATGAACAACAACATTGGCATTCTCTGCTACGAAGGTAAAGCAAATGGGTTTGGACGGTTTTTACTATTTTTTTCTTTGAATGTCAGCGACGCGGTTGAGCGAAGTTTTAACAACTCAACTAACTTCAGCTCACGTGAGCCGTTACTTTCCACAAGTTGTTGCCTTCAACACACTACGTTGCATTGAGTTTTTCTTCAGCATATCGCGTTAAACTGGTTGTAACCGGGCTGTAACCCGTTTGAACTTGATGCCGACACGGGAAAGAGTTAGCTTTTCGCAATTCACGTTAGCTTTTCAATTCCACTATCGAGTGACGTAATTGACTCGTTATCGGAGCAGCTGGACGTCTATCAGCCGGGTTATCAATGTCAAAGCTATCGACCGCATATTGAAAGTTAGACTTGGCTACTGATTGAGACCACGGGCTGTGTGTGTGTGTGTGTGTGCGTGTGTGTGTGTGTGTGTGTGTGTGTGTGTGTGTTAGAGAGTGTCATGGCCCTCCTGTGGCTGATTCACACTGTATATGAACGGCGGTGGCTCACTTATTCTGACTTGTTGCTCTCTGTTGTTCATCTCAACCTCTTGCTTTCCTCACGTTGTTATGAAACATGTGGGTACATGTGTGGCTTTAGCTGTATCAGGATGTGATTGGACAATGTATCACGTATTGACCTGGTGTCTTTTTGATAAGGGCTGGTATTTATCTTTCCCTTCTTTGCTCTTGTTTTCTCAGTATACACTGTATATATATTGTTGCATGAGCAATGCAGAATTTCTTGTTATGTCGATGCACAAACTGAGCACAAGCTTATTAGTGAAGTGACTGACTGTGGAGTTGTGTTAGTAACTCCTGTCCTGTGCTCTGCAGCCGGTGTGTGTGTGTGTGTGTGTGTGTGTGTGTGTGTGTGTGTGTGTGTGTGTGTGTGTGTGTGTGGTGTGTGTGTGTGTGTATAATATCATTCTGTCTTTCTGGGGGGATTCCCACAAGATGTCCCTGATTTCTGTTGCAACATGCAAAATTGACTCCAGCAATGAAAAGACAATAGTCCACTCAAGTCAGTTTTTGTCATGAACTGCATGCAACACATTATACCTTTTTTTTTCAGAGAGGAATTACTACACAAGACATTTGGATGTTGTTGCAGCACAACGGAAAACACTCATTACAAACTGATCAGCAGGCTTTCTTTTCATCTCATCTATCCCTCTCTGCTATGTATCACCCTGCTTTTCCCATACTGCTGCTGTGCCACAGTTAGCAGCTCTTCTCTACATGTAACATATAATGCACTTTTAATAGCTCTCCTATTAGGACTGTGCCACTGAAAACCATTTTGCAGATTTGAGGGAGGGTCAGAGAGGCAGTTTGGCAGGTGGCCAAGTGCCATTTTATAGGAGCAAGTAGAAGACACATGTTTTTTTAAGTGTTTGAGCATGTGATTATACTCTCTGTCAACAGAGTTGTGCTTTTGTCTGTTTCAGTGCTTTGTGGGGGGGGTGTTGTGTTGCAATTCCTGTTTGACCCAAAAGGCTCTGAGGCATGTGACTTTTCAAGTTTTACTCAGGAGTTTGGGCACACATGCTCTGTTTTTGAGAAATGTCAGTGTCAGTAATGATCATTCTTCAGTGCAGTGATGGATCAGCAGATCCACGGGCCATGGTTTGGAATTGAAGTCATTCGGAAGGGTTTTCTGTTTCACTGCAAATCTTCATCTTTCTCAAGTTTAATCCTGTCTTTTTCAGTGAAGATAATTACAGAAGTGAAGTGAAGAGGGGAGGGGACTACTTTTTAGTGGTGTTTCTATACTTGTATATCCTCTGGGTGTCTCTTGTAGGGGATGTGTTTAGACACAATGCTGTATTTATATATCGCTTGAAGCTCATCTCTACATGATTAGACCATCTATTGGTTTTCTGTTTGTTTTTTTATGTGTGTGAGTGTTGTTTTTAGCTGACTGAGCTAAAAACTGACTCCGTCATGTGCCTCAAGATAAGAAAACAAAGATATAAGAAGAGGGAAAAGAGCCAGCCTAAAAAAAAGAGTGAAAGAAAAGCCACTTCATGTTCAAACATGTCGAGCCAAGAAGGGGGTTGGAGGAGCTTTGTGATATTGTGGGTGTGCTGACTTGTTATTGTATGCATGAGCACACATACTCAAAATACATTCCCTGACAAATAAATGCTCATATATACGGGTACTCTGTCCCTCGTGCTTTTCAACTTTCTTTAACTTTCACACTGTTGTCATCGTCAACATTTACTCGCAGTTTCGGGGTGCACTGATCATTCTTTTTTTTCCAGACCAAGTACAAGTACACACTTTTGAGTACTCGCCGAGACCGAGTACCAATGTGAGCACAGTACCATTACAGTTCTAAAAATAACTTTGAAAACATGTTTAAGTTTCATTAGATGTTCTTCACTTTCTGACTATAACACATTCAATATACAAGATGACGCTGTTGCTGACATTTTAACATTCAACATTGTGCTTTCATGATACAAACAGAGCAGAGTTAGCAGTGGTGGTGTTATTATTTAACTGTTTAACCCTGCAATTAGTTTAACAGTTAAATGAAATATTAAAAATAAAAGGCTGAACAAAATCCAGAGGAGCGGCTTGTCACTTAAAGGAGAATAGCGCTGCTTCACCTTAAAGGTCAGCCCACCTTAAGGGCGCCTAAGCCGGATCAGCCCATCACTTTAATCATCAGCTGGCTGACATGCAAGACACGGGAATTTAACTTGGGTCTCCTCACAGGTCCTCAGGAGTTGTTGCCTTTTTTTTTCACCGACAACCAAAACTGTGCACATACGGCACTGCTACTGTAGTCTTATACTTTGCTAATTGATCTGAGATGTTCAGACATGAATTCAGAAAAACCATACACAACATCACAAATACATTATCTATTCCATCTAGTGTCCATATTGATTATCCATCACTTCCAATAAGTTTAACCACAAAGTTCAAACAAACAACTGCCACGTCAGGTAAATCAAATTGTTTGCTTTTCCCCCTAATTGGTGACACCTGCGATTACTAGCATGAACTTAAATTGACTGAGGCCAGCTGGCCTTTTATCAAACCACCACCTAATGCTTGTAGGCTTATTACACTTGAACACAAATGAACATCTACATTTACGGCTGTAACGTTACGCATCGTCACAAACACTCTCTCTCTCGATTGGACCTTCACTTAACGTTATGCCGGGCTCGCAACACACTGGAGGAAACCATGACATATTATGCCGGGCAGGCACACAGCTGACAACCTCACAGCTAAACTAGCTGATGCATGGAGACTTACTGGGGAACGCCTGCAGCGACAAATGATGGAGCCACGTTGCCGTAAGTGGCATCAGGTGCGGTTGTATCGGAGTAGTTTAATGTAAGAGGACATGAGCACAGTATTGGACAGAATCCCAATAGTGGTGTTGGCAGATATGGCACTAAACCAATGATCTCACACGTGTGTGCCTGTCCTCTAATCAAGACTAGTGTTCTGTGTGTTAATACAGTATGTGACAAAATAATAATAATTAGTTTGAGGATCAGGTCAATTCCTGGAATTATGTGAAATGGAAGCATCCTGTCGATGCCATCTTCAAGCAAGAAGCTAAATAAATGGAACAGTTTCATTGATGTTGCTTTGGGGCTGATGCATAGACTGTCAATGTCAGTTATTATAAAGACATTGATCTTCATCCAGTTTCCTCTGTGACTTTTTTTGTGCATGAATGTAAAATTAAACAACATTAAGAATCAAGACATGGGTGTGTATAAGCAATAGTTGAAACAAAGGTTGGTAGTAATGCCAGGTGTGTTCATTTGGTTAGGGCCACACCCCTTCTCACATCAATTTGACTGACAAAGTTTAGTTTAATAACAAAACTGTAAATCTCAACCTTATCATGCGTGCCCTTTAGCACCAGTATATCATACACATCACATATCACATTGTTGTTACAGTAACTGACGAAGATAGTCCATTGATTTACTAATCACCAATGCCAAGTTGCCTACATGTACGACCTTCGAAAACAATTGTTCCAATCTCCTGCTATATCACACCAGCTAATGGTGCTCATTTAATTTCAAACTATTTTATTTCCCAACCACATTATACTGTGCACACATTATATAGTTTGGGAAATTATTGTTTTTAGCCAGCTGTGTGGTTGATCTGCTCTCAGATTCTACTGGAGGATATATGTCATATGAAATGTTTTATCACTTTCTCTGTTAGACCGTCTGTTCATGTCTCTCTCCAGCTCCCCCTTTCTCTTTCTGTAACGCTGCTATCAGTTGTATGCCTAGTAGGGAGGGATGAGGGGAATGCTGACTGTCGCTTTTTGCTGCTGAGCAGTGTGAAATAAACAAGGTTGAAAACCTCCTTAAAGCCATCTACCTTCGTAAACGTCTCTTCCTCTTTGTCTGTCTGTCTTGCGCTCCCTTTCTCTGTCTGTCAAGAGATCAAAACAATCTGACATCCGGTTTAAAAGTTCAGCTCCCACAGACGAGAACTTCCGTGGAAGAGCTTATTTTGTATGTTCTTTTAAGCATTTAAAGCCTAAAACCTCTATGGACTTAGAAAATAAAGGCAACCCAGAGGGCCAAGTTCAGGTTACTGAGAAACTCAGCCAAAAATAATCACGCTGCTGCTGCTTTACAGAGAGAGACGAGGGCATGCTTGGACTCATCCTTTTTAAAGTACCTTGAAGGGAAACGGAGAGAGGGAGAAAAGGAGAGGGAAATTAAGAGATAGAGGGGTCGACCTCTGTTTGTAATCCAATCTCATCCTGATTCCAAGCTGTTTGAAGTTCTGACAAGAGAAACATGCTTTGATCACGTGGCCCTAATGAACTGAGAGGATAAAAAGGATCGAGTGGAGTTTTACTTCTGTGCTGCAGCCCTACTTCCACTGATTGTCTGCAAAAATATTGCAGTGTCCTTTTATCTAATAAACAAATATGTAGAAAAGATAGTGTCCTTTGTTGTATTGACATATTGTGCTTCTGTCTATTTCTACAGTTAATGTTGCTTGCTGCTGTGCAAATAAATATCATTCGGTTACATTTTTGTTACAGAATCACCAATATTTACTTGCACGATAAAGACAATGATGCATGGTGAAAAGAGGCATGCCTCACACAGGTTATTTTTTAAAGTAAGGCTATACACAGTGTCCAGTTTATTAGCTAACCCTAGCTAGAACTAATGCAGTCTAGTTTTTGACAAAACGGCATCACAGAGGAACTTAAGGCGAATCTATGAATGTAGGATTTATTGCAAGGCTGCAATTGATGCGTTTTAGATGCGTGTACCTAACTGGTAACTAAGTGTACTGTTGCTCAGGTTAACTGTTGAGCAGCAGGTAGGTCAACAGTGTTTGACTGTATACGGTCAAATGTCCCGTTTGTTCTCAGGGGAAACGCTCACAGATTCACCCCTTGTTGAGCACTTCACTCCTGAACCTCTAACAAGCTATTATGTGTCCTGGATCCTGATTGGACAGTGTGGTGTCACAGTCTCCCTTCTTTTATTGCCAGCCCTCTGTCCTGCCAAAAGCAATGATGTCACCCTTGTTGCCATGGTACACAGTAGGGCAAGCAGGAACATGCTAGAGAGAGAGGGAGAGAAAGAGAGGGGGAGGAGCTGCTGCTGTGTTCGGGAGGCCTTGCTAAAACTAAACATACATAGAGGAACAGTGGAGGAATAGAGCGCACCAGTACAAAGCCTTTTCATTGTGTGTGACTTAATGATATAGTTGTTTTCGGTTTAAACTGGTTTTCACCCAGACTTTCGGACCGCATGCATCCAAAAGTCCCAGTGTTTTCTCCTCCAAAAGAACCCTGTCCACACACTGTAGTGTACAGGAAACTTCCTTTATTTTATCAAATTGTATCACTTTTGTAATATTGTGAAATAAACACTATTTATTTAGAGCCTCAGAAATAGTAACAATTTGAGAAAGAGCAATGTTTAGGAGATGTATTAGTACGTTTGTGCCTTTCGATTATTCATGAATGCCTGTCAAAATTATAAGTCGAGTAATTTGTCGTAGCAGAGTAAGCACAATCATTATAATCATAAAATTGATGCCAGTTTTTTTTCTTTTTTTTCTGCAAAGCTAATGCCTGAAAATAAATCTCCAAAACATAAGCAAGACTAATAGTTTAAAATGAAACAGGAAAAAAACACTTGCATTGCAAGGGAAAAGCTTGGTGTTGTTGAATGAGAGTTATGGAGAAAACTGCACGTAGGAATGGGAGTTTTACTCTGGGCTTTATGTTTTGTTTGGGAAAAGTCAGACAGATACATGAGGTTGAAGCAGTGGAAAGTCCCCGAGCTGAGACAGAGCCAGTGGTAGTTTTCCTGATTCTCTTTTGCTCTTACTCCCACTCACTGACAGCTCTGTAGACCTCCTGTACGAGGACAAGACTGCAGGTTAGCAGAGAGAAATAAATCAAACACCACATTCAAACTTATGCAGAACCCATCCACAACTATTTCTTCCAAAACATTACGAACCAGATTTTTCTCTGCTCATGCCAGAGGTTTGTGCCTCACTTAGCAAACTGTATACGTCAACAACATTCAACATTTGAGCTGGAACACAGCATGCATAGTAACACTGTCATGAAGTAGTGTTTGTGGTCAGTTTGTTTAAAGTGGCAATAAAACAGTTGCCTTCTACTTGAAAATACTATAATTTTGACTAATTACCATACTTTACACCCGTGGCTAAGCACCCTTTTGGAAGTGTAAGCATGCCAGTCGACAGGAACCAGGGTCAGTTCATACTCAGTCATGTTTGAAATGACAGTCTTGCTAACTGATTTCAATTTAACAGGTTTTAGGGATTGTGCTTTCACTTTTTAATATCTTCCTGTACTCTTTGATTTTTTGAATCGAGGTTCAACATCACTAATTACTCTCTCTTTTATCTGTTCTTGTCTCCTCTTCTTCTTCTTCTTAGGTGAAGCAGCTTTGAGGGGGGACCCCAGACTCCAGTCCCTGTCTCTGTCCTCTTCTTCCTCTTCATCCTCCTCTTCATCCTCGTCCTCCTCATCTTCCTCTTCCATCTCCAACCACAGGACAGGTCCTCCTCCCATCAGCCCCACCAAGAGGAAGCAGAGTGGGGACCAGGGGGACAGCGACATGGATGACAACGAGCATGTGGCAAAGATGAGCCGACTGTTTGCCGCACAGCTGTGAGTACAAATACTGAGAAAGGCACTTAGACACTTTCTAATAGAATCCATTATAGGCATGGGTGATATGACGAGATTCTCAAGTGTCCACAATAACAGAACGTAATCCATTATGCCATGCCTGCGGTTCATTTTGCAACATAACCGTACAACAGTAACAACATGCTAGCATAGGTCTGATTTTGATTAATTGTGGTTATATAAATGAAATTGATGGTGCCGTTAGATTGCTGGAAAGATATCTGCTTTCCTTCTCGATTCTTTGGTTTTAAACCAAAGGAAAAAGGAGAGCCAGAAAAGTTAACACGGTTATTTATAGGCTGTGCAATACAAGTTGACTCTAAAGATGATAACGCCCCAAATCTCCGCTCCAATTTTAAAACTCGCCATCCAACTAAAAACTCAAGTCTGCCACTGGCTACGTCCCCAACGAGCAGCCGGACCAAAACTCCCATCACGATGAGCAATCATCTCTCAATCATTGAGGCTTTTACACAGGCAACTAAATATAAATGTGACGGTCAACGGTTGTGAGGCTGTACGAGAGTCACTACCTGCTTATTGATCTCCTTCAAACTACTATAATTATTCAAGTTTCTCACCAAAACTACATTTTACAAGATTAAATTCGTACACATCATGACAACGTTATAATTTACCTTCGTCCAATAGTGTTTTTCTACTGAACGAACGCACCATAATGTAACTAAATACAAACAGCTTTTAGCTGTTGTTGCCAACGTATCTAGCACTACTGCACATTTGAACACAGATTGAAGCATTATAAGTGATTATAAGATATTTTTTACTTGATATAGACTGATAATTTTTTTTCACACTACAATGATTAAACTGTAAATAATCCATTGCTCGCATGACTCCCTGACCCAATATACAAAATGCCCCCATTCTTCTTCTTTTGGTCTCAAGACAGCGCGCACACACGCGTGTTCAGTGAGTTGCGCGAGAGGCGATCTTACTGAACAGACGAACGTGTCTTGCGACAGTGCAGGAAGGAAGACACCATAGATATCGTAGCATCCTCAGGGCTTACGTTTTTGAAACCGTCGACATCCTTAATCACTGCACCTTTTCTCTTTTCTGTCTCACACACACACACACACACACACACACACACACACACACACACACACACACACACACACACACACACACACACACACACACACACACACACACACAGAGACACACTATGTGGCCATTGAAGAGGCCACCTTGCTGCCTAGAAGCTACATATACACCACCACCGTCGGGTATGCCAGGGTTTCTCTTGGCCATGTGTTTTGCGGGCTCCTTGCTTGTTGAAGCTCTGCACAGACAGACAGGCTTTCTCAGAAGTCCCAGTTTGGACTCCAGGGTGCTATGCCAGGTTTAGCTGGCTGCACAGTGTTCTTCTTATAGCCACAGGTCTCTGGAAGCTTGGAAACAGGGACTGCACAACAGAAAGATTACTCGCATCTATAACGTTCCCACATTCCCACTTCCAGAGATTCCAGAGATTCTGGAGCACTTATTGGCTGTGAAGGACACACACACACACACACACACACACACATACACACACACACACACACACACACACACACACACACACACACACACACACACACACACACACTTTTTCTCAGCCATAGCTATTGCTATTTATTTTGGAGGCAGGCAAGGAGATGTTAGGTGGAGCGGTGTTTCTTTTCTTTTCATTCTATTAGCATTCTATTATATCCGCTGTTATTGTTGGGAGTAATCATTTTTTCTATGTACATGTATCATTTCTGTCATATGGATTGAGTAAATTGTAATTTGATTATGTTATTTATTCTGTACACAACATGTAATGCTTTCCTGTCTAGCATGTGGGAGGAATCCCTCCTCTATTGCTCTCCTTGAGGTTTATTCCTCTTTTTTTCTTCTTCTGTTCATATTTTTTGGGGGATCTTTTCCTTACCCGATTGGAGAGTCCAAGGCCAGATGATGTCATATGTTTTACAGATTAGAGCTCTCTGAGACTAATTTGTGAGTTGTGATATTAGGCTTCTAGAAATAAAATGTAATTGAACTGTTTTGTTTTTTGTACACTTGTTTCACACAGTTATGTTTGTCAGTCAACATGGCTGTGAAATGACACAATGGTACACAGTAGATGATATGCTGGATTTACTTGAAATCCTGGATTAAGAGCAGAGCACAGTTACTGGCAGTGTATTATGTGGTTAAGCATGTGCAAACACACAGTGCACAGTGCATACTGTCATTTGTTTGCACTTGCACAAACTCCTGCTGCACATTAAGCAAATAGTTTAATTGAAATCACTGTTGAAAACTAAATTCTTCTAAGGAACAAACACTTAACACGTGTAGATTTTATAGGTAACTTTTAAAGAAAAAGTTTGCAGCTGCAGTCAGATTGTATTCATATAGAAAAACAAGGAATTGCAATCTCAAACCGGAGTCTTAGCAAATGATCAAAAATAATCACAAAATAACCTGTACGTTTCAGTTCAGCATGTTCCAAACACATCCCAAAGCAGCTAAATACACGCTGTTACCTGGTGACTCTGGCTTAAGTTATTGCAAGCGTTCTATATGTTCACCTGAGTCACAGCCGTGTTTGTCTTTGGCGCAGTTTTTTTACAGATAGGAAATCTATGACTTTTGAATCAAGTCTTCTTGTGGCACAGGGGGAAGGGTCTTAGTTCCTTCATCATGTGACCATCTGGGCTCACATAACTAAGGATTAGCTTGTGTGTCTTGACATTTGTGCAGAGTCATCTTGTTTTCTGTTATGGATGTATCAGTGGTGGGAGAATTAACATTATTCTCTTTAACCAGGCAGTAAATCGATCTGACCACTTGGTGTTTTATTCTGTTGTCTCAGTTGTTTTTCACTCACTGTGAGAGATTTTTTCTGCACAATGCGGTTAACTTCTGCTCCCATTGATAAGCAAAAGCTCCTACTCGTGTGTCATGAGTTGGATTTTATTTTGTAAGTTGGGCTGCCAAAGTACAATGGGACTTATTGTCATATCAGTTTTCGGTTGGTGTCGTAACTCCTCGCCACAGCTTCTAAATGCAACCATTTTGTGGAGTTAAACTTAGGTTCTGTAAAAGTAAATTGATCTCGAAACTCTGATGTTTACGAATTCTCAAACTGCTTATTGTACCATGATACTTTCCTAGAAGTAACACATAATAAACCCTAATCTCTTTATTTAATCTTCACCGTAATTATGACCTTGGAGTGATTTGACTCTAGGGATTGTTCGTTAATTTCTACCCATGAAAAGTCAATTGCTAGTTGGCAACTTGAATTTAAATCCAGTGCCTTCATCAAGATATCATTTTTAAAAACCCATTTCCCTTCGGCCATGCAAGAGGTATCTTTATTTTTAGTCATTTAATTTGAGGTTTCTCTGAGGGCATTCTCTCCCTGGTTAAGGTAAGAGCGAAGCGACTTATTGACATCTGCAGTAAGTCAGGCTCTGACAAGTTTTCCTCCTTGTTTGAAATAGTGATTACATGAAAGTGGAAAATGATCGGTTGGTGTGACAAAAAAGTCCAGCTTAAAATAGCATCTATAGAAAACATTGAACATTTGAAAATGATGGACTTGAAAGAAGCTAGACAACAAGAACATGAACACTGCAAACCCTCCACATTAAAATGTCCAGAGATGGTTATCTGACACCATTCTAGCTGTTGGATTTTGTGTAGCTTGTTTTTTGTCTGCACTGATTGCTCTTCTCATTGTTGCCTATTCCTGCATGTTTAGGAGCTTTTGTGTTCATTCAGTAGAACAAAAAAACGTTCTTATTTTCTTAAACATTTGTTATGCTTTAATGGCAGCCTTCATGTGTGCTGACTTCATCAGTTGATAATTGTTTTTAATTTTGTTGTCAAGCTGCTTGTAGTTTTTGTGTGTGTGTAAGTTCAGTCATATTTTGAGTGAGTAAACACAGACAGACACCTGACACCTTAGACTTGAGGTGGGGCTACACAGGAGGAAGCTCAGGTTTCTTTTGTTGTCCAATCACAACAAAATGAAGTCAGGGGGAGGCACAGGCTGGGGTGAGAGAAAATAACTTTCTGAACCAACTCCATCTTTATTTTTCTGTGAGGCAGTATTAACATGATACATTTTTTCTTTTGTCAACAGCCTGTGCATTTAACAATGTGGTTGTGAGTGTATTTTCTCAGCCGTCTTAGTGTTTTAATAGTGAAGTCACGATTGCGTTACAGAAAAGTTTATGGCATGGTACATTCTGCATATAAAAGTCACTGGCAGACCTTCTGGCAGGCTGATCTGTGGCTGTGATCTCTCTGTGCTGACTCTGCATGTGTTTGTGCAGGTATGCACATGTGTCGTCCTGTGAACTGTCCATACATGCATGTGTGCTCGTCCGTCTGTGATCATCTGTGTGTGTGTGTGTGTGTGTGTGTGTGTGTGTGTGTGTGTGTGTGTGTGTGTGTGTGTGTGTGTGTGTGTGTGTGTGTGTGTGTGTGTGTGTGTGTGTGGGGTGAGAGGGCTCCTTGTCAGGCAGCAGGGGCTACTTTCTCATTTTTTCTGAGGAGTAGGAGGAGTCTCGAACAAAGAAGCCTTATCCTGTCCACTGGAGCCTGCGGGCTGGAATCTTGCTGCTGCCTGCTCGCCTACCCGCCACTCTGCAGTTGTAGACCCGCCAGTATAAGAGTCCTCTTGCTCAGCTGTTTCATTCCTCCTTAAGAATAAGAGCCAGTCACAGAGCAAGGTTTAGGACTTTAATTGGGGAATATAACTGCAGGGAAGTGTGTTTCCAGCATCCTCGTTACATGTGACTCAGTGGGTACTGGGTTTGTTGATTTCCTCAGGGAAGTATATCAAAATTAAGAATTTATTGTAACCATATTGAACAGTGTTGTTTTTTCAGTATTGTGAATTGTTTTGTTTAAATTACCAGTAGCACATACTAACTGACCCTTTACTGAATCCCGCCCCTTGAATGTTGGCCAATTATAGTGTAGCATCGGCTGCCTCTGACCTGGGTCCAACAACTATATGGCTGAGCTCCATAGACTCATGCAATCGCTTCATATTTCTTAATTTTCTGCTTCGTTTTGGAAATAGTTAAACATTGTGCCTGGTGTACGGGTAATAGTGATACTTACACAGATGTTGGAAGGAGATATACATTCCTGAAATGTTAAGTTTCTGTGTAGCAAACATTAGCAGGAGCTAACATTAGCAGGGTATGTTAGCACATTATTAACTCACAATTAACTAATTAGCACTTCAATGCTAGATACTCAAGCTAAACTAAATGTATATACATGCTGCTTTTGCTTTTTAATAGTGAATATTGATAAAAGCTAAATTCAATTTAGTTAGTTTGCTGCAGTACGTACTGTAGCACACGGAAACTGCAGCTGCTTTCTCCTGGGAACCTTCCCATTAGTCTATGGGAACTCTCAAGGAAGTTTTCCCATAGACTAAATGGGGAAAAAAAATCAGAGGTGGAGTTGGTGTTGTTGTGTGTGTGTGTGTGTGTGTGTGTGTGTGTGTGTGTGTGTGTGTGTGTGTGTGTGTGTGTGTGTGTGTGTGTGTGTGTGTGACCAAGCCAGGTTAAGTCATTGTTACTTATTTGACATGGCACTGAACTATTTGTGTTGTGTGTGAGCATTAGAAAAAAGGAGGGAAAGCATGTGTGTTTTTCTTCTTCTATGCGATCTCTTGTTGTTTCCTTTGCCACCTTGTTGTAGTTGTTCCCACAGCCGATCTATCCCAGCTTTGATAACATACGATTTTCTTCAGTTCTCTTTCTCAGCAGTCTGTCAAACTGTCAAATATGTGCTTGATTTCTATTAGTATTTATGCATGATAAATGACAATGATGCAAAGTTTATCTTACTTTCTTTAGGTATTAAGTGTAATACATGATTTAACATTAAGTCTATGTCATGTTTTATTTTTGCATGTTTTATGTCGAGGATAATTAATGGTCTCTAAATTACATCAGTTAAGGTGTATTTCCTTTGGGTTTTGCCTTTTCTATTTTAAAGGATACAAATATCATTGCTGACTTATGGATAGTCCTGCTGCTAAAACGTGGACTGAGCAGAGTAAAAAGTGTTGAGATGTTTGTATACTTTATATACATAGCCTGGGTACGCCCTGTGGCTCACTTTCTGAGTGAGTGTGTGTGTGTGTGTGTCAACTTTGTGGGTTTGTACAGACCTCGCAGAGCTTGGGCCTGGTTGTAACCTGTGGTTGAGCCTTCATCCTCCTCTAGTTTTTTTTTCTTTTTGGTCGTCGTCTCCTCTCTACGCCCTGATTCTTCCCAGATGTTTCCTGTGTGTATCTCTCTCTCTCTCTCTCTCTCTCTCTCTCTCTCTCTCTCTCTCTCTCTCGCGCTCTTTCTCTCTTTTTTTCTCTGTTCTCGCTCTTTATTTATTTCTTAAAGGAGTAGGATATGAACCTCTGCCCAACCAAAGATTTATTGTGAGGTTTTGTCTGAAGACTTTAGAACACAATTGTGAGAAAAGGCGTAGAACTTGTATAGCTCATTTGCCTCAAAGTAGAATATAGCTTACTCACTAAATTGGCAGAACAGCTAAACCTGGAATACTAAACCATATTTTTAAAGTCTTCAATTCTTATGTTTATATTTGTTTAACTGAGTTTCCATTGTGGCATTCCAATTAGGCACGTTGGCTTCTACAAAGCTGTGAGAAAAAATTACAAGTTTTCCGATCTTACAGGAATACAATTTAAGTCATTAAAACGCATGATCACAGTCATGATCTTTAACTTGAGGTTGACTTGAAGACAGGGTGTCGTGTGAATGGTTTCTTAAAAGGCTGTACTAAATGACAGATCTGAATGAGGTAATATTGTTCAGGGTATATGACTATATCATTCATGTGTTGAGGTCTGGACTCTGGGTTTTTAAATGAAGGGATCTTCCAGTCAATGCCCACCACAGTGACTGACAACAACTAATGCCAGGCTACACATAACACAGCCTTTAGTAAAGTAGAATCACATAGATATCTACTCTCTACTTCATGTGTGTGAAGATGTCCATTCTGATGCCAGTCACACGGTTCTCGTTTAAAAAAACTAACCAATATCAATTAGCTTTGTTTTTATAATTGAGTGATTTTTCTCACATCTATACATACACTATTAGATCTGAGCTTCTTTCTGTCTGCCCCACTTCTGTTCAAGCCTTTGCTCGGCTGTGTGTTAACTCCAAGCTGGTGATAATAATGACGAGTAAACCTTTATTGTGAAATTAGATTAAGCCGTGTCTCATGTCTCCACTCCTCCTGGGTTAGGTTTTTTTGAATTCACTTTATCCCCCCCTTAGCTCTTGGAGGTACAATGTCCCAGAGTCCTCTACTTTTCAAAGTTCTCTCCATCTCTTCCCCATTTTCGCTCTCATCCTCTCCTCTAGCCCGAGACATGGCCACCCTCTCTCTCTCTTCAGCTCTTGCCCTTGTCACCACCTCCCATACCCGTGTCTTATGTGTAGCTCTCACCCTCCACCTTTTTCATCCTCTCCCTCACTCCCCAGCTGTGATCCTAACGATAATTGAGAGGTGAGTCAGAGAAACAAAGACACAGGGTATGTTTTGAATGTCTGATCCCTGGCATGAAATGCGGTCCCGGTTTTGGTGGGCAATCAGGCGAGGGGAAGGCGGGGGTGGCAGTGGATTCGACAGCTACGCCATTCATTGGTCGGATTTGTTGATCCCGTTCACTGGCTCCTGCAAAGGCCCCTCTTGTGTGAGGATGTGGCATGCCTGCTCTTTGGCAATGATTAAAGTTTGGAACAACTTCCATAACCTAACTCAAGACCCAGCTGCTGGGAGGGTATGAGAGGGAGGGGGGTACTTTATTATCTGCTTGCCTCTCAGCTAATCTGCAGCTGATTGTTTATATTTGAATACAACCAAGTTAAACAGGAGGACTTTGGTTTGGATAATTTTATTAAATATATTCATTATTATGACCTGATTTGATGTGATTAATTCCACGATGCAGTTACTTTTTGACTATTTGATCAATAATGGGAACTATGGGAAAACACAAAAGCTTGTTGGTGAGCTGTCGTCCAGGGTTTATAAAACACTGCCAAGTCTCTCCCTCTTTAACCCTCAGGAAGTTTGCCGCCGATTGTAAGAGAAAAAGAGAGAGAAAGAAAGAAAGAAAAAAGAAAGGGGGGGTTCTGCTAATGTAAGCTCTCGGCACAAACGAAGGAAACTACTGACCTCACTCTTTCTTATAGTAGAGGTCCGGACCATTCACATGCAGCTCCCCCTTCCCCACCTCTCCTCAGCTCTTCCTCTCTCCCGCTCTGTATTCTGTAGAGACTATTTATTTGAGCAGGACGCTGCTGTGGGTTCCAGATGCTTGACCCAGCAGTCAGGTTGCCTGGTCACATGGATTTACAACTGTTTGCCTGAACTTGTTGTTTTGCAACCAAACAAAACCTTCGAGGCCCGCTTTGACTTTTTCAATCTCGGGTCTGTTTTGTATTCTCATTCAGACCTTTTCCTGGAGTAATGCCTCCCTGTGTCTGGTGAAGAATAAAGGAGAAAGACATTTCATGTTTCAGTGCAGCTTATACTACATACCTTTTTCCCCAACTGAGGCTTCTGTGTCTAATAGTGTGTTTTTCAGTGTAGGAAGGGGGAAGTCAGGGAGTATGTATTCATTTGTAATGTGTCTATGCATGTGGCTATGAAGTTGAAGAGATAGCAAGAGAAGAGTACAGTAAATCTTGCTCCCTCTAACTGGGCCTCAAATTGTAGGAGGAGACTGGAGCTGCACTAAGGCTGTAATATACAGTTGAACACACACACACACACACACACACACACACACACACACACACACACACACACACACACAGACCACATTTGACGCACTGTGCAAAATAATTGCTCCCTGTTAAACTGCAAGCAAGTGTGCACAGTATCAAGCACTGCCACTTCAGTACATACTGTATTAAATATTTCAAGTCATTATAATCAGAGCTGAAAGAAAAAGAAAAGAGCGAAAACTCTGTGTTGTGTCAAACTGTCGTTACTTTAGTCTCTTATCCTTATCACTGTTTTTTCAATGATTAAAATATGAGCTCACGGTTTGTAGAGAACAGAGGGGTTTCGTTGTGGTGAGAACTACTTCTCTTTCATATGGAAAGTGTGTGGCCAGCTCACCTTCTTTCACCTTCAGGATTCAGTCCATGCTTGTGAGTATGGACTGTGTTGTGAAGCAGAAGAGTAAAAGGAATACAAGGACAGATGTCTACTTTTAGCAGATTAATTCAAGTGTTGAGATGCAGTTAGAGATAACTATACTGCATTAGCCCTGAAGGATTTTCCATGTTTTCATCAGACAGCACTGAGTGCAGCTGGCTTCAGGCTCACTGCAGAGATAAAGTTGATTTGCTGCACTGAGGAAACCACTTTTAGAGCTGTGTGCCTGTTTGCCCCTCTGTGCAGGGATAAGTTTGGAGTCCATCCATGTTGGATGAAGTTGGGAAAGTGTTCCTTCCTTGGCTTAACAGCAAAATGGGAGTGTGTGTGCATGTGTGTGACTTATCATGTGTGAGGTTAGTATTAATAGCTTCTGCTGGTCCTGTAATGTTTGACACAGAGCTCCATTTACAATTGCTCTTTTGTTTATCTTCCCCCGTCTCTCTCTCTCTGCGCCCCTCTTTATCTCTCTGTCTGAATATGTCTCCCCACTGCTCATCCATTTTCTATCCCGACACTCCAGCTTGGGTTTTTGATAACTTTGGATCCGGTGCCATGTAATCCATGTAGTAAAGATCAATGTGCTAAACATTGGGATAGTAATATAGCTAAATAGCAAATATGTTATCTATTCAGAGAATGACACACAATGATATATGATACACAATGATAACAAATAAATACACAACCCAATGTGCAGGTTAAATGAATGTGGCTCTCCCTAATCTTTACCTTTCTTCCCTCTGTTCCCCAGGAAGCCTAATGGAGACTACCGCAGCTCCCTCATCTCTAAGGACCGGAGCCGGAGCCCAATCGAGCGTGTGGTGGTGCCCACTCTGGGAGTCCATGGCAACCACCTGTACAGCCACGCCCACCACCACCATCACCACCTTGCCAGCTTAGCTGGCATGGACCAGCCACTGGCGCTCACCAAAAACAGCATGGTGGAATCTGCACGCAGCAGCACAGCAGCTATGGCCACAGTGCCGCATACTGTCAGCGCCGTGGAACGCCAGCAGGTAACCTGCGCTTCCTGTATCATTTTGTTCGAGCACCAAATACATTAAAAAAAACAACCTTGTTATGTCCCCTCATGATGGCACCAATGGGCTAAAGTAAAAATGTTCTATTTGGTTTGTTGGCCGAAACTGTTCTTAAACCCTCGTGGTCAATAAATCCCTCTCTCTCTCCCTCAAGCTTCAAAGCCCCCTTTAGTCTGTCTTTCTATACATACATATGCCTCACCTTTTAAAGTGCTATGCTCTTTTTAGTCCCTCTTCTTAGACCCACTCTTGACAGAATTGTTTTTGTTGTTTTGGTGATTCCTAAATCACAAATTTGTGTTTCAGAATCGTCCTTCAGTGATCACATGCGCCCCAGCCAACAACCGCAACTGCAACCTGTCTCACTGTCCAGTCTCCCACAACGGCTGTACAAGCCTCGCTAACAACTACAGGAGAATCAACAGTGAGTGCACACATGCAAGTGCATCATTTTTACATACAGACAGACACATGCCATCATAGTTTTTTATATTATAGCACATTTGCTTTTTTTCAGAACGTTTATGCTAGCAGGAGCAGTGATGGATGAACATAACTCAGTAATTAATTTATACCAAATTGTTACCAAGTAACCTTCACTGGGCACAACCCCTAAAAGTGGATATAATTTTGGAAAAATGAGTTTCCCATACAGTGCAGTTTGTGGGAAAGCTCTCTGAGTGCAAATCACTCTCCAGAGAAAACACAACCGCTCATACTCTCCACATTAAGACTGACTTATATAACTGGTGTTGCTAAAACAAATCATCCACGTTTTCTGTCAGTGAGTCTTTACTACCTTGTCTGTTATCTCTGTTCTGTAAAAGTCCCTCGAGGCCCCAGCCAAACACATGTCTGTTTTATTCAGCCTGCCTGTGAGTGTTGGTCATGTTTTCTGCGGGTTGATAACTCAACTGTGGCCATTTTTTATGATCCCAGTGAAATCCCTATGATCTCATTGAGGTTAACAGTGAAATTTAAAACGATGATTTAATATAAAACTGAACTGAGAAAGTGAAGTAGATGTCAGAGTTAGTATTTTTCCATTGACCTGCACATTGGAAAATGCACATTTCCAATGTTTAAACTGATGCTAGGCAATAAATTACCCGCTGGACTTTATATAAGTTTGTTTTAGAGATGTTTCAGTTTTTTATTATGGGAAATAAAAACTCTCTCTGTTGCCTTCTCCTATCCTCCCTGTTCTAGCCAATACAGCCTGTGACCCAGTGATTGAGGAGCATTTCCGCCGCAGTCTTGGGAAGAACTACAAGGAGCCCGAGCCCACCGCCACCAACTCCGTGTCCATCACTGGCTCGGTGGACGACCACTTTGCCAAGGCACTGGGCGAGACCTGGCTGCAGATTAAAAACAAGGGCAGCCCCTCGTCATCGGGCAGCAGCCCAAACTCCTCCCCTAACAGTCACATGGTCAATCACAACCACTCCCCTTCTGTGGTCTCCTGAAGGAAGAAGGGTTTAAGAGGGAATTGACCCTCTTTCCCTCGCCCTCCCAATCATCCCGGCTCTAACACCCACGCCCTCGTCACTTTGGTCTATCACCAGCATCCCAGAGGGAATGCCTGCATGCTGGTCTGCTAAAAACATGTAAAACCCTCAAAGCCTGTACTCTCTCTCTCTCTCTCTCTCTCTCTCTCTTTCTCTCTCTCTCTCTCTCTCTCTCTCTCTCTGTGCACTCATAGAGGATCAACGAAGCAATAACACCATGGTCGCTTCCCCCCTTCTGTCCTCTGGTATGGTAATACCAGACAATAATCAGTCATGAGTGATGAGGGTTCGACTTTTGAGACTCGACTGGAGCATCAAGCTGCTCCTTCCAATAATTCATCATCCCTGCATGTCAAGCTCGGAGCTGAGCAACGTGTCTATAGTTATATGTACATAAAGAGAGAGAGGAAAGGTGGAATTTTAATTATTAATTTTCTTTTTTTTTTTTCGTTTGTTTCTTTAACAGTAGGTTTGTGTACTGCTTTTGCGTTATGAGATGTCCGATATTTGAAAGAACCGATAAGTGAGAAACACTTTGGAGAAAATAATCACAAACCACCTGACTGTGCTACCAAAGAAACCTCAGACACAGATGTTTATCACTGCCCGCCTCAAAAACAAAACAACGAAAAACCATCTTGCAATCTCCTCCTGTTTATTTAATCTACCGTTCATTCTGTCACCGTCCTTCCTTCTCTCTCGTGTATGTGTGCTGGTGGTTTTATTACTGTATGTGTATACCTAGGTGATCGGCTTGGTGTGATTTGCACTGCTGTCGTAGAGGTTAAAAGGTGGTAAGTCAACATTGTAATCTGGCACTGCATACACTGGGACTGATGCAGCTAAATTCTGACACAGTCTGGTATAATCCATCTTTTGTTGGAACTTCTATTTGATCCCATTAACTCTTACGTAAAATACACCAGGGTGTAATCCCACACAGGCCCTGTCAGAAAATTACAAGCTACATTACTATGCATTTAAAAAAAATGGAAAATTCATACCAGTATTCCTGGGCAGTACAAACATTTTTTTAGATGTGTTAAGTAATCCTGATTCGGATGCCATTTGTTCCAGTATACAGTGGATTTCACATCGCTGCATGTTGATGACTGCAGCTGTGAACCACAAACAAACACGAAGGTTGTTTGCTCTGCCACCATTGGCCTGCCACTGTCTAAACTACGTAAATAGTGCCAAAATGTTGCATTTCATTTGACAAGCACAGTCAGGTTATCAAATCAGCCAACTGTGGTGTCGATAGACATCAGAGCCATTATGAGAAGAGCTCCGCGCTGAAAACACAGCTGCACGACCTGCAGTGTGTTGCTGAACAATGTGCTTTGATGTCTTTCACAGGATTAACTGCTGACAGTGATGAGAAGAGAGATGACGCTGCATGTCACTTTGTGGTTGAAAAAAAAAAAGAAAAAAGTCTGGTTTCTCGACCGGGGGGGGAGAAGATCATTCAGATCTCTTCCTGTGTCTCTTTGAACACGGGTGTTGTAATTATATTTGGCTTACACCCAGCCGACCCCTCCCTCTCCTACACACTGTGGTTTGGTAGATTTCTCTATAAGGTTGAAGGTAAACTAATGCTTTTACAGATGCATGTTTTTTGTGTGTTTTTTTTTAATAGCTGGTATCTATTAATGTTTTTTAAGCAGCATTTCAATCTTAACTACTATAAGCCTTTTTCCATTTGGACGTTAGTTGTTACTTTTTTCGTTGTCAGTAACGGACATAGACACTATACACTCACTGCTGGGTCAGTTGTACTCCATATTATTATTGTTATTATTACAACTTTGTATTTTTGTTTTCCATTAATATCAGTATGGTAACAAACATCTATAGTGGGACGGCCTCCGGACAGGCTCTGTTTAACAGTGAGAGCTGTGTTTCTGATGTAAGCGATGAGCAGCAGAGCAGTGGAGACGCAGCCCGTCAAGGTTTTCTTAAGATGTTGATCCATCGGTGGTACAGGATGCTACAACCTTCAGCAGGGCCGAGCTGAGACATCAACTTGGCAAAAAGTAGTCGACAGGCCCTTGTTTTCTTTTAAAGCATCCCAAGTGGTCTTTATTCTTCTGAGTCTAAGCTCAAATACCCATATTGGTACCAGACCAATACGTATGCCATGATGCTTTTGAGAAACAAGGTGTTGTTCATGGTCAGAGCTCGTGATGGCGGCTCCTAAACAGCTTGCTGATGTTTCGGAGATGATGGCAAGCAAAACTCTTGCTGATAATTAAGGGTTATCTGAATTTCTGGTGTGATGTCAGAGCCCCCTCGACCTTCATCAGTTGACTTTTTGTGTCCTGACTTTGGTGTCCAGATATTCAATGCTTTCTTTTCTGAACAACATTGTATTGTTGCTGCAGTTAAGCTTGACTGCTACAGTCTGAGAAAATGTATTTTACTGGTGGCATACATTCCTCCTCTAGGGAACTTTGTACAGGCCTCAGACATGCTCAGTATCTCCATGTCAACAGACGGCACCCATAACCAGTCAGGGACAACTGTCCCAGAGTTTTGGGGTCTTTCAGGAATTACGATGTGTCCCTTTTTGCTTTTCTTTGCTTCAAGCAAATTGGCCATAAATTCATACCATATGATTAAGGAAAAAAAACTTGTATGCTATAAATACTTACATTTTTTAGGACATTTGAAGCATAGAATTGAGAGACCTGGGGCTGGGCAGTGATGAGTCATTCTCTATCAAAAGTACTGACTCATTTAATGTCTGAGCTGAGTTCAAAAGGCGAAAAGGTTCATATTTAGTTTGTGAAGGATGTACTCACACCTGATGAAAATGACCTAAACCAGAGTTCTTTAAACGGAATGCAGTGTCAGTGTTCTAGAATGTCCACACATTCCATCCTCAACTGAACAGATGTGACAGAACCAGAACTGACTGTGAAAGTTCTAGACTTTTCAGATACACAAGCGTTTTCAATCAACTGCCAGTGAATTAATTCCCAGGACAAATAAGTACTCTCAGTTTAAATGTGTTTCCGTAAAAAAAGGTTCAGAGTGGTTTGAATAGTGATTTTCAGCTGGCAGGTAAGGGTGAGCAAAGCTTCAGGAGCTGAGCTTCTGGAAGCTAGGCCTAAGTTGGGAGACTTTGAGCTGAAAGTCTATTGGCAGTGGCCCCACCCACCCCCTCTCAGATTCAGTTGACGTTGATTAAGTTTGATGTAATAAGCGACATGCTAGAATCCACGAGGGAAAAGGGCTCAGTGTCCAGAGGATTTTGTTATTCTATTATTATTCTTTCTCATTATCATTTCACTACCACCCTGTAGGTAGGCGGCTCTCTTTCTGCTTTGGCAAACACTCCCTACACCCTGTAGGGAAATCACTTAAAATAAAAAAAATACTTTTTTTATAATAAGTAACTATAAGACCATCATTACGCTGTGCGTAACGAATGTACAGAGACAAAAATCGTAGGTATTTTTTGAGGAACAATTAATTTGTTAATGATATGTAGCTATTTAATTGTTGTTTTTCCCTGTCCTTTTATTGTAATCAATGCATTTCTTTTCTTTTTTTTGTGAAAAAAGTTGATCTTTTTTGTTTATAGAGTTTGTCTTGTCAGAGTAAAGGTTCAAGTGCAGGAACACAGTAAACGTATGAAACCACAATAAGCCACTGGTATGGTGGCGACAATCGCTACTTCCATTGGTCCCCAGTGTTCTGCAATAATTTAACTCTTCTTCGATCGCGCCGCTTCTGAGACGTCTGAACAAAGGAGGTTGTCCTCTCAGAGACCTCTTGAGCAAGTAGCAAGTTTTGCATTACTGGAACAAAATAATGTTGCCACTAGCCCAGTGAGTCCTGCCAGCCTTTCCCAGATCATTTCCATTTAACTATTACAAATAGAATAACAATCAACATTAGTCATGGGCTAGCAGGCAGGTGAACTTTCCACCACTGCTTGTATCGACATTCTTGGTTTTGAAGGTCTTTTGATGACTCTTCTTGGTCTCCAGATGGGAACTGAACTAATTAGTCACACCATCAGGCCATTTGAGAACAGCACTAAAGCTAAACGGATAAAAACCCCACAGCATTTTTCGTAAAAATGTTTGTGCCGAAGTTCATCTGCTTCATCTCCGTTATCAGCCAGTGAGGAAGAGGTCTCGGCAGTAAATGAGCTTTGTGTCGTCACCCTTGCATCTGATGTAGCTTTTCCCATCTGTGCATCTGTAATCGAGTAAATACCATGAAACTTGTGCAGATAAATCAAAGAGGAGTTGGTCTTTACTCTGACTGCATCTCATTTTCCAGGTGCTTTTTGAAGTGGAAGTAGCATGTACTTAGTGGTAGTAATACTCTGAACTGTAAAAAAATTAAAGATGAAAAAAAAGATGTATCAAAACAGTCAATTTGTGGCTCTGTGTCTCCTACTAAAAAGGTTTTGGCAGGCCACCTTTTTTGTACGTAAAGTAGCCTTGATGAACAATAAAGTGCTTTTAAACCACTGTGACTGTGTGGCCTCTCACTGTGTTGGTGTGTTGTGGTGAAGACAGATGCAGGAACGGGTGGACGGGCTTTGGAAAGATGCAGCGACATCGAGTGTATGAAAGGATGTGCTGGATTCTGAATTCCACATGAATCACTATATTAACAGCAAAATAAAGATCACAGATGAAAACAGAATTAATAAAGCAACATTTTATTCCAATCTTTGGTTAAATACTTACAGAAGAGCAAAAGTGTGACCAAAACAGCAGTCAGAATTAAGAAAGCCAAGTCAAAATCTATTTGATCTCTGGAGTTAAAGTCTGTATTCTGGAGTTTATTTTTGGAAGGATGTATTTCTCCCTAAATTCTAACTTCAATCTCAAATCCTTTAATCTCAGATCGCTATTTTTTCACACTGCATTTATAGTCTTCCATAAATATCCAAGCAGCTGTTGAAATGTACATTTCATCACACTGAACATATTGTACAAGTTACGAGTTCAGACACAAAGCACAGGGGAGAGTAAGAAAAGTAACATGACAAACAAGTGCATGCTTCAACACAAACAAACCAAACAACCCTTCTTTGTTCATGGGCTCTTTTAGATCACACTGTGCAGTTGTTGGTTCCAGGCCGTCTACAGCAACACTAAATCATTTCCATATCAGAAGCCACAGTTGCACAGTAACGTCTGTGCGCATCACAGTCGCCAGTAAACAGAAAGGGAGATAGATGGATGGATTCGCTGAGTTGACGACTGTGTTTTTGTAATTTCATAATTCATCTGCAGTAAACTGAATGAGCGAGCAGATGTAGTTCGTCAACGTCGCGCCAAAGGACTCAGCAAACCCATTACATGTGTTGATGGAGGGACTGTGGGAGGGATTGAACCTGTGACCATTCAGTGAGGCTTTTCCAGACAAGAATCCAGTGTTTTGTTATGTTTTGTCTTATGGAATTGAATTGACGAACAATGAGTGAATGTGACCGATTACACACATGAGGTAATAGAAACAGGTACATTATCCATTAAAAACGACAGTTTCAGACGCACAATGTGGAAAATTGAATTTGTTCAATCTCTGATCTCATGTCTAACGTAACTGTGAAAAACGGAAACTGAATAGTTTAGTAGCAAAATAAATCAGATTATTTCGCTGTTTGTTATTTGACCTTGTTACTGCTCTATTCTGGAGACTTTTCTGAAGACGTGTTTGTGATGCGGTTGGTTCTGATTACTTGAGCTGTATGTGTGTGTCTACTGCACTCATCTGATACAAATGTGCGCTTCCTTAAAAAACAAACCAGACAGAAACGGAAGGATTATTGGAGAGCTCAGTCCTTCAGCGGCTGCGGGTTTGTTCCTCCAGTCCTTCAGATGCTCTCGTCATCGCTCATATCCCAAATCTAATGAGAAAAAGACACAACAGAGAAAGAAACAATTAACTCGGAGGTCATTATTTTGTCTACCAAACAAAGACTAAATAATCTTAGCTCAAGGTCCAGTTACTATTTTGGGGGATTTTCCTCAGTGAGTTGCTGGTGGACCTTAAGGTGCCCTGTGTGAATGTAAACTAACAAAAGTTATTCAGTGTTTCTCACCACAACACATGAACGTGTCCTTGAGCTCTAACAAACATGTTGAGAGGATTTCCTTCTCCCATAAAACATCTGCTAAATCAATTTATTAAATACTTTAAAACATGTTTTCTAGCATGCACACTTTTCCACTGCCTAGCATTGCAGCACATCTGGTTGATTGTCCACCAGTGGAACAGCTTGAAAGTGGCGGCAGAAATTAGAATCGCATTGTGTCCCGTGTAACTATTTCCAAGGTCAAGAATGAACTTCAAGTCATGCTTAATGTCCAGGTCTGATACATGCAGTGTACTCATGTCTATGTAGCGTCTGTACAGGACACAAAGTCATCGATCATCAACCTGGACTGATGCATGAAGATGCATGTGAACATAGAGTGAGTAACCAGAATTAAACGGTAAAAATCTAATGCAGAGCAATAGCCACTGATTTAGGTCAAAGTGTGTGAACCTCAGAGTAATTACACTCATTTGATACACTTCTAATAGGCATGAATGTTTTCATCCAATTGTATAACAACTTTGACAATAATTACTCACAATCACTGCTAAGAAGTTGCTTACCAGGAAGTGACAGTAGCATGTGTGACACACACACAAACACACACACACACAGACCCACACACACAATAACCTCCTTTTCACCACTGTGTTAGTAAACAACAGTGGCCTTCTCATGGCAGCAGATTCCTCACATTTTCTCACTGTGAGACGTAATTCACATACCACTAACACTGTCTGGAATGTGTGCACACGCGCGCACACACACACACACGCACACACACACACACACACACAGTTTTACATATGCATGCTGCATTCCTTCGAATGTGCTGCCCCTTCGCTTTCTTTTTGTGCAGCGAGTAGCAACAGGGAATATACTGTGTACACACATACAGACCCGATGTATTACTAGGAGCTTTAAGAGAACCCATATCTTAAAGAAACCTTGAAAAAAAAACTTCTAAAACAAACAACCAAAGTAACTGCTACGGACGATTATTTTCATCATCAATTATTATGCTGATCATTTGCTCGATTAATTGAGAAATCGTTTGATCAGTAAAAAGTTGGAAAGTAGTAAAAATAAATGCTCAGCCCAATTTTCCAGAGCACAAAGTGATTACTTCAAATGTTAACAGTCCAGAACCAAGAGTTATTCAAATAAACAAGCAAAACAAATATTTGGGAACCTAGTTGGTATTCTGGCTGGAATATTGATAAAATATATTAGTTATTAAAATGATTATTTAAATAGTCGCTGATTCATTTCAGATACTCTGCTGACTGATTCAGTGAGTAAGTCGGTCCGGTCCGCAGCACTAACTGGTTCAGCTCGAAACCAAAGTGATGACTTCACACATATATTTACATAGGTTTCCATTCTTTAAAAAGGGGAATTCTTATAATTAGTACCGCAGTGACATTTTGTTCCTGGAGACGGTAAATAACAGACCTGTTTTTCTGACTGATTCTGCAAACCACTCTGTCTGTGACGAGACAACAGAGGAAGCAGTCGACACACACCGTTACAGTACACGCTGTGTGCTGAGGGCTCACGGTAAATTAATATGAAAGAACACATCGTCAACAACACTCCATCAAGAGCTCTCAGTTATTTATACTGTGTGGATCCAGATTTGGCATGCTCATGTGAAACAATCAGCCTGATGCGTCAATTCAATATAAACAGTACAAAACCACACAAAAACAGCACTGGACCTATTATACATTGTGAAAGGAGATGGAGCTCTGGGAGGATGCATTAAGGCAACACATCTTTCACAGAGAAGGCAAAAACTACTCATCGCTGATGTGTCGGGGCTGAAGCCGGTCCTTGAATTGGAGTAAAAAAAAGGTGCCAGTGCTGAACCAGCAGCTGCAGTGCATGTGCTTTTTTTTATACGTTATCTTACTACAGTACTTCTCATGTGAAATCTTTCTGTGTGAAAATATGTGTGAATTCATTAGAAACAAACAAGAAAGGTGCAAATAGCGGTTTTTGAAAGAATGAAATACAGTCAATTTCTTTTGAAGCTGAAACTATAAATGTTCAACGTTTGGTGACTGGAATAGTTTTGGGGAAATACGCTGATTTACCTTCATTCTAAAAGCGAAGTGAGCAGGTCCACTCTACTCTCGTTTGTAACTTCACTACAGAGGGAAAGCCAGGAGTTGATTAGCATAGCCTAGCTTAGCATGACGACTGGAAGCAGGTGAAACACCGAGCGTGGTCCTCTCCAAAGTTAGAAAATACACCTTCTAAAGCTGCATTACGTTTATTTAAAATAAGAACTAAAAGATGCCGTGTGGTTTACGCGCTGTCAACAGTTCATCCATCCTTTTGTTATTTGGATTCTATTTTAACAAAGACGCTTGTGGAATGGTTTTTGTTTGGGCTTTGTGTAATCGTAAGTCAGAAGCTTTACCAGCATGTCCATCTGGGTTCATCAAGGAGGTAACGGCACGCACACGCAAGTAAAGGTACCGACGGTCACTGTGCCAGTACTTTCCCCTGCGAGGCAACTCTAAACTCAAAAAGTTGCCCAACCTGTTCTGCTGCATGTCAACCTGAGCGATCTCCATGTGTGCAGACTAAAACGGAGTGCTGTTTGGCGCCATTGGAACTTTAGCAGGCCTTTTTTTTTTTTTTCAGAGTGTGGATGCAGAGTTGCAGGGCAGTGTGGAGAATGAGAGACAAATTCATATCAAAAGCTGGACGTTCGGCATTTCTGCTCCACTGCTGCTGGGGAGCGAGCATCAAAAGGACGGCAAGAAAGAGCTCTTTGAAACGGAGCGACACTGGAGCCCCTCTCTGGACGGCTGCCATGCCGCACTGATGGCGTGTGTGTCTGTGTGTGTTTGGAGGAGTCTTTTGTGCACAATGAAAGAGAGCGAGTGGGGGGGAAGAAACCTTATGTAACGTGAATAGCAAACTGAAGCCAATTACTTTACTACACTCTTTCAAGCACGGCTGAGTACTTGGGATTTTTTATCAAGCTTTGTTGTTGCAATGTTCTGTGAAGGCGAGATAATGTACTTTTGATACAATTTTGTTTTATTCTATTCATTCGATAATATGACTTTTTATGTGACATTTTCATGACATACTAACTATGCTGTGACTTATTACATCGGTTTTTTTAATGACAAACTATGCAATTACTTTTTATGACATTTTGGTGACTAAACTATGAAATGTTACATGACAGGTTTATCGACATACTAAACTACAATTTCTTTACATGACATTGTTTTTTTTTGAATGTCATACCAGTTTAGAAGACTGTCATCTTGAAGATCTGTGAATTTGTGTTTTTTCCTACACTGCAATAACTAAACAATAATCAACAAATTCAGAAACAATGAAAGTAATTGTTAGTTGCAACCCTAGCTTGAGTGATATAACTGGCTGACCACAACCACCCCCCCACCCCACCACACACACACACACACACACACACACACACACACACACACACACACACACACACACACACACACACACACACACACACACACACACACACACACACACACACCATGACAGCATCTCAAAGGGATTGGCAGCCACACAATCAACGACCAACATCTTTAACTTTGAAGCAGCCTTATCGCTCCAGGACCTTGAGTCACTGCAGGTTAAAAAGAGGATTGCTGGATGTCTCATTAAAGTCCTACAGTAAGCTGCATGTAATCATTGTGTGAATGCGTTTGTAATCAGTTGGGCTCCGGCTGACATGACAACTCTAATCCAGGCTAGTTGTTATAACAAGGCTGGGATCTGATCAGATAGAGGAGGCTGTAGCTGGAAGCTGAAGGCCGTGAAGGGAGCCAACTCTCTGCTGTCGCTGATTACAAATACAACACGAGCCTCAGCTCCAATGTCTGAAGCAATATTCATCATTCTGCAGGACTGGGTCAAAGCTCCTCCAAAGGTAGCGCCAGAACTACAACATGTTTGCACTCTGGCATCACAAGTTTATCGAGAAGCAACTTTTCAGGTGGTTTCAAGGACATTACATTGTTGAGGCAGATGGCTCAAGGCTGTTGTTTCCTCAGGATTCTGAATACTGAGCCCACTTACAGGAATATTTCCTAAGTGTGGGTGGGCCCAGCGGGAATCCAGCCTCTAAAGCCATTCGACTAGGCAGCGCTACACAAGCACGGATGGGCTTTGACATTAAACACACATCTGCTTTACATATTATAACTGACACCAAAGCACAAAGCGCAAAGTCAAGCTTTCATCATGGAGACTGGCTCCATCTGATGTGCAATTAGTGGACCACACAGAGTGACGCGCTTTATGGCGGCTGGATGCAGGGTGCTGCTGTTGGTGGAGGAAGAAAAGGAAGAACTCCAGTGGAACAATGTTTTTTAGTTTCTTTCTTGTGATTTTTAGTTAATGTGAGTTTTTACAAGGCTTCAGAGACTATGTGGTCTGTGACCAAAATCTGTCAGCCCACTGCTCACTGGAGAAATGGGGCATCTTTTCAGACATATAAGCGTGGCTTTGATTGCTTTTTGTCATTTAGAGGTGTGCAAATTACTTAAACATGTTTATTCCGACATGACAGAAAGAGCAACAGTGCTCAGGGTAAAACGAGGCGCCTGCTGTCGAAAAATGAGTGTTTACACTCCTTAATTATATAGATATGATATAGCCCAGGAGAAACGTGTTTGTCTTTTTCCAGCGAATGTCACGATACATTTTCTCATCAACATCGTCCTTCAGAGAATTGTTCAACTTATTTTATAAAGTCAGACAGTGACCAGCTTTTTAGATGACAAGACACATTTGTTTTATGCTGTATTTGAAGTCTGTCGCTGGACAGCTCATGTATCCATTGAGTTGTCATACATGGAAAAAGAGAATATACTGTTGATCTCTATGCATGTTGTACTTTGTCTTTTGACCAGCACTGCAAAAGGTAAAACAGAACTCTAACAAGCCGCGTACATCAATTAATAATAACATACTAAATCATTAGATTAGATGAAGAAAACAAGACCATTTAATCTCTCCTGCTGTGTATTGAGCTACACAGTAAGGCTGTAGCTTTCACTGCAGACTTGTGCCGCGTTGTAAATCTTACCAGGTGTGAAGTAGTGAGACGGCCTTTGTGACTTCTAAATAAATGGTCCGTCACATTTACAGTACATTATGAGCTGCATGTCTGAGAATAGCTTTAAATCAGCGCTACAGTGAATTAAAACAGTCAATGTGTGTGGAGTCCAGAAACTCTTCATTCTTAATATCACTAATGTAAGTTTTGGCAGATGGTTCATGTTCAGTATGAATAAAGGTGTTCAAGACTCAAAGAGAATGCATGCAAATCATAATTGCATTAAACGAGGGATCTTAGAAAACCACCACTGTGGTGTTCCACACCGCGTTTCCATCTGAACCTTTAAAATACTGGTCTTCAGAGAAACCAACACTGTTGTAACTTGTTATTTCTAATCTATGCAGTATACCTGATGAACCATCAGCATGTCTGAACACCAGCACAGGGCAATTACTTCAAACTTCACAAGGCGTGTCAGCTGTTTCCTCTAACAAATGATCTTACGTCTGTTAGCCAGGGGCGAGCATTTGATGATTCATGTTAATGAGGGGGGGGTACTTCCCCTTTCATCCCCTCATAAAGGCCCCTGAGGGCAGGTTTCACACCCAGAAGGGGGAGGAAGCTGCAACACGGCTCCAATCAAAGAGAGATGAACTTGTTCGGAAGTCAATAGCTGAGGCAGAGACACTAGTTTAGTTTCTGCTCAGGGGAAGTTTGGTGGTTGTAAAACCATTTTACATGTCAGATCTCATCTCCCTTTACATCTCTGGCCATACAAGTCAAGATAAAAACAGTTGGTTTCTTTCTACATCTATCATTTCCTTCACATGCCTCCTCCTTTGTTTTTCCTCGTTTCTTTTTTCGTTCTTTCCCTCTGCCCTGACTAACCACACTCCTCTAATCATGGAGACTCTCACACTTCATAGGAAACGCACTGAAGTGGAAATTACCAAAACAAAAAACACAATAGCAGGTATGTGTGTTGACCAAATAATGCTAAAATTACAACCACGCATCACACATCTGTACACTACATACAAACTGAATATCCACATGAAACACACACACACACACACACACACACACAAACACACACACACACACACACACACACACACACACACACACACACACACACACACACACACACACACACACACACACTGAGGATTCAGTTGGCGGTGTGGAGCAGTATTCAGCTGTGGAACGGCAGCACTTTGACGTACAAACAACGTGATAAGTTCTGCAATCACCTGAGTCACGACTGAGGGAACGACCTTTATCTGGTTTAGCTGCCACCTGAGCCGTTATCAGGGAAAGGGAAGAAAGAGAGCTTAAAGTACAGCCTCAAAGTGATAGTGACTAGTGTTGCTAGTGTGGCTGTAGTCGCTCAATCTGGTTGGACTCTACTTGTAGGGCAACAATGCAACACATACAGTACATTTATACGACGGTGTTCTTATTACCAAGAATAACTGTCAAGTTATTAAAAGGCAGTTGGACAGAGCTGCTGAAGATACAACCCATCCCACAACACCCTGTCCAGCCGGCGCAGCGCCTGTCATCGGGATTGAAGTACTACGTGTTATCTGTCGTAACACATGAGGCTCGTCAAGAGTTTCTGTACGTGGCTCCACAAAAACAGCAGCTCTCAGCGGCCCATTTTTATCTCAGTAAGTGTGCAAACATTAGCTGTGTCGGGCCTCCAGGCCCAGCAGGTTTACTCATTTATATGATGTCTGAGCATCTTCCATGTGCCCGCATGTGAGACGGATCTCTGGTTATTATTAGTTTGTCGATTCTTCTATTGATCATCTGAAGTGCAGTAGTATACTAGGAGCTAAAGAAGAGGATATACTGTGAATTTGTATCCGATAGGCATCTATGTGTGTTAAGGTTTTAATGCTGCCGTTCATGCATTAACACTGACACTGATCTGAAGCCAATATCTGCATCAGGCCGGTACAATCAAATCTACATGTTAAGACATTTAGACATCTTAAGAAATTAGAGATAACTTGCTCGGTCATGAGAGAACAGTTTTTTTGTTTTTGTGGGTTGTAAAACCGGCTGCCAACAAGTATTATTTAAAGTCCCTAATCATCCAGTAGCCTTTCATTGCTGATCTACTATGGTTATTGCACAAATCATTAGGCAAACATTGCAAGAAATGTAATCGGTTAAATAAATATCCAACTGTATCTTCATCTGGGAAGACAGTGTGCCATGTTCCCATAAAAAGATCAACTAGGATTAAGAGTGTTAAACCTATTATGTCTTCCAGTAACACACACGTGCGCAAATGTAGACAGATGCTGATGAGTGCGCGTGCATACCCACTCTGAGCAGAGACAATGACCTCATGCGGCTCAACGTAACTCCAACTGCTGCTGTAGCACGCTGCATTCCCAACTACATTCCTGAATTCCCCTCAGACATTCCTGCACAATGTGGCGGGAATATGCAGCGTGGTGCTTTCACTGGTGGAGAGGCGGTTTAGAGCAGAGTGAAAAGGTAAAAGGTCAAATCGCTTACAAAGTCAGGAAAATAACAGAGGCCAGAGTCTCTGTGTCTCAGACTTCCGAGTGCCTCATAGTGGAGGTGAGAGAGAAGCAGTCTGGCCCAAAGCAGGAGAAACAGTGAGAGGATAAAACACTAAAACAAATCATTTGGCCCCGGTGTGGAGGCGTCTACATTTGTTGTTTCTCCACTCTCTCCCTCTAATTTGTCACTCGTCTGTCTTTGTGTTGCAAAAATAAGCATGGAGCGTTCATATATGTATAAAAGCATGTCGCCTCTGCACTGTGACAGCACGATACTACGGGTCATATTTTAGTGGCATAAGTACAATGGGTTTGGAACACTTGCCATATTCAGTCTCGTACTGTGCAGGCACTTGAGTTTCTGGGTGGCACATTTAACCATCCAGTCGGCCTGAGGTTGGGCGGGGTTGATGTGAATTGAGCTTTTTGAAAGTGAAGTTGTAAAAATGTGTCTTGCTCATAACTCATAACAATGAACACATGCCTTTAATACCAAATAAATCAGTCGGTAGAAAAGGCTGATTAAAACAGCAGATGCAAATCTCATGTGTGAAATGTATAGTTGACTGCAGTAAAGTAAAGGGCATGGTAGTCAGAAAAAGAAAAATAGGATCAAATAAAAATAAGAAGATTTTATGATTTTAACTGTGCTCAGTGTTCCTTGTGGTGATTTATGTCATGTGATGCAGTCCCAACAAACACTGCTCATTAGAGATGCAGTCCACAATAGAGCACGACCAAACTGATGCAACTTCATTTGGTTTAATGCAATTTCTTACAGAAGCAGATCGACGCCCTGGGCTTTCACAACCGACGAGCACTTTTTTCCTTTGTGGAAATCCCACTAAAGACATCATCTTTACTTCTCCTTAGTGTTTTAATGGCTAGCACAACTTTTAGTTCTTTTCATCTAACTTTTTCATCCACAATATGACTAATCTGTCAAATATTCCCAGAGGGAGAAGGGGCGTCATGTTCTCTGTGTGCTGCTTGTTCAGGGCTTTATTTTCTAGTCATTACCACTTCAGGCTATCCACAGCCATCCAACAGTAAAAACATACTACTAAAGGACTCTAAAGCGTCTAATGCTCTGTTTAATAAAGCAATGTCTCCAGGCAGCGTATACAATTCCACACAATAAGCAGAGCTTAGGCTAATATTGCTTGGCAGTACAAACACTAATTTGATAAAGTAGTTCCAGATGTCAGTGGATACAAGCTGTTGGGATGTGTGTGATCCAGATTCTAAACTGTACTCTCATCTGATTTGGACATTGAGGTTGTCTCCTAAACAGATTACAGCACTTCAGATTGTTTAAGCCGAAACATCCCACACACCAAAACTATTTCCACCAACATGCACAGATTTTGAAATTCTTGACAGTCAGTCTGGGGCGCTTGTATTGTCAAGCAACAAATTCAGAGAAATACTCTTGTCCTTCTTGGTCCAATCAGACATGTTGCCCAAAACGTAACCAGTATATGATTGGTGCAACAATCGTAATATGTGGCCTTGCTTTATATTTTCTCTGCAGTCAAACTATTAAACATGTGATCCTGTAGAGCATAACATTGCACTTTATGTTTCTATTCCTGCCAAAAAACACTGTAATCTAAATCGGAAAACCCAAGGCCTGGATAACTCAAATCACTGCGTAACGTAGCTGCCCGACACATCACACTAGCTAATGGTTCGCTTAGATTAAGCGAGCCAAATCTAAACTTTTTCCCACATTGAATGTCTTCCCAGTACTACAGTATATCTGGACTGAGATCACATAGATAAAATTCTTTTTTTTTTTCTTCTCCTGTTAAAATATCATTTTGTGCTCTTCCATTTCCTGCAGCGATCCTCTGTGTTCTCTCTTGTGTCCTCTTTGTTCCAGGCCTACAGTTCTCAGGGGGAACACAGCTCTCAGGCCACAGGTTGGATATGGCCATGTGTTTGTGCGGATGTGTGTGTGTGTGTGTGTGTGTGTGTGTGTGTGTGTGTGTGTGTGTGTGTGTGTGTGTGTGTGTGTGTGTGTGTGTGTGTGCGCGTGAGTACACGTTGTATTCATTGAGACTTGAGACAGGAAAAGGAAGAGGAGATGGGTGGAAACAGGAAGAGGAGGGTCACCAACTAACTAACCTGCAGTCTCAGCAGCACATGTCCTGTCCTCTGGGTTTGATACAAAACTGACCAATACACTAGACCTACACCCAAGAAGACGAAAAAATTAAATAAAATAAATAAATTAACGGTTTTAGAAATTTTCCAACACATTCTCCTCTAATCTGATGTGGCAAAGGGGGAAGTTTCCAAGTCCCCTTAAGGTGGGCTAAACCAACAGAACAATATACTATATGTTAAAGGTTGAGTGTGTAGGATCTGGCTGCATCTAGAGTTGCAGATAGCAACCAACTGAAACAAGCAAGTACAAGTACAGTGGCAGACAAAAAAAAAAAAAAAAGGTGAACGGCCCTATCTTGAACCAGTGTTTGGTTTGTCCATTCTGGGTTACTGTAGAAACATGGCGGCCGGCTCTATGAAGAGGACCCGCTGCTGTAAAGATATAAACGGCTCATTCTAAGGTAACAAATTAGGTTATTATACTCAAAAGAACATACTCAACACTATTATATTCCATTTCTGCCAATAGGTCCCCCTAAATGACACACACTGTACCTACAAAGTCATTAAAACGTTACAGGATAAGGCTGGAGTTATTCTACTTTTTTTTTGTTATTGTAAACAACAAAATAAATACCTCATCAGTCCCTTAATACTTTTTGACTTCCCTCTCTGGCTCCCAGCCCCATTGAATCTTTAAGAACATGCTACAAACATATGGCTTTTAAATAAGGTCAGTAATGTCCTAAAACAGCTGGGCACTGTCGTCTTTGGCAATTACGACTCAAACGTGAGTAAATTGTACATATTTTGGGGACTATTTTCAGCCGTGGATTAATACACAATGGTTGCTCGTCAGTATTTACACTATCTTGATATTGTTTTGGGGGTTTAGTCAAATTGAATTACAGTGCCCACTTCTAACGTAACGTAGAAACACGTCACCCAGTGCAACATATAGCTAACTTGTGTTTTTTGAATAAAAACAGTTAAGTTAGTCTCTAAATAATTAGCTAGCAGTACATCATTGTGTAAACCTAATCACCTTTCACATACTAGCTGTG